>NC_138771.1:177567762-177962762 GCF_965119305.1 Pelophylax lessonae
CCATAAAGACAAGTATGAGCGAGTTTGGGGTGGAGAAACTTGACAGACCTGCACAGAGTCCTGACCTCAACCTGATAGAACACATTTGTGATGAATTAAAGCGGAGACTACGAGGCAGGCCTTCTTGTCCACATCAGTGCCTGACCTCACAAAAGCGCTTCTGGTAGAATGGTCAAACTTTCCCATAGACACACTCTTAAACCTTGTAGACAGCCTTACCAGAAGAGTTGAAGCTGTTATAGCTGCAAAGAGTGGTCTAACACAATATTGAACCCTACGGACTAAGACTGGGATGTCATTAAAGTTCATGTGTGTGTAAAGGCAGGCGTTCCAATACTTTTGGTAATACAGTGTATATAAGAAGTGTATATAAGAAGACAAAGGAGAACAACTCACCTTACACAGAAATACAGAACAATTGGACCAGACTTTTTGGGGAAGTCATGTTCAAGTACTCTGCGGTCCAGCTGTAACCAGTTCAAATGGCCCCTGAAAAATACAACAACAACAGGATTTAATTTCTATTCAATTAAAACAGAACAGGAGAAGGAATAGTAATACTGCAAAACTGAAATCACATGATATGGATGACTACTCTGAGCAGTGGGCAATACCAATAACATACTGTAATGGGGTAGGCTCAACTGCTATGGGCAGTGGTAAACCATTCACAGGACAGGGTCAACAATGAACAGTCTAAGCAGGTTGCACCTGCAATTTTATTAAGGAAGTTAGCCAACATACATGGTTTCAATGCATAACAACTTTGTATAGCAAGCCCATAGCATAAAATAAAAAAAAACATTTGCTCATCCTAGACACTAACTAAACTCATTTATGACAAACATGGCACCTTGTAATGGGTTTCTCGAGAGAAATGCTCTTGTACCTTTTTAATTTTCTATCAGCGCTTAGCCTTTTCCCCTAGCAGCAGGCTCAAACAGTGGAGAGAATGAGAGAGAACCCTGAGTCAGGTCACTTATAAAAAGGCCTGTGGATGGCTGAGACCACTGGTCAGGTCACTTATAAAAAGGCCTGTGGATGGCTGAGACCACTGGTCAGGTCACTTATAAAAAGGCATGTGGATGGCTGAGACTAACTAATGAGGTCTGGCTACCAAGTAAGAGGTGGACCTCGGAATGTAAGCTTTTCCCATGTGAAGCTCTACAAAGCCTATGAGCTCCAGAACCCAGGGCAAGACCTAATAACATTTTGATAAAAAAAAACTTTTTTCACATGACACAAACCCTGGAGCCCCTCATTATGTGTACCTAAGAAGCTAAGGTGACACATACACACCCTCCACAATCCTGCCAGCCAGTGCCTTAGAATATTTATATATCAGAAGTGGCACTTTCTTCTTAAAATAGTATATATTTTACCAACGTGAGTAACCTAAATTGAATAGACAATTAATACATTTGTTTTGTCTAGGACCAGTTGAACTACTGAAAATACCTAACCAATTAACTGCTATGGATCATAACACAAGAGTGCCCTTTGTGGTTTAAGCCAAAATATATCCAAGAAACAGCAGCCAGGAAAAATGAACCATGATTCAATCTCACAGGAACAATTATTGCATTTTAATGCTATAGTATTATAATATTTATAGGATTGCTTTACTGACAGTAGTAAATTAACTATTTTTCCTATATTCTCTTCAGACAGGAAGTCAGCCTTTATTTCTAAACATTTTGATTTATCTACAGATTCATAATTGGTGACGTTGGCTTACAGGGACTAGAATAATGTATTGAAATATTTAGAAAAAAAAAGGAAAATTGGATATAGATGAACTTGTAGAATGTGTAGTGATTTCACGCAAGAAACATGTCTGTTTCAAACATGTGCTCCGTGAAGTCAAAGAGTGCATTTGCCTATGATCTCAACCCACTTGGGGTCTACGTGTGGTAGATTCTTAAGCCTAGTACACAACAGTGTTTTTTTTTTTCGTTCAACCCAGCAGAGTTGATCGGAAAAAAAAACCTGACCGCTCAGGAGGATCCGCTGTACTAACTATCTGACGTTAGTACAGCAATCTCCCCTGCCGTTCTCAGCCATTGGCAGGGAGCACTGATTGGGAGTCGATTGACAGACCTTACTGGGTCATGCCCCTGCAGTACGCACGAGCCAAATGGCTTCTGGTTTCTATTGCAATGGCCAATGCCACCCTACATTCGGCCCGCGTGTACTAGGCTTTACTCACTGACCTAAATGTCATCAGGTTGGCCACACTTTCAAATGTATTGTTGTGACAGTAAAGTCCATACAGGGCCCTTGAGAGAGCAGTTGAGTTGAAGAAACCTACTTGCATGAGGTGAGAGGGACACTAATTAATGGGCTTGTTTGTTGTTTGTACCTTACCATGGCAATGATTTATGGGTAAGAACTGTCACAATAAAATTATGGATTTGAACAGTTAGCTTGATTTATGTACTTCAATTAATTTATTATGTTTCTCTGTTCCTTTGTAATCGCATAGCCATCCTCAAGCATTGCCCTGTGTCTCATCTTGTCTAAAATCAGCCCTGTCTGCAGTGAAAGTGACTCTACATAGAGGACACATTTAAAGATTACAGATACTATCAAATGCAATTTACATTTCTGAGAAGTGTCCAGCATTACATCACAGCTGACTGGTATAGAGGGCATGTACCACATGATTCAATAGAATTCTAACCCACTAACCTAGGGATAAAATGAATCTATTGATTTGAATAATTTCTGCCTTCTAGCGTAAACAACAAAAAACGAGAGGAAAGGACATTGCAATGTAGAAAATGAAAATCACATACAGTAATTAACTGCAGGTCTGATCAGATATGTTATTATTATTGTAAAGGGTGAAATGTGGCATACAATTATAGTATATTTACAAAAAATGCATGTTTAAATATATTTAGGCTACATTGGTGTCACATTAAAATAAATATTTTGCACTTTCAAATGTTAAAGTGTTACCAAACCTAGGACCCTGCATTCACTATATCTGGTCTCCCACAGTACACAGAGCATGGAAATGCAATTATTATATAAATATTATTAATATTATTAATATATAATTAATATTATATAAATATAAACAGCTAAATACGTTTTTTCATTAGCAGTATGTAGCAGTCTTGTGACTTCTACCTGGTAAAGCTTGTAGGAAGAGTTTTCATTTTCCTCTGACTTTCCTATGAGATTTCTGACCCTCTGTCTAGACAGTGCTGTTTGGCTGATCGCATGCACCCTTTCCAAGAAAACATAAAAAAATCTCTCTAGCAAAAAACACGGAACTAAGCATGTGTAGAGTGCCCCCAGGGCTCTGTTCCATCAGGAGAGGGATTGGGGACTGTGGAAGAAGGGGAGGATCAGAGAAGACAGGATCAATCAGTTTTTTTACACAATGCGCAGGATTAGGTTCCATAGTGAGTATAACAGGCATACATTACTGCATATACAGACTGATTTTACTGTTGTGAGTTTAGTAACACTTTAAGTATGTTGTGTACATTGAGTGGTAAACATATAACTGAAAACCAAACTCCCGCCAAAACATTTTTGTGTAATGTTTGATAAAAAGGGAAAGGGCAGAATTTCTGTTAAGTTTGGATTTTCATATTGTTTCAGTGGAGGTAGGCTGTTGATCACTGACGGTACCTTGCTGTCCCAGTGATACTCATTTCTCCCATATAAAATGTGATGTAAAATGTCAAAAACTATAACAGTTTCAGACTTTTGCAACATATACTTACGTTTCATCTGTGAATGCTATACCAAAATATTCTTTCTCTTTTAGATTGAAGTGTGATGCCACTAGATCAAGGAGCTCCTTGGCCAGCAGTTTTGGCTACAAATGTAAAAGAAACAAAGATTAGGATATAATTCATGATAACATATACAATTAGCCATTTAAATGGGAAATAACATTTTGCATTTTATATGACTAACTATAAAATGTATTCATTTTGTGAATACTTTAGCTTTACAAAATGTACCAATGCAAACTTAAGACCCTTCAAAATACCTGAAGTCACTTACTCAATTTATTACTTTTTAAAGTAAATGCCTATACAAACAATGCTAACTTTGGAGACATAGTCATTAAGTCCTATAAGTCCAATTTACTACAGTAAATTAAGCTTATACTGCACAAATTGTTGGCGCTATATAAATCCCGTATAATAATAATAATTAAGTCCTCCCACTCTTATACCAATATAAATATAAAAATAGACCCTTGCTTTGCAATGCAGCTACAAAGTCCAGTCATAGTTTTGTTTGTATTCTTTGTATATCACTGATTTCTTAAGTGCCGGACAGTTACATAAAATATATATCATCACAGTATACAATGTAATGTTTTAATTTATTGCATATGTAAAAAAATATATTTTAAAAGTCAACAAAAGTATGTTTTTTTTTTTTTATACAATATGCATACCATTAACCACTTTAATACAGGGCACTTCCCTCCCTTCCTGCCCTTTGAATGACAATTGCGTGGTCATGCAACCCTGTACCTACACCAAATTTATGTAATTTTCCCCCCACAAATAGAGCTTTCTTTTGGTGGTATTTGATCACCTGTGCGATTTTTACTTTTTGCTAAACAAATAAAAAAAGACCGAAAAGTTTGAAAAAAAAAAAAAGTTTTTTTGTTTATGTTATACAATTTTGTAAATAAATAAGTTTTTTTCCTGCACTGATGAGCACTGATGAGACTGCACTGACAGGCACTGATGAGGAGGCACTTATGGGGTGGCACTGATGGGGTGGCACTGATGGGGTGGCACTGATAGGCAGCACTGATAGGCGGCACTGATACGCGGCACTGATAGGCACTGATATGTGGCACTGATAGGTAGCACAGATATGCAGCATTGGTGGGCACTGATAGGCGGCACTGCTGGGCACTGATAGGCGGCATTGATGGACACTGATAGGTGGCACTGACAGGCACTGATAGGTGGCACTGACGGGCACTAATGGGCACTGATAGGCGGCACTGGTGGGCACTGATGGGCACTGATGGGCGGCACTGACGGGCGGCACTGATGGGCACTAATGGGCACTGATAGGCGGCACTGGTGGGCAATAATGGGCACTGGTGGGCGACACTAAAGGATGGCAATGATGGGCACTTGTGGGCAGCACTGATAGGGAGGACACTGGTGGGCATCACTGATGGGGAGGGCAATGGGGGGCTCCCTGAGCCCTGATTGCCATCCCTGGTGGCCATAGTGGGCATCCCTGGGGTCATAGTGGGCATCCCTGGGGTCATAGTGGGCATCCCTGGTGGATCTAGTGGCATCCCCCCCCGAGTGGGTCTGCACTGGTAATCAATGATCTGATTACCAGTGCCGACCCCCCCCTGTCAGGGGAGCCGCCGATCGGCGCTCCTTTACTCGTGCCTGTCAGGCATGAACTAAGGAAAGCCGATCAACGGCTTTTCCTATTTACTATGTGACCAGCCGTGATTGGACACGGCTGGTCACATGGTAAAGAGCCTCCGTCAGAGGCGAGATGCAGGGTGTCAGACTGACACCTCGCATCACTGATCGCCGCTCTGCGCGCCCCCGGGGGGCGCCCAGAGCTGTGTTATCCTGCAGCCGTCATATGACGTCCGGTCAGGATAACACAACCACATTCCCGCCGTCAATCTGTAATAGGGCGGGCGGGAAGTGGTTAATGCATTGCACAGACACAAATAGTGTTATTTTGCTTTTCAACCTGAAAGATACATAAAAGTTCCTACTGTGGATTACACAAATACAGGTATCTCAACAAATACCCATGTATTTTCCTATTTCCCGGTGAAAACTGATGTATTTCCCGAAAAGGTTTTCATATTAATTTACAGTTTGAGGCAGGTATGTAAAAGTGCTGTGTCTTACAAGCTGCACTTTTATTTTTCAGTTTCTATAAAGCAGGGGTCTCCAAACGTTCTACACAAAGAGTTGGTTCCCTGTCCTTCAGACATTAGGAGGGCCGGACTAGGGCCAGTGGGGGTAGAAAATGTCCAAGCTTCCTGTTCGAGTAAACAATGTCCTATCTTTGTGCAAAAGAAAATAAGTGGTTGGCGCTGTCAAACGTAGGGTCTTTAACAAATGAAGTGGGTTAACTATTGGTGATGGATCAATAACTCTTGTAGTGCATAAAGTAGATAGTGATGGTGTAGACAAAAATAAAACAGATTTGTAATACTAAAAATATATATATAAGTGGGGGACTCATAGTTGTATAACAGCAGTGCAAAAATAACTAAATGTATAAATATTTCTGAAAAAAAAAAAATTGTGCAATGTGTCAGAGAAATTTGAGGAGGTGTGTTCCCTCAAAATGTAAGAACACAACGTGCTACATCTAACAGGTGTGGTTACAAAAGTGCAAAACCAAAAATGTGCAAAATGTCTAAATACATAAATATTCTTAAAAAATGAAATATGTCAAAAAATATGGGGGGTGTGCTCCCACCAAGGTGCAAAGCCAGTAATGTGACAATTGGTGTCCTATAAAATACCATATATTAATAAATACGTGTTATATTGGAGAATTAATAAATACGTGTTGTATTGAAGATTAAAAAAGAGTATATGCTTCCCTGATAAAATAGATGATAGCAGTACAACCTGCAATGAATGTATATAGGTCCACCAAAAAAGTATAAACACAGGTTTGTGAAAAAGTCTCCAATATTCCTATAATAGTACAAAGTCCATAAGAAATGATAAAGTGCTCTTGTTGCAGTGGCCCGGAGTGCAGTGAGTGGGCAAAACAGATAAGGTGCTCCCCCTCTCCTTAGGTCCCAGGCTTACCAGACTCAAGTTCCCCTACAGGGGTAGGCCGCGGGTCGATATTGGGGATCGCTCCCTCACAACGGTGATCTCGTCCCTGGTTCCGCCTGATATCCTCAATCACACTCCAACTCAGTAAAAAGGTGGCTTATAACATCGATATCCCAATAGGTTGGAAATAACCAGAATAATCCCGGGGCATGTATAAAAGAAAAATGCTTCCAATAGTGAATCCTTCACTATTGGAAGCATTTCTGGTTCTGGGAACAAAGAAACTCTGTGTTCTTTGTTCCCAGGGTTCTATCCCATTTGATATTTTCTAACAGAGAGCGCAGTTTTGGGAAATTGGCTCTTTTGAAATTCAGTGTCCTTATATTACCCTTGTGTTTCCTATTACTATGATTAATACTGAAACTAATTGACCTATGGTCACTGTTTCCTAAGTTGCCCCGTATCTCTGTATTGTTGGTAATCAGTAGGTCAAGTACCGCATTGTTTCTTGTCGGTGCGTTCACCATCTGACTCATGACATTGTCCTGCAAAACATTTAGGAACTGCCGAGCCTTGGCTGAATGCGCGGTTCCTTCTGCCCAGTCTATATCTGGATAATTAAAGTCTCCCATTATAATGATATTTCCCATCCTTGCTGCCAATCCTATCTGTAAAAGGAGGTCCACTTCCCCCCTCCTCCCTCTGGTTGGGGGGCCTATAGCATACGCCCAATATTACCTTCCCTATAGTGCCTTCCCTTTTAAGTTCTACCCATAGGGATTCTGCCTCATCCATAGCTCCATTATTAATATCATCCCTCATATTTACCTGTACACTGTTCTTAATATACAGACATACCCCTCCCCTTTTTTTACCTTCTCTATCCCTGCGATAAAGGGAATACCCCTGAATGGTCGCCATCCAATCATGAGAGCTGTTGAACCAAGTCTCTATTATCCCCACAAAATCTAAGTCCTCCTCAAACATCAGCAGCTCCAGCTCTCCCATCTTGTTGGCCAGGCTTCTGGCATTGGTATACAAACCTCGTAATTTTGACCGGTTGCATATATCCTCGTTTGATGTTGTTTTTAGGCTGCTCTTGTGATTTTTCCCCATTTCCCACCTTGGGTTTAGGAGCTCTGAACACCCTACCGCTAATGTCCCCATTTGTGCCCTCTGAATCTTTCTCCCCACTGGCTAATTCTACATCTGTACCCCCCCCCCATCACGTAGTTTTAAAGCCCCTCTAACTTTTTGGCCATCCTCTAACCCAGTACAGCTGCACCCTCCCCATTTAGGTGCTATCCGTCCCTACCAAAGAGCCGGTGGCCGACTGAGAAGTCGGCCCAGTTCTCCAGGAACCCAAAACCCTCCTTACTACACCAGCTCCTCAGCCACTTGTTAACTTCCCTAATCTCCCACTGCCTCTCTGGTGTGGCTCGAGGTACAGGTAGTATTTCTGAAAATACTACCTTGGAGGTCCTACTCCTCAACTTAGCGCCTAAGTCCCTGAAATCGTTTAGAACTCTCCATCTTCCTCTGCCTATGTCATTGGTACCCACCAATGACATAGGCATTGGTCTTCCCCAGCCCCACCCAATAATCTGTCCACCCGATCCGTTATGTGCCGAACCTGAGCGCCCGGTTAACAACAGACTGTTCGGCGCTCATGGTCTTTGTGACAGATTGCACTGTCTATCCTTCTAACGACTGAGTCCCCTACCACCAGCACCTGTCTTTCCTTTCCCTTTCTCCCGATTTCACTGGAGGAGTTCTTCCCCTGGCAGCTAGGAGCATTGCTCTGCTCCAGCAATGCTGGTCCCTGACTGGTTTCCCCAACATCACGTAACGGGGCATATTTATTGGGGTGCTCCAGCCCAGAATCGGCCTCCTTGCCTTTTTCCCTTCTACCCTTCCTGTCACCCATCTACTCTGCTCTGATGCCTGCACCTCCATTTCTCCGCCCACCTCTGTGCAGGCCCCTGCCTGCACCTAACAGGTACGATCCCAGCTATCCTTCAGTATGGACATTCGTCTCAGTGTTGCCAGCTGCTTACCTAGATTCAGGACCTGAGCTTCCAGGGAAGCAACGTGCTTACATTTTGTGCAGTTTGTTAATAGGATAAAGATGTGGTCCATTCAATCAACCAATTATGTATTAGTACCAACTTTTTTTCTTTTTCTAATTTCCCTCACACATGACTATGCATTCAAAGCAAACACATATTTATTTTATTTACTACTGTTAACGTTGCAAAATGAATATACACTTTACAAAAGTCACCAGTCACTGTGCTAAGTGAACAACCTCTATTACTTCAACACCCTGCACATACATCAAACCAAACTATGCATTTTCTTTGTAAGATGCTAAATAACCAATATACTGTTGCTACTAAAAAGGCTATCAAAATGTTTGTGCGGTGGTTGCACAAATTGCCCTAGTATTTAGTAGATATGTAGGTCAGTCACTGCCATCACTGTCTCTTTTAGCTCGTCAACTTCTACTTCTACTTTCCAAGATTCTTAAGTGCCTCGTGAGTAAAGTGCTTGAAAGAAGACATGTCAGTGTTACTTTATCAACCAACTTGCCTATTTTGTTAGAGAAGTTGTTTATTTATACTGTATATCCACTGGCCATTTTATTAAGTAGACCTGTTCAATTGCTTGTTAACACAAATTTCTAATTAGCCAATCACAGACAGAAACTCAATGCATTTAGGCATCTAGATGTGGTAAAGATGACTTGCTGAAGGTCAAACCGAGCATCAGAATGGGGAAGAAAAGGGATTTATGTGACTTTGAACGTGGCATGGTTGTTCATGCCAGATGGGCTGGTCTGAATATTTCAAAAAATGCTGATCTACTGCAATTTTTATGCACAACCATCTCTAAGGTATACAGAGAATTGTCCTAAAAAGAGGAAATATTCAGTGAGTGGAGTTGTGTGGAGGAAAATGCCTTGTTGATGTCAGAGGTCAGAGGAGAATGGGCAGATTGGATCAAAATGATAGAAAGGCAACAGTAACTCAAATAACCACTCGTTACAACCAAGGTATGCAGAATACCATCTCTGAACCCACAACACATTGAACTTTGAAGCAGATGGGATACAGCAGCAGAAGACCACACTGGGTGCCACTCCTGTCAGCTAAGAACAGGAAACTGAGGCTACAATTAGCACAGACTCACCAAAATTGGACATTAGAAGTTTGGAAAACTGTTGCCTGTTTTAAAAAGTCTAGATTTCAGCTGCGATTTTCAGATGGTAGGGTCAGAATTTGGCATAAACAACTTGAAAGCTTGTATCAACAGCTCAGGCTGGTGGTGGTGTAATGGTGTGGAGGATATTTTCTTGGCACCCTGGGGCCCCTTAGTATCAATTGAGCATAGTTTAACATGGCCTACCTGAGTATTGTTGCTGACCATGTCTATCCCTTTATAACTACAGTGTATCCATCTTCTGATAGCTCCTTCCAGCAGGATAATGCACCATGTCACAAAGCTCAAATCATCTCACCACTGCTTTCTTGAATATGACAATGAGTTCACTGTACTCCACTGGCCTCCACAGTCACCAGATCTCAATCCAATAGAGCACCTTTGGGATGTGGTGGAATGGAAGATTCACATCATGGATGTGCAGCCGACAAATCTGCAGTAATTGTGTGATACTATCATGTCAATATGGACCAAAATCTCGAAAGAATGTTTTCAACACCTTGTTGAATTTATGCCACGAAGATTTAAAGCAGTTCTGAAGGCAAAAGGGAGTCCAAGCCAGTACTAGCAGGGTATACCTAATAAAGTGGCCGGTGAGCGATTTTATATATATATATATATATATATATATATATATATATATATATATATATATACACAGTGCCTTGCGAAAGTATTCGCCCCCCTTGAACTTTGCAACCTTTTGCCACATTTCAGGCTTCAAACATAAAGATATAAAACTGTAATTTTCCTGAAGAATCAACAACAAGTGGGACACAATCATAAAGTGGAACGAAATTTATTGGATATTTCAAACTTTTTTAACAAATGAAAAACTGAAAATTTGGGTGTGCAAAATTATTCAGCCCCCTTAAGTTAATACTTTGTAGCGCCACCTTTTGCTGCGATTACAGCTGTAAGTCGCTTGGGGTATGTCTCTATCAGTTTTGCACATCGTAAGACTGAAATTTTTGCCCATTCCTCCTTGCAAAACAGCTCAAGCTCAGTGAGGTTGGATGGAGAGCGTTTGTGAACAGCAGTTTTCAGTTCTTTCTACAGATTCTCGATTGGATTCAGGTCTGGACTTTGACTTGGCCATTCTAACACCTGGATATGTTTATTTGTGAACCATTCCATTGTAGATTTTGCTTTATGTTTTGGATCATTGTCTTGTTGGAAGACAAATCTCCGTCCCAGTCTCAGGTCTTTTGCAGACTCCATCAGGTTTTCTTCCAGAATGGTCTTGTATTTGGCTCCATCCATCTTCCCATCAATTTTAACCATCTTCCCTGTCCCTGCTGAAGAAAGGCAGGCCGAAACCATGATGCTGCCACCACCATGTTTGACAGTGAGGATGGTGTGTTCAGGGTGATGAGCTGTGTTGCTTTTACGCCAAACATAACGTTTTTCATTGTTGCCAAAAAGTTCGATTTTGGTTTCATCCGACCAGAGCACCTTCTTCCACATGTTTGGTGTGTCTCCCAGGTGGCTTGTGGCAAACTTTAAAAGACACTTTTTATGGATATCTTTAAGAAATGGCTTTCTTCTTGCCACTCTTCCATAAAGGCCAGATTTGTGCAGTATACGACTGATTGTTGTCCTATGGACAGAGTCTCCCACCTCAGCTGTAGATCTCTGCAGTTCATCCAGAGTGATCATGGGCCTCTTGGCTGCATCTCTGATCAGTCTCCTCCTTGTATGAGCTGAAAGTTTAGAGGGACGGCCAGGTCTTCATAGATTTGCAGTGGTCTGATACTCCTTCCATTTCAATATTATCTCTTGCACAGTGCTCCTTGGGATGTTTAAAACTTGGGAAATCTTTTTGTATCCAAATCCAGCTTTAAACTTCTCCACAACAGTATCTCAGGCCTGCCTGGTGTGTTCCTTGTTCTTCATGATGCTCTCTGCGCTTTAAACGGACCTCTGAGACTATCACAGTGCAGGTGCATTTATACAGAGACTTGATTACACACAGGTGGATTCTATTTATCATCATTAGTCATTTAGGTCAACATTGAATCATTCAGAGATCCTCACTGAACTTCTGGAGAGAGTTTGCTGCACTGAAAGTAAAGGGGCTGAATAATTTTGCACGCCCAATTTTTCCGTTTTTTATTTGTTAACAAAGTTTGAAATATCCAATATATTTTGTTCCACTTCATGATTGTGTCCCACTTGTTGTTGATTCTTCACAAAAAATTACAGTTTTATATCTTTATGTTTGAAGCCTGAAATGTGGCAAAAGGTCGCAAAGTTCAAGGGGGCCGAATACTTTTTCGCAAGGCACTGTATATATATATATATTCTCTTATTCTTCAATATTCTAATTTTAAAACATTGGCTGACATTGATGTTGGGTACAGACAAATCGATGTTTGTTTCCACAATGAGATATCTGTGTATTTATCAAGGCATACATCCATTGTCTATGTAATGTGTAAACATCCCTATGACACGGCAGTAGCTGATACTGACTGGTACTTACAACCACACACAAATTTACACATTTTTCCATGGAACAATGAGTCTGTACTGTAGGAAAGTCTAGCCCATTATATGACTAAGGATACCACATAAAAGATTTTTCTATCTGGGAAGCAAATAACAGCAAGTATAATAGACAAAAGTGGCATTCTAGCAGAAGGAATATGTTGAGATATCAGTGCAGCCTTTTTTCCTCTACAGTTATGGTTATATTTCAAACCTCAATGTATATTATGTATATCATTTTTCATTTAATGTAGAAAAAGCTAAAGACAACATTTTATAACAGTGATTGCAATGACTTTTATCACTATGTTCTGTGTTTAGCACTCAGTATTGGGCTGGCCATTAAACGTCTGCAAAGCTCTATGGAGCAATGTGTTTCATATGTTGGCGCCTGTGTCGATCCGGCACAGTTGTTTGGGTCAAATGAAAAGTGTGTGTAGACTACAAAGTTTGCATCTATGGGATTTAAATGATCCTGTGACCACTAGATCAAAAGATACTCATCAGCATACCTGTAAAATAAGAGGGATTTACAGTAGTGATCGACCAATATTGGTTTTTCGTTGCCAATACCGATATTTTGGCCATTGCATATCGGTATCGGCCGATATTGGCTGATATTTTTGTACATTTAAAAAAAAAAAATTGTATTTTATTTTTTTGACAGGTACTTTTGTGGAGGGATCTAGGGGTGTAAAAGAACCCAAACCCCTCATCTGCACTTAAAAGCATTCAAAACGCCAAGTTTGGCTGTTTTGAATGCTGTCATGTTTTTTAATTTGGCGCCAGTACCCGGAAATGGTGTCATGACATCACTTCCGGGTTTTTGCATGGAGATCCGATGAGAGCCAAATGCGGCTTTGATTGGGTCTTCGGCGGCCGTGCAGGCTGGTTGCCCGGGTCTCTCGGTGGGACGGGAGACCCGGGCGAGCCGTGGAAGGCAGAGGGTGGGGGGACGTCCCCTCCCGCTCCTTGTAATGACAGCCGAGCATCTTCACAGCAGTATCAGTTGTCATTACAAGACAGCCGACCGTCGGCTATGGACGCTGGTACCGGGGTGATGCCTATAGCTGCAGGCATCGCTCCTAAACATGTACTTTCCCAAAATATCAGCAATATCGGTAACCTCCGGGGCCGATTCCGATATAGCGGGAAAAGTGCAGATCGGCCCTCGATATATCGACTTTGCCGATAATCAGTCGATCCCTAGTTTACAGTATACTTACATTTCTATGGACCCATGTATTGAACAGCAGGTGCGTCTCTATTATTCAGACTTATCCCACCACTCAAATAGTTGCAGAGGCTGAGAAACAGAAAAGTCCTTCCAGCAGCTCATACATTCTGTAGTTGCGTAAGAGCCAGAAGTAGAAATGACAGCAGCCTCCAAGAAGCAGGTAGTCTAGACATCTAAGAGTGTAGAATACATGCAGTGGCTGGGTAGTAGAGAAGCACAGTCTTTTCAACACATGGTCTACTGGAAACGTAAGTATATTCCCTCTTCTATGATAGGTGGGAGGGGTGTAAAATTCAAACCACAACCTATGTATCCCAATGAGAGCTCACACACAGAATACAGTCAAGAGCACAAGTTCTTCATAGGATTCAATGATGATTGCAGAGTGAATGTATGAGACTGGCTGAGAAGTGTTTTTTGACCTCTTATCTCACTGTATCATGGACATGTTAAAGTAAGACTGAGAAGGGATTGCATGGAAACCAATAATGGGTTATGGTTATAGACTCCTAAAAGTGCAGTTCTCATGTGTGTGATCCTATTGCACATTTTTAGTTGGAAGAAACAGATGACATTGGCTTCTGTGTGCTTGAATTCCCCCTTTATGCAGCCAATGCTGTATTTGGAAATGTATGGGAAGAACAGGAGCGGTTATGTGGCTTGTAAACTGGATAATGTTAGTATGAGCACATCCTGCTATTAAATTAGGGATTCCCAGGCCTGTGTGTCATAGAAACTGACATATTCTCACATTCACTGTCTGCAAAAGCAAGGCTAAGTATTTCAGAACACAAGGATCCCCAAACACTTTTTTATGAAGTCATAAAACTTTAGGAAGAACCTCTCTGATCTATGTCCCTTCATTCATATAGAAGCAGACATATTTAGGCCTCACGCATACAGGGCTTAAAAATACGGCTCGTACAGTTGTTTGACTTTTTTAAAAACTTTTTTTTTAGCTTGTAAAAGCACCTCTATTTTAGCCCTTTATGACCATGTACTCATAGGCCAGTTGAGGCGTATTAGAAGAATAGTGGGTAGAGGCTAAAAAAACAAAATAAAACATCAACAACGTAGTCAGGAGCTTTTAGGCAGATAACAACTTAATGCGCCTACCCCCTTAAAAATGCACCTAAACACTAGATATGTTTAGTGCTTGAGCATTTCTTCTATCCAATGGCCAGAATAAATTAATATTCTGGACAATGGAATTCATGAACGCTCAATTACTTGATACAACTACATTTAAATGCACTTAAATGCGTGTTTATAACGTGTCTTCGGGCATGTTTTTTAGGCAGTTTTCTTCCTGCCAGGAGCAAGGGCGCTCAGGGGAGGAAAAGAAAGCGTCCTTTTGTGCATGAGGCCCTAAACAGATTTTGAAGAATTTTCATTAGCACAATTTGGCCTTTATCATCACAGACAAAGCTCAAAATATGGTGAACTATAACAAATTAGAAACCTGAAATAAAATCATACCATAATAAAAGTATGTCTACTAAAATTAATATTATCAAAACTCTTAAAAGGGTCACTTATTGTTTATTTATTTATTTTTTGTTTTAGATCAATTTGTTTTAATTTAGCTGGTATAAAATACTGACTGGTGCCTTCATATCCAGGTAGAGATGCCCAGTATGACCTTTTTGTGGTGTAACTAAGCATATAAAAAACATTTGGGTGGATGGATGTGTGACGGGACAAACGCTACCTTTCATATTGTTGCTATAATGTGTTTTATTAACTCCCATACTTGGACATTGTAGGTTGTTATTCCAAAGTCACTTTGCTACTCCACCGGTAACCTACCATTTTGACAAATCTAATACTGCAAGGTGGCTCTAAAAGCAGATTTGCTACCTCTCTCTCATTTGCCATCACGACTCTAAGGCTCCATGTACACGGGACGTTGTTAAAAGTCCCTTTGAATGCTGGAATTTTTAGGACGTTTGAAACGTCCGTTCAGTCGCGTTTGTACCCGCGTTTAGCGGCGTTTGCGGGCGTTTGCGTTTAGAAGCGTTCCTAGAGGTCAAAAAATGATTCCCCTTTAAAATGGAAAAACGCGAACGCTAAACGCGGGTCATCGCGTTTGGACGCGTTCGGACGCGTTTGTGCGTTTGATACGCCGGGAAACACACGTTCGAACGCAAATAATTGCGTTCTAAAAACAGTCCCTGAACGCAACTGCCTGCAAATGACTGTAAACGACCTGGTGTACATGGACAGATAAGATAAAATGTAGATGGGTTCAGGGGCTTCTGAAAAAAAACGCCCAACTGCTCCTAAACGGCCATTTCCAGCGTCCCGTGTACATGGAGCCTAAAACTTCCACAGTTCTTTGCCATGCTAAAACAATAAGAAGCAGGTTGTGCAAAAGCACAACATTCAATTTGTTTCCTTACTCCAGTAAGAATCCAGTGGCTTCCGCTCACCCAATGATACTCAAAATACTAACAACAACCTTCAAAGCCACAACTCTGCCCCCAGTTACATCACTAATCTGACTCAAAATACCAAACAAACTGTTCTCTTTGATCCTCCCAAGACCAACTGTTCTCTAGCTCCCTTATCACCAACTCTCATGCTTGCCTCCAAGACTTCTCCAGAGCTTTTCCCATCCTCTAGAAGAGTAGTTCTCAACTCCGGTCCTCAGGACCCACTAACAGGCCAGGTTTGCAAGATAACTGAAATACATCACAGGTGATATAATTTGCTGCTCAGTGATTGCAGTACTCTAGTCTGCATCTCTCCAAGGTAATACTTAAAATCTGGCCTGTTAGTGGGTCCTAAGGACTGGAGTTGAGAACCACTGCTCTAGAACAGGTTACCCCAACTATCTCCTACTATTTCCACATTTTAACAATCCCTGCAAATACATATCTTCAGAGAGACCTATCCTGCCTTTAATAAACTGAACTTTTGGTTTTATATCACTTAAACCTCTCTTTTAGATAGTAAGCTTTAACAAGCAGGGCCCTCTGATTCCTCTTGTATTGAATTGTATTGTAACTAAAGCCCCGTACACACGTACCGATTGTCGGCCGAACGATCAGCCGTCTTTTGTCCAGGGCTGTCATGTCTGTTGAAAACTGCAAAAGACTGCACACGAATTTTGTCGGCCAACAACAGCCGACTGCAGAAGTGATGTCATGTGATGGTTAACTTTCCCTGTGTTTTTTCTTCTATGAGCATGCCCAGTCTTGCAAATCTGCTGATTGTCGGCCGAATTCTGTACTGACTGGCGAACAATCGGCCGTTCTGGTGTTGGCCAACAAAAATTTTAATGCCTGCACGACAGATTCTTTTCGGCCGAAAGTGCGCTGTCGGCTGTCCGAAGCATCATACTAACAAGCCTACAATCGGCCGATCTTTACGCCCGACAATCGGTACGTGTGTACGGGGCTTAACTAACCTGAGACATTTTTTATATTCTCAAATAAGACTATACAAGCAAAAAAGAATTAATACTATACCAAAACTTTATTTGCTGACCTGCCTAATAATAGATTACCAGAAAGAAAGGTTGGATTTTAAATGTGAACAGCAGAAACATTTCTTAAAGCCTCCTTTTGTTAGTCCATACTAAAGAGCGCATAGTCACCATCATTTAATTTATTGCAATGCTTAAAGACCATACCAGCAGAGAATAAACATTTCTGCAGTCTAGTCTGTAGACTGTTCACATACGATATCCCGAATGCCTGGCAAGGAAAATTACCAGTGACCTCAGTAGCGGTCTTCTCTTGTCAGAATTAAGAAAATTTGTTGAAATAGGCTACTAACAAAAACATTATTCATGTCTGTACTTTCTGTGCATTTTGAGAGCAATGTCCTTGATTAACATAATAGAAATGTCCTTGATTAACATAATAAAATAAAAGAAAAACTTGCCATCAGCAAACTCTCAGGGTTTTGACTGGTAATTGACTTTTTTCTTGAAAAATCAACAACTGAACTATGAGTAATGGCATGCATACAAGCAGAGGGTAGGATAAAAAGGCAGACAACCTGGGGGAAGGTCTGTATCTTTTCTACTGTGTTTTCTAAAAGGACTTTTGTTATGTAATGTTCAGATCTTTGGGTTACTAAGATTCTGCTGTATTTAATTTTTTTGTATACGCTAAAATAGTCAGTCTATATAAAAAAAGGCTCATCATTATTTGGTAGTTTACAACTAGCTACTAATATAGTTTCATAGTTATATAGTTAGTCTGGTTGGAAAAAAACACAAGTCCAACTAGTTCAACCAATAAAAGGGGAACAAAAAAATCCTAAAAAAAAATGAATAAAAAAAACATACAATCCCATATACATAATCATATACCCACAGTTGATCCAGAGGAAGGCAAAAAACCCCAGTAAGGGCTCTTTCAGACGGCCGCTCCGCTGTTTTTCTCCACTGCGGGACTTTTTTTTTTTTTTTTCACGGAGCGGATGACATTTGTGTCATCCGCTCCGTATGTCTGCATATCATCCCATCCGTTTGCGGATGATATGCGGACATAATGTAAGTCTATGGGCATTGCGGATGTCAGCGGATGACACCGCTGACATCCGATTTTCCTTCCTTTCCGTTTTTTGAACGGAGGAAAAATAGGGTTCTGTTGCGTTCCAAAAAACGGAACAGAACTGAAAGGAAGAAATTCGGATATCAGCAGATGGTATTCCGCTGACATCCGCAATGCCATTGACTTACATTATGTCTGCAAATCATCCGCAAAAAAATAGGATGATTTGCGGACATACGGAGCGGCCGTGTGAAAGAGCCCTAAGGCATGATCCAATTTGCTACAGCAGGGGAAAAAATTTCTTCCTGATCCCACGAGAGGCAATTGGATATTCCCTAGATCAACTTTATCTATAAATGTTACTATCCAGTTATATTATGTACATTTAGGAAATAATTTAAAGTAATCTACTGAGCTGGCCAGAACCAGCTCTTGAAGGACCTATTCCACATTTTCACAGCTTACAGTGAAGAAACCTTTCCTTATTTCCACCTAGTTTCACACTGAGGTGGGTTTGAAATCAAGTTCAGCTTTCAAACCGTCATTTTCAGTCCGACTTCAGGGGCGATTTCACAGACATCTGTACGGGTTCCTGCACTGATAGCTATTAAAATTGCCCCCGAAGTCGCCAAAAGTTGTGCAGAAACTATTTTTTTGGGAATTGGTGCGGCGCTGCAATGCTATGCTCCTTCCTTGACCATTAAAGTATACAGTATGTAAAGCCAAAACTTTTTTAGCATTGGATAAAGTAGGGAAGGGTTAATACCACTGTCAAGTGTTTTTTGCTGTCTTTTTCCCTGTACTTCCTGTTCCATAGACACAGCAGGAAATAAGAAGATATCTCTCCAAAGTGAGGGTATACTCCACAATGTGCTTGTGTGCTTCCGTCAGAATACCACTTCCTTCAGTCTTGAACATAGATATCAGATATTCTATCCGCCCCCATACAAAACTAGCTGAGAATAGCTGGAACATTTATTGAACAAATTCACACCGAATATATACCCCACCAGGTCAGTTGCCTGATTACATTATCATATGCAGATGCAATTGTGTACAGAAATATAGTTAACATATCTAAGGAACAAGAACACAAACAGTATTCTACTTTCCCACTAGCAACTAATAGATGGCAATTATTTAATTAACTTGAGCTAATTAACTAGCAGACTTGCCATCCTCAAGCCCATGAAGTACAATACACATTATTATAAGTGTAAGCACATCCCCACAGTAGACAATAGGTGAGTTAATCAACACAATCAACACAGTGTGGAAGACAGGTGGTTGAGCTCATGATGTTAGCATCTGCCATGAGTCTGACTGTAAGGAGCAGTCCCCTCTTGGCAATAGGCACTTAGGCCTTTAACATGGATCCTAGACCTAGAGTCCCAGAGTCTATGTGTCTTTGGGAGATGTGGACTTGAACCCAAAGTAACATTACTCCAAGGGTCCCCCCAGCATACACTCCACAAAGAGCAGTGTCATAATTTTTTGTTGGAGCTGTGGCTCAGCTCGGGTGCCCCCATAGCAAGCTGCTTGCTGTGGGGGCACTCAACAGGAGGGAGGGGCCAGGAGAACAGAAGGGGGACCCAAGAAGAGGAGGATCTGGGCTGCTCTGGGCAAAAAAACTGGGCAAAGGTGGTATTTTTTTTTTAATAACAAACATGTTATACTTACTTGCTCTGTGCACAGAGCACCCCCGATCCTCTTCTTTTTAAGTCCCCCGCCAGCAGGTCCTGGCTCCTCTCCCCTGCCAAGTGGCCACAATAGCAAGCCTATTCACACACGGAGCGCCGCTTGGCCCTGCCCCCCCTCTCATTGGCTCACTGGCTGTGATTGACAGCAGTGGGAACCAATGACTCCCACTGCTGTGTGAGCAAATAAAAAAAGATAGACCTGGGAGAGCCGCTGCTCTCACGCACATCACTGGATCGAGATGGAGCTCAAGTGAGTATAAGAGGGGGCTGCCCCCGAAAGGTTTTTTTTACCTTAATGCATAGAATGCATTAAGAGAAAAGAGCACTTTAAGTTCAAACAGTGGCCCAATTTCTGAAAAAAAAAAAAAAAAAACACTACATACAGTTATATTCAAACCAGCTGTAACGTATAAATCTGAAACGTATGTGAGAGAAGTTCTCCAAACATGTCTTCAGAATTTGTTGGGGGAGTCTATGGCACATTTTGTGAGAAAAGAAATTATAAGAAAAACTTTTTTTACAGAAGCAGACATATATAGTGAGTACAGGGAGAATGTAAGAAAGGGCACATTTAAAGCGGAGTTCCACCTAAAAAAAAAAAAAAAATACATAAAAATACCCCCGGGACAGTCAGGGCTAGTGCATTCCACAATGGATAGCCTCTGAACTGTCCCAGGTTGCACTTACCTTTTAGAAGAAATACTTACCTTGAACATGTATTGTCCAGCGCTGCCATCTCAGGTGTGGGCAGCTGAAGCCAGCACGATCCTCTTCTGCATCCTCTTCCGTCCTCTTCGGTCCCACAATGCACTGCACCGGCCCCGCCATCACTTCCGGGGCTGCAGCGTCATCCCTGCACAGCTTCTGGGCATGCCCAGAAGCTGTTTAGCAAGGTATGACGCGCCTGCACCGGAACTGACGTCGGGCCGGTGCAGGCGCATTGATTCCTGGGAGCGATGACGATCAGCTCCCAGGAATCATTGCAAGCCAGGAAGTGACGACTCGCAGTGGCCGCCGAGGGAGGAAGAGGAAGTAAGGTAAGTATATTATCTTCTAAAACAAGTTAGTTAAAAAAAAAAAATTGAGATTATCCATTTGTTTTTCAGGTGACTCGGAGCAAGAAGATGGACCGAAGTTCAATTTTAGGGTGGAACTCCACTTTAAGTAATTTATAATGGAAAGCTAGAAGACAGAAAAGGTATCAGTAGGCTAAGAAAAAGATACATAGATGACATTGAGGAAAATTTTACATATGTGTGAATTTGAGATTCAAGAAAGAAAGACATTAAGAATTATGGGTGCATATCCTGAAAGTGGCCCTGGTTCCTCGTGGGTTGTACCACTGTGAATTAAATATTTCAAGCTTCCTACCCCTAAAGGTGAATCATTTGACATTTCTGCTCTCTCATACTCCTACAAGTGGCACACGCACAACCCATATAATAATGTCAAATGCACTTGTCATTTCAGGAGAGCCTGGTACTCAGTAAACAAAGATGTCCTTCGGGGGATCTACTATCCAAGTAATTAACTTGCATTAGCTGGATTACTATCAAATCAAAATGTTAATTTCTCTCCACATATACAAACATGGGCAAAATGGCTTCTCATAGAGAGGTGCTGAGGCACTCATCCATATGGCAGAGCTGATTTACATTATTACAGCATGAAATATTTCTGGGCAACATAACTGGAGCAGTGTGTGGCTGTAGGGAGTAAGATGAGGTAATTCATTTGTGTTGTACTAACTTACTTATGAAAGTGACTCTGTTCATTTGGCCAGAGATATTGAAAATAAAAATAAAACCAAACCTAACATTTGAAGTTGATGCATCTCAAACATCTGTGATTCATTTTTCTAAACACAGCTGTATGTATTAAAGGAATGATTTAAAAAAAAAAAAAAAAAAAAAGCTGCTATCAACAAACCAATCATGCTTTATACAAAGGACTAAAACAGAACTAATTTTTATCTCGTCAAAAGCCTCACGTATGTGTCAGCTGGAAATGCGCAATCCTACAATGGCATGTGTATGCAAAGAACAGTCTGAGATTCAACATTAAGTTCACATTTTATTTGGTACCTGCTTCCTCAACTGCTGCACTGAATAACTTCAGCGCAAAATACATTGCTACGACTATGCTTCTTTGGTGACTACAATGTAACAAATAAGGCATATACCATAATATTTGGCTGCTTTGCCTGGCCTTTCTTTAACCACTTCAGCTCTGGAAGGTTTTACCCCCTTAATGACCAGGCCATGTTTTGCGATTCGGCACTGCGGTTTTCTAACTAACAATTGCAAGGTCGTGCGACGCTGTACCCAAATACATTTGATGTCCCTTTTCCCCACAAATAGAGCTTTCTTTTGGTGGTATTTGATCACCTCTGCGGTTTTTAGATTTTGCGCTATAAACAAAAAAAGAGCGTCAATTTTGAAAAAAAATACAATATTTTTTACTTTCTGCTATAAAACATACCCAATAAAATTTTTTTTTAAAAATCTAATTTTTTTGAACAGTTTAGGCCAATTTGTATTCTGCTACATATTTTTGGTACCAAAATACCAAAAAACATATTTTAATTGGTTTGCGCAAAAGTTATCGCTTTTACAAACTACGGGATAGATTTTTGGACTTTTTATTTATTTTTTTGTTTTTATTAGTAATGGCGGCGATCAGCGATTTTTAGCGGGACAAAATCTGACACTAAGTGACACTTTTTAGGGACCAGTGACATTAATACAGTAATCAGTGCTAAATAATATGCACTGTTACTGTATAAATAACACTGGCAGGGAAGGGGTTAATACTAGGGGTGATCAAAGTGTTAAATGTATGCCTAAATATGCTTACTGACTGTGGGAGGGGGGAGGGGAAGGGCTCTGTGACAGGCACACGGAGATCGATGTTTCAGCTTAGCTGAAACACAATCTCTGTGTGCCATTCTGACAGAAGAGCCGCCTGCTTTGTTTACATAGGCAGGCGGCTCTCCTGTTAGCATCTGTGAAGAGGCCGATGGCGATCGTGCATGCTCCTCCTGCGGTCTGGCTACCGCTGTGTCTAATCACATAGATTAACGTGATTATGTGCAGCCAAGCTGCCCTGCCACAGTAAATCTGCGTGGGGCAGTCGGCAAGTCTTAAAGCAAAGCTCCACCATAAAGGCGAAGCTCCACTTGTTTGCTTCCTCCCCCCTTCTGCTGCCACATTTGGCACCTTTCAGGGAAAGGGGGGGGGGGTAGAGGATACCTGTCAAAAGCAGGCACCCACTCCCACTTCCGGGTAAGATAGCTGCACAGCGATTGTGGCTATGTATGAAAATTTCTAGCCCCTCCTCCATTCCCCTGCTGCCTTCTGGGGGTGAAACAGGTCCCAGAAGACAGCGTGATATTCAGAAAGCGCAGTGCGGCTCACGCATGCGCAGTAGGTAACAGGCTGTGAAGCCACAAGACTTCAATTCCTGTTTCCCTTAGTGAAAATGCTGACGCCTGCAACCGGAACTGATGGACGGATCGGCTTGCGGTGCTGACATCGCGGGATCCCTTGACAGGTTAGTGTCCTCTATTAAAAGTCAGCAGCTACAGTATTTGCTGACTTTTATTTATTTTTTTTTACAAGCTGGAACTTGTAAAAACCCAGGAGCTGGAACTGGAACACTTTAAAACCCAATTCCAGTTTTATTTTTTTTTTAATGTCTTGCATCTGAGAAATAGCAGTTCACTTCCTGGTAGGAGAATGTGCCTAGGCACAAAGGGGTTGGTTCATTAAAACTGGTGAGTGCAAAACTGGAGCAGCTCTGCATAGAAACCAATTAGCTTCCAGGATTTTTTGTCAAAGCTTAATTGAAGAAGTTGAATTTAGAACCTTATTGGCTACCATGCACCAGATTTTGCACTCTCCAGGTTTAGTAAATCAACCCCATAGTTGAACATCTGTGGTGCGTGTTATAAGAACTGTGCTTTTAACTGCTAGTTTCAGGAGATTTGGAGTGAATTTTGATGATTCGCTGCTCACTGTTTGATGGTCAACTTCACCCAGACACAGTGCAGAATAAGACATGGTAAGTAAGTAGATGGGAAAACATCAGTTGCATGGAGACCGCAGGCAACGTTGATGGTTTTTTGCCTTTTGGGGAACAGCTTCCAGATGCTCTTTAAAAATAAGTTTTGCATATGAATAAATCATAATGGCCCATACACTCATTGCTCAAGATTAAAAACAGAACGCAATTATAACATACTGAGGTGTTTATTGATCACTTTAAGAGCAGGCTTTTTCTGGAACTTTTTGTTTACAAGTTTAAATTACTGTAGTATTTTTGCTAAAAAATTACTTAGTACCCCCAAATATTTTTTTTTTTTTTTTAGCAGAGACCCTAGAGAATAAAATGGCAATCGTTGCAATATTTTATGTCACATTGTATTTGCGCAGCAGTCTTTCAAACGCAATTTAAAAAAAAATCACTTTTTTTAATTAAAAAAAACTTTTTTTTTTAATTAAAAAAGTGATTTTTTTTTAAATTGCGTTTGAAAGACTGCTGCACAAATACGATGTGACATAAAATATGGCAAAGTAAAGTTAGCCCAATATTTTTTAGAATGTGAAAGATGATGTTACATCGAGTAAACAGATACCTAACATGTCATGCTTTAAAATTGTGCACGCTAGTGGAATGGGGACACACTACAGTACTTAAAAAACTCATAGTTTGTCGAATTTCTTAGGGCAACCTCTAGCAAAGTATGTCAATTTGTACATCGGTAAGGTGTTATTAATTAGTTTGATCCAAGCACTCAAACTAGCAGGATCTGGTTTCTTCCACCGCAGTACTATAATTTTTTTTGCATAAAAGAAAAGGATTCCTAACAGGGATTTTTGGGATTCCTTGAGTTCCTCCTCTCCTAGATTATCTAATAAACATCTATTGGGAGTGCAACAGACATTCATTCCTGTATGTCCAAAATAGGTGCTAAAAGTATATACGATATAAATCACCACTATAAATTATAATTAAAGTGTCCAGTGCATCGAAAGTGTATCCCTAATAAATATGTGCAATACTGTAGGATATTCAACTCTGTGGATGATAAATATTTGTGCTAAACTGTGAGAAAAGGTTGATACAAAATTGGTGTGAATTGGTGTGTATACAGTTTGATAAGAAAATTAAAAATAAATAAAGTGTATGAAATATACAAAATATAAAAAACAGTTGGATCCACTTGAATCTACAGCCTTATGATCGTAAAATACAAAGCATCAGGTATGGCATAAATAAGGTGTACAGTAGGTATATAAATATTATGGCAGCAATAGTACAAGAATAAATAAGTCCGTAACACCTAAGAAAGGCGGATAGTCCCACAATGTTAAAAAGACTTTTCCTAAAAAACAGGGCAAAAGGTGACTTGAGTGCAGGTGCTCTGATAATAAATATTGAAGGTGCTCAGGTATATGGTGACCATTCAGTGCTCCCCGCACCCCTTGGACCGCACTCACCAGAGCTGCCGCGACTTGTCAGCCTGACAAGTCGCGGTCCCTCGCGGTCCATTGACTGCTACAGGACCCGTTCTAATAGGAGCGACACAAGTCGCTCCGACTTAGAAAAAGGGCCCTGTACTACTTCGGGGCGACCTGGAAGCGACTTGCATTGACTTCCATTATGTGAAGTCCGTGCAAGTCGCGCCGAAGTTGCCTTGCACGGAACTTCACAGGTCGCCCCCGAAGTCGTGCCGCTTCAGTGTGAATGCGGTCTAAGGGAAAATCAATGTTTGCAGCTTTGATAGCTGACTGGGAATTGGCTTACATCCGATCAAATGCATAGATTCAATCTTAACTCAAGATTTGTGCTGCATATTTAGAAGCCCAAAGGTATATCAACTGTTTTATCAAACTAAAGAATCTTTGTAGTAGTAAGATCCTTCCACGTTAGTCCATATAAGTCGATGTAAATTTCTCTATGTACAGCATAGTTGGAATGGAATTTAAAAAAGTTAAAAAGCCAAAAGGAAATAAAAATATTTGGCCTCTTTCTACTACAAATCTTAATTCCCCCTAGCAAATAGTCTGCTTGGCCTATATATTTACATTTAATTCCAAATGGCAAATCCTTTCTCTTTTGAGACATGATTTTAGACATATACAACTGAAAACTAATTTTAAAAATAGTTCAGCATTTTCTCTTTTTTTTATTTTTTTTTATTTCGACTCCAAGAGCATGTGGAATGTTTAGACGTCTACATATGGAACGCAGCCTTGTAGAGGTTGTGCAAACAGAAAAAGGAACATTGTGGAAAGACTAGGTAAGCTAGCACACAGAAGTAAAGGGCAATTATGTTAGGAAAACCATGTATTAGCTAAGTTAATATAGCAAAAAACAAGGTGAAAAGTGTAGTAATACACAGCACTACTCACTCATCTGCCCGCAGTGATCCATCTCATCTATAATATGTGTAACAGGTGATGTCATGGCTTCTGGTTTTTGTCAAGCAAGCAGTAGATTGGATTATATTAAATCTGATATTGGTCTATTGGTAACTGAATTAATCCAGTAGTTTAATAGCATCACATTCTTTCTTTCTGGATTCATTTGTAATTCTTTATGGGAATACATAGTAGTGGTTTTCAGACTGCCAAGTAAGCCACATCTATGAAGCCTGTTATCTAAGAGGCCAGTGAGGCAACAAAGTATTCTTATACAAGGCCCCCTTTCTTTAAATCCAAAACTGTTTTGTGATTTAACCGTTTGTAACTGAACGAGACCTAGATAACTAATCCTGAAGTGGTTCTAAAGCCTTAAGATTTTTGACCTCAATGCATTCTATACATTAAGGTAAAACAACCTTCTGTGCCACAGGTCCCCCCAGCAACCCTTTATGTTTACCTGAGCCTGATCTCAATCCAGTGCTGTGCCCGAGAGCAGAATCCCTCTCCACTCTCTCCCTCCTGACAAGAAAGACTGACAGCAGCAGAAGCCAAAGGACTGGCCGTGCTGCTGTCAATGAATTTCTGTGACAAGGGATCAGGGGGTAGGGCTGAGCTGTGCTGTCTGTGTCTATAGATCCCACAGGTGTGCCCCCATAGTAAGCAGCCTTCTATGGGGGCACTTGCAGAAGAGGTGGAGCCAAAAGCACTAGCGGGGGACTCCAGAAAAAGAGGATCATGGCTGCTCTGTGCAAAACCATTGCACAGAGCAGGTAAGACATGTTTACCATGTTAGTTAAAAAAAAAAAAAACGGAAAGCTTTACAATCATTCTAAAGAGGATCTTCAGCCTTTACAAAAAAAAATTTAAAGTCAGCAGCTACAAATACTGCAGCCACTGACTTTTAAAAAAGAACACTTACATGTCCAAGGATCCAACGCATTCCTCCGCCGGGCCGGTTCTTTGCCGGTCTTTGGATCCCCAGTGCAAGCATGTTTACTAAAGGGAAGCCATCTGTGACTTCTTGTGGCTTTCCACTGCGCATGCGCGTGCGGCGCTGCAGACCACATGGGTCAAACACAAGGCCCGTGGGCCGAATCCAGCCCTCTAAGCCATTTAATGCAGCCCTCGCACCCAGGGGAAAGGGATGGAAGTGAGAGCTGATTCCTGCACACTGTGCATAGGACATCCCTAAACCCTGCACTCAGTATGTAGCGCATTCCTCAATACTGCACTCTGTACACAGCACACTCCTGAACTCTGTACGTAGTGCACTCCTGGACTCTGCACTCTGTACGTTTTGCATCCCTAAGCTCCCCACATACTGCACTTCTGGTATTCATAGCCCTTTTAGGATCCTCCCACTGTTAGTGCAATTGGGTCACACCCATAGTTGGATGCGGTTCAGTGGGGGGCATGGTTGAGTTCCTAGACCTATTCTCTGAGAAAAAAAAGCCCTTCATAATTGTATATAGTCTTACAGGTACAACCAGCCCTTTGAGGACAACCGTAATGCTTGTGCGGCCCTCAATGAACTTGAGTTTGACACCTGTGGCCTAGATGGTTGGAGTGGAAGTAAAAGCAGTAACAGCTAAAAATAGGTACCCCCCCCCCAAAAAAAAAAAACCTCCAAAAGTAAGGGTTGGGGTGAGGGAAGTGTGGAACTTCCCTTTTAGGGTGAAGTTTTGCTTTAACCTATCTCTGATCCATAATGAACAAGTGGCAAAATGGGTTGTAGTAATTTATTAATGGGTAAATATATGTGCTTTATTTGGTCTGTTAACAGAAATTATTTAATGAACAACATAAAATGAACTGATCGTGTTGAAGAGGCAATGACTAGAATAATAATGTGAATATTCACGTCCTCTTTTCTCCTCTCCAAACTGTCAGCTCTGCCCTTGAAATGTATAAATCAGATCACTCTGGTCCTAAAACATTGTGACAGCTCTCAATGTGCTTCCAAGAAATGCCATGGGCACCTGTGGGATAAATGTTTAGGCATACGCTTATCCTTGGTACACTCTTGTGACTTCAGCATCTTTTAAGATTCTTGTAATGTCCCTAAAGTTCATGCCTAAGTGAATTTTGCTTTGTCTCTTGTTTTAACTCATTTTTTCCCTTGCTATTAAATTAAATATCTTAACAGTTTTCATTGTTCTTATTTAACATTCTACAACACGCTTAGCTTCCCACAATGGGGCTGAATCTTAAAAAGTATAGAAAGAAAATAAACACTGGATGGGTTGTTCATAGCAACCACCTAGAATTCTTATTTAATTTCCCATCAAAAGAAAGGGAAAACTCATTAGATTTGCAATAACTGAAATTCTTTGGGCCTATTACACTATGCCTAAGGCTTTGCTGGGCATCCTTGCCCAATGCAGTCCCAACGCACAGACAAGGCGATTTGCCTTATGTCTTATAGTTCAGTAACAGTTCACACCAATGTGCTGTGTGAGAAGCTGCATTTTTACACAGTGACACATGTTGCAACATAGTGTATAAAGATGAATTAAATATAATTTTGTGACATTTTAATAAAATGTAAAAAAAGAAAAAAATAGCATTGCTGTGCCTATTCAGAAGCGGGCAAGCATAATGCCTACCCACTGGTGTGAATAGTCCCTTTGCGTTAAAACAAGCTATTATGATGTACTTCCCAGTCCAACCAACTGAAACAAATCCAAACAGTAAATTGCTCATCTGCTATCATCATACGGCTTCCCAAAACAGAAACTGAAAACAGCATACCGCTCTTAACCTTAAATCATTGTCAAGATTTTCATAGAAGTCCCAACACGCATACTAATTTTGAAGACTTTTGAGAAAAGAATTTTGTTTATGCAATGCAAACGGGAAATTACTTCATCTTCCAATTGTGATTTTGGTAGCCAGTTATCATTGTGTTAAAGTGTTAGTAAACTCCGATTGGACACTTGTACCTACAAGTAGGTTATAATGAAGCTTACCTGTAGGTACAAGCAATATCTCCTAAACGTGCACTGTTTAGGAGATATTCAGTGTCTCTGCAGGCGGTGACATCACTAGCGTATGCGCTTTGAAGGAACGGCATACTCGTGCCGTTCCTTCAGAGCTTTGTGCCGTGGAGAGCCTCCTATGTGCATGTGCGGGAGTGACATCATCACAGCTCAGCCATTCAAGTGGCCAGATCTCATGTACCTGGAAGGAAGTCTGGGTGACAGCATGCCACCGGAGGGCTTTGTTTCAAGGTAAGTCTTTCATAATGTGCTAGTATGTGATGCACATATTAGCACATTATGACTTTACCTTGCATGGACAAGATTTTTATTTTTCTTCAGTAAAGGCTACTACAGCTTTAAGATGGCCAGTGGAAGAAAAAAGTGGGGTTGATATACTGGAGAGCGCAAAATCTGGTGCAGCTGTACATGGTAGCCAATCAACTTCTAACTTTAACTTGACTTCTAACTTTAACTTGTTCAGTTAAGCTTTGACAAAAAAAACTTGGAAGCTGTTTAGTTTAGATGCAGAGCCGCTTCAAAACTTGCACTATTTTGCACTATTTGCGCTATCAACCACACTGTGTTCCTTGATTCAAAAAATCATGTCAATCTAGGTTAAATCTACATATTACAAATACTGAGTCAGAAATAGGTGGCCACTGGAGAGGAAAACCATAAAATTCAAACTTGATGCTTGAGATATCCAAGCAGAATCTATTTGAGCTAGCTGGGGCGCTATTAACAAAAAGACAACCTCCAAATACTAATATGTATGCCAATTCTAACCAATAACTAAAATGGCTAATTATTTCATTGCGGTGTGACACAAGTGTCTGAACTATATCTGAATTCAGTATACAACAAAACAGTTTCCAAATACTATTGCTGTCTTGATTAATTACTAGCTAGCCAGCTAGTAAAACACTACTGTCTACAATGATCAACCATCAAATTATCTTGATATCTTATGGGCTTTAGACATGTGCGGTGCGTTTCATTCCAAATAAATATTTGGACACATTTTTTGTTATTCTGAGATTTTGATATGCCTGAATATCCAAATTACAGTATAAACAAAGTTTACCAAATGCTCTGAATAACTAAACGAAATTAGTCAGAATTTCCGAAATTCAAATTGAAATTTGAATTGAATTTTACATTAAATTCCATTTGAATGCAAACTGTAAATCAAAGACCGTGTGTGTTATTAGAGTACCATTTCGAAATAATGCTGTTTTTGTTATGCCAAAGATGATTTAGTGTCGGTTCATACTACCACGACTTGTCAGGCGACTTGGTTGCCTGACAAGTCGCGGTCCATTCTGTGCTAAGGGAACCATTCTAATAGGAGTGACTCAAGTCGCTTTGACTTAGAAAAAGGTTCCTGTACTACTTTTGACAGAAGTCGGAGCGACTTGCATTGACTTCCATTATGTGAAGTCCGTGCAAGTTGCGCCGAAGTCGCGGTGCACGGCGACTTCACAGGTCGCCCCCGAAGTCGTGTCGCCATAGTGTGAAACGACTCTTAAAAAATCATTGTAATCAATTGATGAAGATTTTTCTTTTGTTTATTCACTTTTCTGCATTCAAATAAAAAAAATGTAACATTTTTGATTGAACTGATTTGAAATTTATTGATTTGAACGTTTAGAATCGAAAAAATCGGTAATTTCAAGGAAAATTCGGAAAAGACATAAAACATATTCCGAATATGAATTCTAAATATGAATCCCGAATAAGAATTGAACGAATGAACCAAATTTAACGAAACTAAATAACTAGATTAACGAATTTGAATCGAAATAAAACAAATTTTTTCGTTATGCACATGTCTAATGGGCCTATCTTCAAGCAGAGTGTCTATTGCTCAAGGATCACTGAGCTACACATAAGTTGTGATAAGTCATTTGATAGCACCCACAACTAAAAAAACAACTCAATAATGTTAATAATGAAAACTATCAACTGCGATAGGTAGGACATTATTTTGCTTCAAAGCTACAGCGATTGCTCCCGTACATGAAATGATCTTCAAGAGCATGTAGTTTGATTTTAAAACATTAGGTAGTTCTTCCAGGGCATGCGTTTACGTGAAGAAAATAAAATACTGAAGTTAGGACAGTTTGAAGTGAGTTCAGGTGGTTGAAATATCCTTAGAAAACGACCATTGAACGGTTATATACAGATATATTACCTTTATGGTTCATTACTGAAAAATATAAATATGGTGTTTTAGCTTCCGTCTACATTATTTACTGTGAGTGTACACAAAATGAAGACGAGACAGTGGTTTTGTTAAATACTATGTTAAAGCCAAGTTCCATGTTCAAACATCTGGCTGACATATTTCCTTCCAGAGCTAAATGTACTGGATGAAACTGGGACAGAGATGTCTGGCAATGTTGGGCAAGACTAAGTGAATTATTACTGCAATTGAAAAATGATTTCAGAAATATAATTCATCTACCAGTGCATGCATAATACTCAGTTTTTAAATGATCTAATTAAGGAATCCAATAATTTCAAAAGTGAAAGCCTGTGCCATTCACGAGACTTACATTTTGCTCATGCTGTGAAATGCATCCATATTTTTCTACTCACAAATAACACAATATAACATATGTGCTAGACAGTGCTTGCAAAATGAATCATTACTCCAATAAAATGTGAATAAAATCCAATAATGATATTGTGATCAATCTTAAATAATTGTGCTCAGTCCCAAATGTTAATAATCATCAAATCCACGGTGAAAGTCCATCCTTACGGTTGTAAAAGAATGTGGGCATCCATCTATGCTCCACTTAGACTGGAAGTGACGCACCAAAAGTTTCTTTTGACATGTTTCGTCATCACGTGACGTCCTCAGAAGCTCAGGGTTCTGAGGACTTCACATGATGACGAAACATGTCAGGCTAAATTTCTGTGCATCACTTCCGGTGTAGGTGGAATGCACACAGATGCCTGGCGGCTTCCTGCATGATCAGAAAGTACGGGTATACACAGATTGCATGTTTACTGATTACTGTGTTGCTTGTTCAACAAACTGTTTTAACAATAAAATGATACATTTTTATGCTATGATAGGCTCCTCTCTTTTTTTAAATTGATTGATTGCTTTGATACTGGAGCCACTGGACCACTGATTCATATATCTACAAGGAGAGGATATCAGGCAATTGCCGGGAGACACCATCTGGTTCCCGGGTGACCAAAAAGCAAGGCTGGGCTTTTTGTTATACAACAAATTGGTCAACATCATTCAGTGAGTGTAGACCTTTTTTTTTAGAGCACGCGGTAATATGGCAGCACCAGGGGGCACTATTTAGGTGTTAAGGCACAAGCACTTCTTTTACAATCATAGGGATGGACCTTTACAATGGATTTGATGATTATTAACATTTGGGACTGAGCACTTTACAATCATTTAAGATTGATCACGATATCATCATTATTTGATTTTATTAACGTTTTTTTTTATTAATGATTAATTTTGCAAACGCTGTCCCCTTAGAAAACCCACACCATGTTTTTTTTTTTTAACAAAAATAATGACAATTTGAGTTCAATTACACATTTGTATGAGAATTTAAAACATATATTTGATATGAATTATGTATTTTTGCTTTGGATTTTGAAGGCTGTGACCAGGAACAGAAGACTAGAAGCTTCTCCTGCTGATATTTCCCTGCATATGGGCCGGGAAAGAGCTGGGTTAATCATTAAAGTAAATACAGTGCCATAATCCATATTCAGTACAAATAAAGAATTAATCATGTAAATTAAACAGTATATGTTTAGGATCACTTTAAACATGATGCAAGAAGAGGCTTGTGTGAATGTAGCCTAAGCACCTATTCAGCTCACAGGCACTAGTGTGCGCTGCGAAGGAAACAGGGCAATGCATTGATTACAGTGCATAACATTGTTTACATTTTCTTTCTTTTCCTAACTTTATTGGAATGGCACAAAGTGACATTTCATCCATCTTTATTCTCTGCAGCCTGGTATAATGCACTATCACACTGAAGTACTGATGTACGTTGCGCCAATGCTTCTTTTTTCAGCACATACCATTACAACACAGTGGTATAAACTGAACACATAAAACTTTTGCCTTGTCTGTGCATTTGCATTGGGACTGTGCTGGGTAAGGCTGACCAGCACCGCCCAGTGTATATGATGCAATCAGGCCTTAAATGTTGCTGTTAATATAGGGCTGATTTTGTGGCATCCAGATGCTTTGGGTCAATCATGTCACACCTTCCATATGGCCTTTAGGCAGTTTTAGAAAAAAAAAAAACTGAATGAAAACCTATGTTTATACAGAGTTATATCTATTTTTTTTAAACATAATTAATCATTTGTCTTTTAATCTCAAACTGGAAGTATTGGAAACCTGTTTCTAAAGCTAGATGGTTCAATTTTCTTTCCTGCAACCAGAAAATAGTTGAAAGTCAATGTTGATGGGGGAATCCCTCCCATGAAGCTATTGTATTCTCCCAGGGGAAAGGGGACAGGGGAGCCGTCCCTGAAGGGAGAACACACAGGGTTGTTTGATTTACTAAAAATGGAGAGTGCAGAATCTGGCGCAGATGTGCATGCTAGCCTATCAGTTTCTAACTTTAGCGTGTTCAATAAAGCTTTGAAAAATAAACCTGTAAGCTGATTCTCTATGCAGAGCTGGTTTCTATGCAGCACTGCACCAGATTTTCTACTCTCCAGTTTTAGTAAATCAACCCCACAGTGATTATTGCTAGCAGCTATAGCCTCTGCCAATAATCACGTAAAATATCTGACAGGCTGGTTGTACCCAAGTTGATCAATTGATCAACTTGGCTACAATCAGCCTGCCTATACATGGTTCAAATCTCGGCTGGTCTCTGCTGAACCAGTAGAGATTTGAACTGTCTATGGCCAGCTTTAGTTTTGGATAGAGTGGGTTAGGGTCAGAACCAGTTTTGTCGCTATCCGAGGCTCCATCAGAAACTTTTCCTCTCACTTTCTGATGACAATGTTTATCAGACAGGAATCAAAAGGAACTTTCCAACAGCAACAAGACAGAAATAAAACTGCTTTTCTTTAGTAAAGTAGGTGAAAGCTAGAACCCTTGTTGGACTTTTGTTTGTTTTTGCTCCTGTTGCAGATTTTTCCTAATTTCCTGTCTGGTAAAACAGTTCCCAATACAACAGAATGTTGCAAATCTTTAATTCAATGAGGCTCCAGATTGCAATAAAAGCCAGACCGATGTTCTAATTCTCCCCCACTATCTATAACTTAAAACAGTTTTTGGCTTGACATAAACTTTAATTTGTCACTCTGTGTCATTTTTGTCAGTCATGCTTAGTCTAATGCAAATAAAAGCAAAATTATAACTTTCTTTCTGACATTTTTCAGAATTGCCAGAATCAGTGGCTATCGTGGATCATGAGTCACAAGAAGCTTGCTGGATATTTCCATAAAGATTTGATTGCCCCAAAGTAACAGACATGAATCATTTTCAATAACATTTCACAACAAGAATTAGAGCATTGTGCTTGGGGGGATATCACATGTATGTCACACCACATCCTAAACTTAGTTACAACGATAAAAGTCACATAAGTTAAAGTGTTTGTAACCCTAAAAAAGTGATCCTCTTCCCATATAGCAGATTAAACAGCACAGTGCTGCGCTGTCCAATCTGCCACTCTCTAAACTGTAAAAAACCTGGCTGATCCTACCTGTTCCTGTGTCCCTCTCTCTGTACTGACCATGATAGTCATGGCTGCTGAGCCCTGATCACAGTGGTCAGTTTACGTCCCTCTGTCATCCACAGCTCTCCTCTGTCCCCCTAATCCCCTCCCTCCCTGCCTGACAGCTCCTGTGTCTGTGTATCTGTCTCTGCTCCCCCCTCCTGCCGCTATTAGTAGAAATAAAATATTAGAAATTGTCACTGCCAGCCCCTCTATTATATGTAGTCATAACACTCAGGGCTAGTGTTTTATTAAAACAAAGCTTGTAAATACCTTTTTAGAGCTATCTTCAGGCCCGTTACGCGACTCCTGGCCAGTCTCCTACACCGACCCCGGGCTACAGCAGGAGTGACTGAGATCTCCCTCAGACGTCAGCTGGGGAGGTAACGTTCTTGCTAAACCCCTCCTGCTGTAGCCCAGGGATCGGAGTAGGAGACTGGCCATAAGTCACGGGACCGGCCTGAAGATAGCTCTAAAAATGTGTTTACAAGTTTTATTTTAATAAAACACCAACCCTGTGTGTTGACTACATATAATAGGGGGGGCTGGCAGTTAATTACGTGTTTGTGGTAACAACCACTTTATAAAAATGTTTTTATTTCTCAGTTGTGATAAAAGTAGAGAAAAATCTCTCTATACATTTGAAAAGAAATAGGTTCAACCACCATATAATTTACAATTACAGATTATGGGTAAGATACCCCAATATGTAAACAATGCCTCATTCATATTGCTGAGGGTATAAATTCATACCTATCTTCTAGTATATTCTTTTTTTATGCTAATGTGATGGTTCATCCAACATGTTTCCTGGAACAACATTCAATTTTTCAAGGATTTATGAGCAGTTATATATAGTAACTCTTCTACTAGAATTATATTGATCCCCACATATATGTTGAACCATTTATCCACTCATAAAATCCTATACAGGCATTCCCCGTTTTAAGTACACTCACTTTACGTACACTCGCGAGTACGGACACAGCCTGGTCAGCTTGGCATGGCATTACTCCCAGTTTTTAACATTGGCGTCTATGGGAAATCTTGGTCAGCTTGACATGGCACTACTCCCAAACCATAAGTGACAGGGATACCAAACTTAGGGAGCAATGTGAGGGGACCCAGGACTACAACATATCCTATTTGTGGCCAGCCAGCTTGCCTAGGAAATGAAAAAAGGTATTGCTTCAACTTTAAGCACATTTTCGTTTTACATACATGCTCTGGTCCAATTGTGTACTTAAAAGCGGGGTATGCCTCTATATGTTTGAGAAATAATGTAACACTTATGGTTGTTTGGTTTACACACCTAAATAGTGTGATGTTTGGGGGTTGTTTAGCTCAAGGTAGTGCTCACAGTAGAGTAGAGTCCATGGCAGTTATGCTGTTTAAGGGCTTATTTGCCCACTTTCATTAACCTATTGGCGTCAGCCTCTTGGAGGGTGGGCCTTAACCCGAGAGGGCCCGCAGATTTGCGTAAATTGGTGTGATAACAGCTGTGCCGAAAGCGCGTGCCCTGTGCGCTCCTGGTGAAAGCGCTAATGAAAAGCTCACAATAGCTGCTTCTGATTGGGGACTTTCCAATCATATAACCGCCATGACAGCCAATCACTTTGGTCACATGATAATAAACCCCGTCCTGCCTCCTGACATCCTAAAGCCCTTAAAGGGCTGGGAGGCGGCTGCTCCAAAGAGTTAAAAAGAAAGAAAAAGTTCACACAAGAACAAATGGCTTCCCTCGCAGGGGTTTCCACCACCAACACAAAATAAAGTAATGTTCAGCCTTCTGGCTCTCTTTAACATTTCATCTCACCCAGATCCCTACAAAATCTCTGTGCTCCAGGCCCCAAAGCAGATTTTACTAAACAATGAGGAAACTGGAAAGCCTTTGAATGACATAAGCTCACTGAAGCCCCTCAACCTGCCTGGATGAGAATAGCACTGCCACAACAAATATCAGAAACATTCAATGAATTAGGTGTAGCACCCTCCTAGGTAGATGCTAGGTAGAGAGTATAGTTTTGGCTCTTTCTGCCTATCAGAGGAGCAGCAGGCAAAATCTATATGTCTCTTTGCTTAACAGGGAGAAGGATCTATGAGTTAGGTCTGCTCATGGTGCTCAGTGTGTAATTCATATGGTCTGGGAAGTGTCCTCACTGGTCCAATAGGGAGGCGTGTTGGACAATGGAGGAAACCTGACCAGTGGGTACGCAGGCTTTAATACAGCCCTAGTGATTGGCACAGACCGGTCATCCCGGGGCATTCTGGGGTGTGATATAAAAGACAGTAGCACATGTGCTCTGGGTTTTTGGTTGGTGAGCAGAGTCCCGAATGGAGGGTGGCAGTTGCCTCCTCTTCTGCAGCAGTTGGTGTTTGGTCACAGGCAGTCGGCCTGCTGAGCCAGAAAGAAGGAGCTGAACCCAGAGGTCCAGGAGAGCTGACTAGAGGGGTTGAGACACTGGAGAACCTGGAAAACAGTATAGTGAGTACAGGGGATCGTGTCTAAGGGTCTGACCAGGATGGAGGGGCCACCCCGGAGTAGAGGACAGGTGTCAGCTGGTGAAGTAAAAGGGGGTGCTAGGTGAGTTAACCTGAAGATAGTGTGCAACCAAGTCCGTTGTTCAGAAACTCAGTATCTACAATTCATCTTGTGGCAAGGTGAAATTTGCAGCCTGGCTGCATCTTCAGATAGAAGTCCTCAGAATTGAGAATAGTTCAAGTTTCTGAGTATCCCACTCTTCCCTTCTCCCATCCCTATTTATAATAAAACAAAAAAACAACCAAAACCCCTAGACTGTTCATTGACTGAGCCGGAAAGTAAAGTGTTAAGTTGTGCATGCAGTTGCTAATGGTAACCCAGAGGGATCCTAAAAGGTGAAGAATTCAGCAGTCCTCAAGGGGGCAGTGCTACATAGGATTAGCTCTTTTCAAAATAACACCTGCAAAGAGGCATTACCACTAACTAAAGATATTTCCCATTTGTACAGAAGAGTAAGGGGACATCTGTTCGTAAGAGGAAATGGGTGCAGCAAACATGCAGTAAACATCACTACTCTTCATTTAAACAGGAATGGTTTGCAAACATAATCCTCTTCTGTGTTTGGCTGGAGCTACATACAGATGTAACAGCTTTGCTGTAAACTAAGAGCTTACAAACTTTGTATAAACTGATTTTTATTTGAAAGCGGTTTTAAACCCAAAACCAAAATATAAAAGCATTGCAGCTTACCAATCCTTAAAGCAGAGTTCCGGCCTCAAAAATAACTTTGGCCCATCCGCTTGCTGAAAATCACCTAAAAAAGAATTGGATAATCCCGATTTTTTTTGCTTTACTTACCTTGTTTTTGAAGAAAATATACTCACCTTTTTTCCACTTCCTCCCTCTGCGGCCGCGGCCCACGCCGTCTCTTCCTGCTTGCATTGACTCCTGGGAGCTGAACGTCATCGCTCCCAGGAGTCAATCCGCCTGCCCCGGCCCCGCTCGTCACTTCCGGTACAGGCACGTCATTCCCTGCTAAACAGCTTCTGGGCATGTGCAGAAGCTGTGCAAGGATGATGTGCCTATACCGGAAGTGACGAGCGAGGCCGGTGCAGGGCATTCTGGGACCGAAGAGGACACCGAAGAGGACGCCCGGGCTTCAGCTGCCCACACCTGAGATGGCAGCGCTGGACAAGACATTTTCAAGGTAAGTATTTCTTCTTATAGGTAAGTGAAACCTGGGACAGTTCAGTGGCTATCATTGCTGCAATGCACTAGCCCTGACTGTTCTGGGGATATTTTTATCTAAAAATGTTTTTAAGGCCTGAACTCTTTAAATGTGGTGGCTGCATTACTTTTCTTTGATAAGGCTTTTTTCCTTTCTGTTTTCACCTGGTGATCTGGCCAGTGCCTGCACTCTGGATGAAGGTAAACAGGGACACCTTTGGACAACAGCATTGTCAGTCTGGGGGAGGGGAGTGTAAGATGTACTGGCAGATTTAGATACACTGACAAATTGAAGTGAAACTCCAGCTAACACTTTTCAAGCAGTTACAAATATTTTTTTTTTCTTTTGGGATAAAGAATTTACATAAATAATAGCTGACCATCGTAAGCCCCCCCTTTCAGTGTTAAATGGTTTGTCTCATTCCTGTAACTGATAAAATCTACACGAGAGCTTGTTTTTTGACTTACTGGCCAAATCACCAGGTAAAAAAAGGGAAGAAAGCCTAAAAAAGAAAATGAATGCATTCATCAAAGAATTGGTAAGCTGCATTAAAGTGGGTGTAAACCCACTTTAAAGTCTTTTACCTATAGGCAAGCCTATATTAAGGCTTACCTATAGGTGCTATAAATATCTCCTAAACTTGCTCTGTTTAGGAGATATTTACAGTGCATGCAGCCGATGACATGATCGGCGCAATCGCTATGAAGGAACGGCCACCCGTGCCGTTCCTTCAGAGCCCTATGCCGTGAATGGCGGTTCCCACGCGCATGTGCGGGAGTGATGTAATCGCGCCTCCGGCCAATCGGATGGCCGGAGGACACGAACAAGGAAGCAGGATGGCCGAATATGTCAGCCGTCCTGTTGCTGAGCGGGCGACACTGCGGGGGCTTTGTTTTAAAGTAAGTATTTCATAATGTGATGCATACTAGCTCATTATGCCTTTGTCTTTACAGTTTTTTTTTTTCTCGTTTTTTTTTATGAGGGTGTACTTCCTCTTTAAAACAAATATTTGCTTTTGGGTGTAATACTGCTTAATGGTTCTAAAAAGTTATGCACATAAATTGTCTTACAATAACATTTTTGTTGCCCCTAGCAACCAATTAGTTTTACAATTAGTGATTGCTATCAGAAACAATAATTGTTTTTAATAGCACACTTTTCATACCTTTAAGAAAAGATATCTTTAGATTCCCACACTGATATTGTTATGTAAGCAAAAACACTGGTTTATTCACTAAAGCTGGAGAGTGCAAAATCAGGCTCACTTCTGCATAAAAACCAATCAGCTTCCAGGTTTTATTGGCAAAGCTTAATTGAACATTGCTTCCTGGTTTCTGGCCTAGGCTAGGCTAGGCCTAGGAGTCTTCAGTGGCATTGTTTTATTTTTTCTGAAGGAGGGGCATACTCAGCTGCCTGCATTCCTGGGGTAAGAGCAGATGGATTCTAGGAAGTAAACACTACATGTTTAATTTGTCCTTAGTCAAGATAGCCACACCTAGAAATGGGGGTGTTTTTCTAGGGGGTGTAATTTCTCAACAAAATAAAGCGTGGTGACAAGGAGGTCACTTTGAATATAAAAAATAAATTATATAGAATTTTTGGTTTATGGTGCTCACATACAGTTAGACTCCATTCACACTATGTCGGATCCGACTTCGGGGCGACCTGTGAAGTCGCGTGCAGCGTACTTGCACGGACTTCATAAAATGAATGTCTATGCAAGTCGCTCCGAGGTCGCCCCGAAGTAGTACAGGACCCTTTTTCTAAGTCGGAGCGACTTGTGTTGCTCCTATTAGAACCGGTCCTGTACTACACTATGGGACGCGACGGTGCGTGACTTGTCAGGCTGACCAAGTCGCCTGACAAGTCGTACCAGTGTAAATGGAGACTAAGTTCCGATTTAACAAACTGTCACAAAATGAAAAAAAAATAAACAGAAAAGTGGATAAGCTTCTGAAAATTTGCTCAGCTCAAGGACCAGCCGATTTCTCCAAGAAAATAGATAATGTGTAGAGTCAGAATCCCCAGTACTCATCCATAAGCAGTTTCCAGTCTTATCTGAACATAGAGTAGGCTGCATCGAGAAGGTACCATTCATACTTTTGATGTAGGTATATGGCCGTGATATTATAGTCAATGGGACTGTTCATATTTTTGCCTTTTTATCCAGTGTGAATATTTTTTCCCAAGCATTTCCTGAAAACAGCTTTTTTTTAATTTTAACAAAAACGTGTCAGAGAGATGGTTGGGGTTTTACGAAAAATGCATAGTGCATACATTTAACACAGGAGGCACACACTATCCAGAAAATACGTGGAAAAATGTATGTAAAAAATAAATGAAAGTGTGACAAAAAACACTTTATATAAACTATACCTGTATTAAGCTGCAGCTGCACACTTGGCCTCAAACAGGAGAACTTAAATGGCCTTAAGAACATTAACACCCAGTGTCTGATTAAATTTGTGTTACTGTCTGGCTTTTGTTTCTAGGTCTATTTCCAGTTTAAACTCTGGCTATCCTAGGTAACTGCTTTTGCCAGAGTTTCTGCTTATTCCTGATCACACCTGCCTGCCCTGACCTCCAGTTTGTCTGGCTCAGTTCCTGCTTTGCAATTCTATATTGTGTTTTCCTTGTCTGCACTAGCTGGCAGTCACCGTCTAGTGACAGAAAGGATCCACCATGCTCTGTCTTTTTGAATGTGTTTAGAATATATGTACTAAGTTAGAACTAACACACACATCATAGGTTGAACTGGATGGACTGGTGTCTTTTTTCAGCCTCACTAACTATGTAACTTTAAAGCAGAGTTCCGGCCTCAAATACCTTTTTTTTTTTTTTTTCAAATACCTTTTTTAACTAAAAATACCCCTATAATACTAATCCATTGTCCCTTTACAGAACTCCTATTCTCATACTTGCAAGGTGTATAGTATTGGATTTTAGTCAAAATCTTACTTTTAAAAAGGCTGTCTGAGCGCGGCCATTTTGGATGTGGGCATCGGAAGCCGCAGTGTAATCTGCTGTGTCCTTCTTCCTGATTCCAGGGAGTGTTCTGGGAGTTCTTCCTGATTCCAGCCTCCTGGGAGTGATGACAAACAGCTCCCAGGATGCAATGCAAAGGCAGAAGTGATGTCGGTGGCCGCGGCCACAGAGGGGGGAGAAGGAGGAAGTACAATCAAAAATGCCCTGAAAATAAGGTAAGGGACCCCCGAAAAAAATTGAAAATGCCCAAATGTTGATCAACTTAGCAAGCACTCCAGGAAGCACTAAAGTTGCAAAATAGGCCGGAACTCCGCTTTAAAGCTAAACAACTCAGGTGTAGTCTACATATGTTAAGCCCCCCCCCCCCCCCCCCCCCCGGAGGCTGCACAGGCCAAAATTAGCACAAGCCCCACTGTATTTTTTATTTTTTTTTACCCTCTTTGGGTTTACCATTACGTTGATATTTTTTGGTGGCGAAAATATATTATTTGTATCACAAAAAAAATTATAAATTTACTCGTAACAGTGTGTACTTGCTTATTTACACTTAATAAGTGCATCCCATGACAATGTTAGATAGAGTAATAACAATCAGTAACAAGTACTGAATAACAATTACATGATGGTATGTGCTGAAATCAGGTTTCAGCCTCGTATAACACTGTCCTTTGTAAAATAAATTCTGAAAATATTTCACACTATGTGTAAAAGTCACCATGAGTGCACACTTCCTGGAATTCAATTCAGTCTCAAGTGTATCCATTCATGTCTTAAGCCAGCCTTCCTTCTTCCAGGCATTATTTTTCCTGTCCACCCAGTTCACGTATATGCAAGGAATGCTATTTAATCGCAGTTTGACAAAAAGACGTGCCTGTTCAGGAAATGCCAATTAGGCAGAAAGTCGGGATGACCGTATCCCTTTTCTTTTCGTGTCCTGAAAAGCTTGAAGATTGTAGGGCTCTGCTTTTAGCTCTGCACTGGTGTAACAGTGCACATGTGAATGATTAAAGCGGAACTAAACCCTTCTATCTTTTACAGCCAAGGAAGTTACCATCGTAGCCTCTATTTGATCTAAGTTGTCATGGAGCTGCACATGTGATCAATTATGACACCAGCCATTTGACAGCTTGACAGTTAGGTTGGAAGCACAAGCACCTGTGACAGTTATCAATCACGACATGCCTTGAATGTAACTGTTTTGGGAAACATTTAAATATATGGGTTTAGTTCCACTTTAAAGTTTAAGTAAGTGTATTTTAATATAAAGCCTGGTATAGGAGACGTTTTTGTTACCTGTACAAGAAGTTCCAACTTCCTTTCGTCTAGTAGATGGACTTGACATCGCCGACCCTCCGTCATCTATTTGAAAAAAAAAAAAAAGGCACGCTTAGATTATAAGCCAAAAAAAAGTGCTTATCAAATAAAACAGCGAGCAATGAGCACAGTTTTCAGTGTAACTACAACACGTGTACAAACTGCATTATTTGTTCCCAAAGTAATAACACTGTCACAGATCTTGCATTTTTTAGCGACTGTAATAAAGAAAAGTGTCAGCAACTGTAACATAGACCTCCTTGTTTTCATTACTTCTTATAAAAAAGCCTCTGCACTCTACCATGTCCAGGCCTGCATTAGACACGGAGGCTTCTAAATTGCTTCTAAGTGTGGATTGCTTTGTAAATATCGTCAATAGAGTAGTGTTCACTTGCATTTATGATGTTTTTTTTTTATGCTTTTTTTATGCTTTTCTTTTGATGCTTACCAAGCATTATGTTACTTACTTTTTATTTTTCCAAATGGGTCAATATCAGTGCATCATAAATTCTCTCTAAAGTGATCTCAAATGTTGACCATATATATGTTTTCCAGCAGTTTTAAACACTTTTTGCGTCATCACTTTTTTCATCACACAATTGAATGAACAGATCATATTTATATATTACTGTATGGCAGGAGTGCTGCATTGTTTATTTCCATAAAGGTTTGGCCACAAAATGACACTGACACAAAAGTACACCTTAATTGAAACAAAGACAAAAAACACTGCTGTCTATTTCCCTGATGTCCAGACAAAGATAGATCAAATGGTCACATTGTGGATGTTTCATGCCATTGGATATGACACTGTAAACTGGTTTTAATAAGGGTTTTTTTTTTTTCACAGGGAATAGGCACAGACACTTAGGGATCAGGAGTGTGCATCATATAGAGTGCAGAGTTCAGGTGTTTTTTACATACAAAGTGCAGAGTTCAGGTGTTTGTTACGTACAGAGTGCAGAGTTCAGGTGTTTGTTACGTATAGAGTGCAGAGTTCAGGAGTGTGTTACGTACAGGGTGCAGAGTTCAGGAGTGTGTTACGTACAGAGTGCAGAATTCAGGTGTTTTTTACGTACAGAGTGCAGAGTTCAGGTGTTTGTTACATACAGAGTGCAGAGTTCAGGTGTTTGTTACGTATAGAGTGCAGAGTTCAGGTGTTTGTTACATACAGAGTGCAGAGTTCAGGTGTTTGTTACATACAGAGTGCAGAGTTCAGGTGATTGTTACGTACTGAGTGCAGAGTTCAGGAGTGTGTTACGTACAGAGTGCAGAGTTCAGGTGTTTGTTACGTACAGAGTGCAGAGTTCAGGAGTGTGTTACATACAGAGTGCAGAGTTCAGGTGTTTGTTACGTACAGAGTGCAGAGTTCAGGAGTGTGTTACGTACAGAGTGCAGAGTTCAGGTGTTTGTTACGTACAGAGTGCAGAGTTCAGGAGTGTGTTACGTACAGAGTGCAGAGTTCAGGTGTTTTTTACGTACAAAGCGCAGAGTTCTGGAAAACCCAATATCAAAAAACAACTATGAGTGGATACACATACCACCAGCTTGACTGGAGACTAGAGGCTCTGTACACATATAAAGGAAACATAAAGAGAGTAGCACAAAGCAGACCAATAGTGTATTCTGTTTAAACACCAGTTTAATATAGGAGTAAAAAGAATCTTTAGGTGTTGCACTCACAAAATGGGGGGGGGGGGGCTCAGTAAGGCAGAAGTAACAAACTCTAGGGAGGTCCAGTCCTCTACATCCAGCACCAAACATGAAATGAATCAAGCCGCTCCAACTATTACATGAGAGCCTGCATTAATGAACATAGCCACCCATCTCAGCATTAAAACAGCCTTCTTTCCTCTTTCCATAGATGCTGAAGGCTTTCATCTAACAGTTGAAATTGCGTCATTCATTTCCCGGCTGGGGCTGGAGTGTGGAGGACCAGAACTCCCCAAAGTCTATTGTTGCTGCTTTCCTGAGTTTCCCCCTCTTTTGTGAGTGCTATACCTATAGTTACTTTTCACTTCTATAATAAATTGGTGTTTTAACATACTAAGGTAGTAGTCTGCTTTGCACTACTCTCTTTGTGCTTCTTTCTCATAGGAATATGCAGGGCAGAAGGGGCTCTATGCCAGCTGCCAGGGGGAGAGCTGTCATGTGTAAACACAGAAGCCGGGCTTCTATGTTTACAAAAGACAGTAGTAAGTGGCGAGCACAGGGTGCCATGTTCTGCCACGCCACGTTCCAGCTGAAAAAAACCTTAGTTTACAATAACAAGGAACCTTACTTTAAGGAGTAAATGATGAAAGTTTCATATACACAACAAAACAAGTCAGCTGAATGTCTGAAGGTGCGTTTACGGATCTAATTATACTGTACATCAGTACATAAAGAACACTTTGTAATGATGTTCAAAAATATCAACCAATGATAAAGATTAGTAAGTTAAAGGATATTATGTATTTGTATTAACAAGCCAACAAAAAAAGTATATGCCCTAGGCATCTGAAAATATGTAAATTTTGATTTGATGACAGCTAACAGATGCAATGTGGAATTCATAACAGATACAATGTGGAATTACTTCATGCATTCTAGACTTGTGCTCATGCTTTGTCACTGAGCCCTATGACCCTCTGTTTTCTCATTCATCATAGCTGTGTCTGGATAGAAGTTTCACTGCTCAAAAGCGATATTTCCTTTCTTGCTTGAGGAAAGGATCTGATTGGCTGGTAAGAGCAACATAGCCCCCTTGTGAATTTGACAAATAAGGCCTATTGTTCTTTGTGGACAGGACAATACAGAGAATGACACAATTACTTACTCATAAGGCCTTATTTATTGGCGTGTTTGAATAAAAACACTCTATTTCCTCATCACAAAAGCTAGTAAAATTCCAACACATTTTCCTGCATATCTTTGATTCTGAGTGGATACTATAAGGCACCTAGGCAGTATTAATTCTTATTTTGATTGCTATATTGTAACAATATTCGCAAATGGGTTCCAATCCCCCTAAAGTACAAACTAAATGAAGGCACTTTTAGACCTCTACACTCCTATATGTGTAACCTGCTTTGAAATTTCTACATTGTTTAAATTTTCAATAGATCAGGCTTTCTCAGCCTTTTCAACACATAGGAACCCTAAAAAAAATTGCAGTTTCAGGGAACCCCTGCTAAAAATGACAATATCTACAACTCATAATACATTAGTGTGATGGTCAGTGGGAAAAATGTTCCCAATTGTGGTCATTGGGAAGAATTTCCCCCTTTCAGATAGCTAAAAAGATATTTGATGTCAAAGGAAACTTATCTGAGAGGCAAACATTGGTATTTTTTAAGGAACCCCTAGGAACCCTTGGAGGAACCCTGGTTGAGAAACCATGGGTTACATGTTTCCCCTCGGGCAAAACATTCTGGGAAAGAACTGCCTTCTAGTTTGTCTAATTTAAAGCGGAGTTCCACCCAAAAACTGAACTTCCCCTATTTTGCTTCCTCCCCCCCTCCGGTGCCACATTTGGCAGCTTTCAGGGGGGAGGGGGGAACGGGTACCCGTTTTTGACAGGTACCCCTTCCCCTATTCGGGGACACGGCACCACGGCTGTCCGTCCCGGAAGTTCGGCCCCCTCCTCCTTTTCCTTCCAATAGGAATGCACAGTGCGCTTCACTGCCGGGTTTCCCTACCGGCAATGGCAGTGACAATGGCCGACATCGCTGGACTCCAGGACAGGTAAGTGTCCAAATATTAAAAGTCAGCAGCTACAGTATGTGTAGCTGCTGACTTTTAATTTTTGGAGGGGAAGGCGGAACTCCGCTTTAAGAATATATGAGCTCTACAATACATTTTCAAAAAATGCTATTCTGACTCCTATTGTTTTATGTTTTTAGAACATGGTGCTCACCTTGTACATATGTTGGTGCTATATGCATAGTATTTACATCATTAATAAAAAAAAGAAAATACAGAATACAGTCTGCATACAATGGCCACTAAGTTAACGGTGGATTTTAAACAAAAAGTCAGTTAAGATGACCACAAAAACACAGTAGACAATCCAATGTTGAGGACCTACAAAGTACAAAAAAGGCAATGAAAGCGTCTGTCATAAAAAAAAAATATAAAAAAAAAAGTTTTGGGGTGATTTACTTTCACTTCTTGTTGTATCTCCAAAACAGGAAGTAAATGGAAAACTCCCTAGTGGGACACAGACAGCAAAAAATAACCTGCTAGGGGATTTACCTTTCCTACTCTATCCAAAACTAAAGAAAAAGGTTTTGTCTTTACATATACACTCACCGGCCACTTTATTAGGTACACCTGTTCAATTGCTTGGTAACACAAATTTCTAATCAGCCAATCACATGGCAGCAACTCAATGCATTTAGGCATCTGGACATGGTGAAGATGACTTGCTGAAGTTTCAACCAAGCATCAGAATGGGGAAGAAAGGGGATTTAAGTGACATTGAACATAGCATAGTTGCTGGTGTCAGGCAGGCTGGTCTGAGTGTTTCAAAAACTGCAGTTCTACTGGGATTTTCCTACACTACCATCTCTAGGGTTTACAGAGAATGGATAGAAAAAGAGAAAATATCCAGTGAGCGGCGGTAGTGTGGATGAAAATGCCTTGCTAATGTCAGAGGTCAGAGGAGAATGGGCAGACTGGTTTGAGATGATAGAAAGGCAACAGTAACTCAAATAACCACTTGTTATAACCAAGGTATGCAGAATACCATCTCTGAACACAAAACACATCAAACCTTAAAGCGAATGGGCTACAGCAGCAGAAGACCACACCAAGTGCCACTCCTGTCATCTAAGAACAGGAAACAATCCGCACAGGCTCACAAAAATTGGACAATAGAAGATTAGAAAAACGTTGCCTAGTCTGATAACTTTCAATTTTAGCTGCGACATTCAGATGGTAGGGTCAGAATTTGGCATAAACAACATAAAAGCATGGATCCGTCCTGCCTTGTATCAAAAGTTCAGGCTGGTGGTGGTGTAATGGTGTGGGGGATGTTTTCTTGGCACACTTTGGGCCCCTTAGTATCAATTGAGCAATGTTTAAACGCTACAGTCTACCTAAATATTGTTGCTGAACATGTCCATCACTTTATGACTACATTGTACCTATCTTCTGATGGCTCCTTCCAGCAGGATAATGCACCATGTCACAAAGCTCAAAGCTGGTTTCTTGACAATGACAATGACATGACAATGAGTTCACTGTACTCCAATGGCCTCCACAGTCACCAGATCTCATTCAAATAGAGCGCCTTTGGGATGTGATGGAACTGGGGAATTGGTATCATAGATGTGCAGCTGACAAATCTGCAGCAACTGTGTGATACTATCATGTCAATATGGACCAAAATTTCCAAAGAATTTTTTCCAACATTGTTGAAGCATTGCCATGAAGAATTAAGGCAGTTCTTAAAGGAAAAAGGGGGTTCAACCCTGTACTAGTAAGGTGTACTTAATAAAGTGGCCACTGAGTGTATGTTAACATGTAGACTCTTAACCACTTACCGCATACTGACGTAGACCTACGTCGGTAAACTTTGCGGTGTTATACCGGGATGATGCCTCTAGCTAGAGGCACCATCCCGGTACCGTGGTTTAGAGCCGACGGTTGGCTTTCGGGAGCCGCTCGATCGGTACTCGGGGGGGGCGGGAGGGGACATCCCCCCCCTCCCGCCGCCTTCCGTGGCTGTTACCGGGGCTCCCGTCCCACCGGGAGCCCCGAGCACCCAGCCGGATGGAGTCCCGATCAAAGCCGGAAATGGCTTCGATCGGGTCTCCGATGACGTAACCCGGAGGCGGCGTCCATGGCGTTTTGCATACAGGGAAGTGTAGTGGAGGGGTCTAGGGTCTTTTAGACCCTCGATCCCTCCATAAAGTGTACCTGTCACTACATATTGGTGTCACAAGGGATGTTTACATTGCTTGTGACAGCAATAAAAGTGATCAGATTTTTTTTTTTTTTTAAAACTTTAATAAAGTTAAAAAAATAAATAAAATAAATGGAAAAAAAAAAATTTACTGTCATTTAAAGTCACTGTTAGCTCGCGCACACAAAAAAAACGTATACGGAAGTCGAGCCGCAAATGAAATCGCTGTTCAAACCACACATGTGAGGTATCGCCGCGATCGCCAGAGCGTGAGCAATAATTTAAAAAAAAGTGCTACACTCTAACTCTAAACTGGTAACCGTTAAATAAATTTAAAGCGTCGCAGATTGAGATCTCTATTGACCGTAGTTTGTCGCCATCCCATGGGGGGGGCGCAATTTTAAACATGTTGGGTATCTATTTACTTGGCCTGACATGTTCTTTCACAATATACAAAAAAATGGGCTAACTTTACTGTTTAGTATTTTTTAAATGCAGTGAAATGTGATTTTTCTAAATTTTTCCAAAAAAATGGCGCTTTAAAGACCGCTGCGCAAATACCGCGTGACAAAAAATATTGCAATGACCGACATTTTATTCTCCAGAGTCTTTGCTAAAAAAATATATATAATGTTTGGGGGTTCTAAGTAGTTTTCTAGGAAAAAATACTGGTTTTAACGCGTGAACAAAAAGTGTCCGAAATAGGGCTGGGGCTTAAGTGGTTAAATTGCTTATATATATATATATATATATATATATATATATATATATATATATATACATATATATTACTTATATTATACTACCAGATAATGTCCTTTCCAGCCAATCCCCACAAAACACTAAAACCTACCCAAAAACCTAAGCATTATTGTATTAATAAATTATGTGACTGATCTAGCCTACGGGTTGATAAGAAATGTGGCTGCTTGTAAAGTTTTCTTAGTATGTAGGAGATGGGTGTTGTTTTGTATCTTTTTTTTTTGGTTTACTCAAAAGCTTCCCTCATACATTTCAATGAGCCATAATGGTGATACACAGTACCTGACCACTATTACATTTGAGGCACAGACATTACACTTAAGCCTCGTACACACGCACCGATTGTTGGCCGACCGATCGGCCGTCTTTTGTCCAGTGTTGTTGTGTTGGTTGAAATGTGCTCTAGACTGCACACGAATTTTCTCGGCCAACAACAACCAACTTCAGAAGTGATGTCATGTTCTGGTTAACTTTCCGTGTGTTTTTTCTTCTCTGAGCATGCCCAGTCTTGCTCATCTGATGTTTGCCTGCCGAAATCTGTACTGACTGACGAAAAATCGGCCGTTGTGGTGACGGCCAACAAAAATTTTATAGCATGCACACCAGATTTTGTTCGGCCGAAAAGTCGCAGTCGGTTGTCGGAATCATCATACTAACAAGCCGACAATCGGCCGATCGGACGTTGGCCGAAAATTCACGGCCAACAATCGGTGCGTGTGTACGAGGCTTTAGGCTGGCCATAGATGGGTTTGTTATTTTATTCAACCCGCTGGTTGAACAAATAAAAAAAAAAAACAGATCCAAATCCCCAATACACACATTTGAGGTGGACTGGGGAATCCACCTTGCATTGTATTGTATTGTATTCTGACGGGAGGCTAGAGCCTGCAGCGCTGATGGAGAGAATATTTTCCAGCAAGGAAACGGTACAGATGTCAATAGGTGGATCAACTTCTGTACAACCACAATGCCCATACATACCGTATTTTCCGGCGTATAAGACGACTGGGCGTATAAGACGACCCCCCCTAATTTTCATCTACCGGTAATACTTATACTTAGGTTACCTTGGAGATATTATACTCGGCGTATAAGACGACCCCCCATTTTTGGGGGATTTTTTTGAGGCTCAAAAGTAGTCTTATACGCCAGAAAATACAGTAGATCGAAATTCAGCTGGCCCCTATTGACCTGTCTGAATCTCGATCCATCTATGCGCAGTTTTACCTATTTGCTTTCTAGCTGGAAAACTCATGATGAGTAAGTATACTTTACATGTCACTATCATAATTATACTCTTTTTATCTATTTATCTATCTGTCATTAAAAAAAGTTTTATTGTTTACAAAAATATTTATTTATGTAGTTGTATATTCGAGGAAAAGCCATGGTTAGTGTAAGGCGTTCAAGGAAAACACTAAATGTGTGACAGTGCGCCATAAGAATCTGGCAGGCAGAGGCATAATTGACCTGACACACTTTCCTAGCCAAATTTAATTTACAAATGAAGGCAATTTATCCTCTATCACATGACATGTCTATTAAGGAAATGTATAATGATTTCAACAAAACAATTCAATAAAGCTAATTAAAATATGTTACAGTATTTTCCATATAAATACAATAACCTAAAAAGCAAAACTAAAAATGCCATGCCTAGATCAGCACAACTACAATATGTAAAATAAGGGTTACAGTATATTTAAAAAGTAGAGAATGTGACATTCAACAAACATTCACTGAAGGAGTATCCTCCTGGTACATGTAGTTTAAAGATAGGGATCCATTCACCTGCAGGGAATGTTTGCTGAATGTCACATTCACCGCTGTATTGTTATGTCCCTCTTTTCAAATATTTGTAATATCAGTTGGAAATCTATCACAGCAGATACAGGTTGAATAGTGGACTATTATCTATTGATCTACATGCTGTATCATTACAGTAATGTTCATTCACTGCACATTACTCATCCATCCTATAGGTATATTTGTATAATTTAAAAAGGGGTATACATTCTAGCAGTTGGAAGGCGGTGGCTCACAATGCCTAGCTTTCAACAGAATGTGCCAGTGTGGTAGCAATGCCTTTGGCTAACCTTGATGTCAGCAATTTAGCGCAGGCAGAAAAAAGTGTATCAGAGATATGTTTACCTAAAAGCTGTTCAATAAAATGTAAATAATTCAGAGCACACTTTATAAGTCAATTAAATTATCAGTAGACAATATTCTAAGTTAGCATATCTATCAATGTTTCCTCCAGAAATGACAGCTAATTGAGAATGCAGGAACGATTGTTAGCTGCTGATATAAAATAAAGTATGCAGCGTATATATTATATACATTCTAAAATTATTTTATTAATATAAATTATATATAAATAAAAGAACCAGTGGGCATTCTTATTAACAATGCGATTTTCAAAACTTTCTCTTGTGGTCAAAATTCATGGAAGGACTCTTGTTCTGTTCAGTTTTGCAATTGAATACAAAAACAAAGAAGGATGTATTGGCCTAGTGCAGTGATGGCGAACCTTGGCACCCCAGATGTTTTGGAACTACATTTCCCATGATGCTCATGCACTCTGCAGTGTAGTTGAGCATCATGGGAAATGTAGTTCCAAAACATCTGGGGTGCCAAGGTTAGCCATCACTGGCCTAGTGTATTACTCCAGGCACCTTCTATTGCTAAAACACATGAATATACTCACAAATCCATTAAAATTACAAGTGTAAATCAAGTCCAGACAGGGTCTCTTCACATCATTCCAGCTAGAATAGCCGGTAGGGAAGATCCCCACAACCGATGACAAGACTGACATGTTTTGAGGGGTATAACCTCTTCCTCTTTGTAATGACCCTACCAGAAAGAAGCTGACAGAACTGACTATGGGCACCAATGTCAGTCCTGAAAAAACTCTTTAGAAATTGCCAAACATTCACATAGAAGTATTGTGCTTATTTACCAGCCAAAGTGCAAGATTTTTTGTAGACCATGGCAAGTATAATCAGTCTTATGCAGTATAGCTAACATAAACGTAAAGCCTAGTGGTTTGATCTGCCAACAGTATTGATATGTCTCTACCAAGGCAGTAACAGACTACAGCTATGTATAAAGCTCCCATTACTGGCAGCTGTAACCAAGCCCCCAGTCTAGATTATGTATCATGGCCACCCTTTTGATGCCCTGTGGTTTGCTTATACAGAGTAATATATCCCCTGTCCAATAAATCAACAATTTCTATCAAACCTTATAATGTGAAAAGCAGCTGTGATAAAAAAAAATAATATATTCCCATACACAACCAATGCTAAAACACATATCTGTGCTATAGATAATACAAAACGTTGCAAAGTCCACAATCTTTCTGTGTAAGAGTTCTTCATTCATCACACAAAAAAATGTGCTTGGAAATGGATCCATTACCTTTAACCAGGTGTTATCCACCCCACCTCCAATGATGTGGGGATAATAATTCCTGATAAAGGCTCTGTCCACACTTGTGCAATGCAGGAATGGAAGCAAAATCATGAGCATTGCCATTGCGTATAAAACATGCACCCATTTTTGCAGGTGTGCTGAGTGCCCTACTATAGGGCTGTATAGGGAAGCTTTAGGTCTGGCACATGGAACAGTGAAGCTTGCACATGGCTAACTTGTACTTGCTCATTATGACGTATGATCAGCTAAGTAAGGAGAAAGGTCCTAGGCCAAAATCTGAAGCAGTATGCTTATCCTTATATTTATGCCCCTGCTAAATTGTGTGAATTTAGGCTGAGCTGGATTAAAACCATACTAGAAAGGTCAACAGCTTTGGCCTGATCTCCTCCCCAGACCACCGTCCACATACGCACCCTGTTCACATATTCCATTAATATAAAAACATAACAATATGGGGTCGCTTTACTAATATTGTAGAGTGCAAAATTTGGTGCAGCTCTGTATGGTAGTCAATTAGCTTCTAACTTAGAAAAAAAACCTGGAGGCTGATTGGTTTCTGTACAGAGCTGCACCAGATTTGACTCTTTCCAATCTTAGTAAACCAACCCCTATCGGCCTGGAGAGTTACTAAACTACATATTTTTTGAAAACAGAGGATCTATAGAATAAAATGATGGCAGTTCCAATTGTGTTTGTTGTAATTGTTATTAATCTTTAATTTATTTATTGTAAAGCACACTTTTTTGGTACACCAAAACACAATATAATCTCCGAATTTACCACTGGGTCATAGGCACCCACCTAAGTCATTTTGTGGGTTATCCAGCCCTTATTGGATGAAATGTACTGGATGTCTGACAAAGCTTTCTTATTTGCAAGGCCTTATGCCCCGTACACACGTACCGATTGTCGGCCGTAAATATTCGGCCGACGACCGTTCGGCCGATTGTAGGCCTGTTAGTAAGATGCTTCCGACAGCCGACAGCGCATTTTCGGCCGAACAGAATCTGTTGTGCAGGCATTAAAATTTTTGTTGGCCAACACCAGAACGGCCGATTGTTCGCCAGTCAGTACAGATTTCGGCCGACAGACAGCAGATTTGCAAGACTGGGCATGCTCAGAGAAGAAAAAACACACGGAAAGTTAACCATCACATGACATCACTTCTGCAGTCGGCTGTTGTTGGCCGACAAAATTCGTGTGCAGTCTTTTGCACTTTTCAACAGACAAGACAGCCCTTGGACAAAAGACGGCCGATCGTTCGGCCGAAGATCGGTACGTGTGTACGGGGCATAACCAGCAGTGATGTGCACAATGAGATACATACGCCATGAATGGGTAGACTAACGCATGACAGTATTACAAATTTGTATATCCTAGGACAATATTTGCTCACAGATATCGCAACTTTTAGACTGGGAAATAATGCATACCATTTTCAGATACATGCAATACAAAACGCATAGGCTTTATACATTGGAACCTACAGTATATGAAATACATCTGTACAACATGATGTACAGGGAATTTTTATTCTTGTAATAAAGGACCTAAGATGAGACATATGCTCAACACATGTCCTACAGTTATAAAGGGACATTGTGATGTTAAATAAATTCTGTCTTAAAGTTATGCTTTGTACGTGCTTGTGTTTATGGTTAATGTTAACCCTAGACTATGAAAAGTAAGATGCTTTGAAAATAAATTATGAACATGCAATGAACATTTAATCTTTGTAGTGTACTCTTATCCCTTGGAAGTGAGTAGAATCAAGATTGCTGGCAAAGGCAGCTGGACAATAGTAAAAACTGCAGCAATTTCTTTTAGCTGCCTAGCAAATGTGCAGTAAATACAATTTAATCTACTGTTTGATGGTTTGTTTATTTCCTGTGTTTTTATCAACATTCAAGTACCTCCTATTTTGGCAAGGTTTATGAGCTGTTGCATTTGTAGTGATAAATGCCATTACCCTTTTCCGTCATAAAAAGAAATGTTAATTTTGAACAATTATGTATTAAGAGGCCTAATCATATTCAGAGGTCTCTCGGGCCTTCATAGAGGTACAGCTATGTGAACTGTGACATTAAACATCATTAAAAGATGGGCATGGACAGAAAGGTTTGGTCAGATGTTTAGTCAGGATGCTCTGGGGTATTTGTGTCTTTAAAGTGATTGTAAAGTCTCATTTTTTTTCTATTAAAATAACAAACGTATTATACTTACCACCTCTGTGCAGTGGTTTTGCACAGAGCAGCCCAGATCCGCCTCTTTTTGGGTCCCACTACTGTGCTCCTGTCCCTTCCCTACTGTTGAGTGGCCCCACAGAGAGAAGCTTGCTATGGGGGCACCCGAGCCAAGCCACAGCTCTGTGTATCGATTCAGACATGGAGCTATGGTTCAGCCCTGCACCCTATCTCTTCTCATTGGCTAACTGAGTTTGATTGAAAGCAGCGGGAGCCAATGGCGCTGCTGCTGTGTTCCAGACAATTATAAGGAAGAGTGCTGGATGGCCAAGGCATTCGTGGACATCGCTGGATCGAGATGGGCTCAGCTAAGTTTTAGGGGGGCTGAGGGGGGCTGCTGCACACAAGGCTTTTTTTTCTAATGCATAGAATGCATTAAGATAAAAAACCATCTGCCTTTACAACCACTTTAAGGTTTGTGGTTCAGATCATTCTACTATTAAACCTCCAAGCAAGAAGTTACCAGCAGTAAGAGACCAGGGCCTTATAACCTTTTCCAAAACTTTATGTGCCCCAACAGTAGAAAACACATTTTTTTTTGTACTCACAGAATAAAAGTATGAAAATATTATATATATGTATTCTATGTATGAATTATAGAAGGCTCTGGTTGGGGCTGGGTGTCACTGTGGGTGGGTTAGGGGACTCTGCAGCAGACTTGGTGGCCCTTTAGGGGATAAAGTTTCAGGAGGGAGCCGTGAAGGATGGGGTCTTTATATTTGGCTGGGGGTCTCTCAAGGAGATGGGGGTAAGGGGTTCTGGTGCAATGTGGGGGACTAAAGAACATTGTGGGGTGGGCTGGGGAACACTGTGGGAGACTGTTGGGGCACCATTAGGGCTGAGGACACTGCAAAGGTCTGGGGTGCACTGTGGGAGATTGACAGGCAATGTAAGGACTCAAGGGCTTGGAGGCACTGTAAAAGGTTAAGAGGCACTGTGGGCCACTATGGGGGGGGGGGGGTTGGGTGGCAGTATGGGAACTGGTAGACACTGTGGAAGGTTAAGGCATGGTTCTTTGGTTGAGTACCAGTCATATACATATGTACATGTATTTCAAACATTCTATGCACATTGAATGTGTTCTTTTTTTTAGATAATAATTAAGTGGTTGATAAGGCAGAAGGTTTTTTTATCTTAATGCAATCTATGCATTAAGATAAAAAGAGTTCTGTGTGAAGCAGCCCCCCTCATACTTACCTGAGGTCCATCTAGGTCCAGTGGCTGCCTGGGACTCCCCTTCTCACGGCACCATTGGCTCTCACTGCTGTCAATCAAAATCAGTCAACCAATGAGAAGAGAAAGGGGGTGGGGCTGGGGCATGGCTCAATGCCTGAATGGACACAGGGAGCTATGACTTGGCTCAGGTGCCCCCATAGAAAACTGCTTGCTGTGAGGGCACTTAACAGGAGGGAGGGGCAAGGAGCGCTGAAGCGGGACCTGAGAAGAGGAGAATCTGGGCTGCTGTGTGCAAAACCACTACACAGAGCAGGTAAGTATAACATGTCTGTTATTTTTAACTAATAAAAAAAAAAAATTTACTTTAGTATCACTTTAAGTATTGCCCGATCAACTGAACACAGACCTTAAAAGTGTCCTGAGAACAGGCACAGTAAACCTGTGGTACATCAGGTGATTTTGGGATGCCCAGATACTGCTGCCTATACACATGAGGGCCAAGATCTCCTTGTCCGGTCCACAAAAAAAGTGTAAACCTTTGCTGACATTGTGTTTTGACAGAATCTCAAAAGGGTTTACATGAAAACGAAAATCTCACTTGTACAATAAATGCTAAAAAATGTATAGTAATAGTTACCCCTACATGTAAAAGTGTTTGCAAATGATGCACATGACAAAGGTCAGCTGCTGTATTGTAGCTTTGTAGAGCCATCGTATGCTAAAACAAGGCAGCTGTCACCTTTATCCGTTCACGAGTCAGGTCAACACATTGTTCTGCTGCATTCTGTGCTGAGCAGTACAGAAATACCTCATTTGTTAATTTTGCATTTACAAAAGTAAACTAAAAGTGATGTTCTGTGGATTAGTTACCAGGCTCATGTGATGTCACATGTGACACATAAACATGTTTTCTTAACAGTTTGATATAAAGTAGCAGTGGCACATAGAAAAGTGAACACTCAAGTCACATGAAATATTTCTAAAGTCATTTCTTTGCTATTAATTCAGGCTTTTGATAAAGAAATTGCTGTTCAACACAATGTTTGAACATTCTTTTTGCGAGACTGAAACGAATGAAATGTTGGATTCATGGAACTGCGCCCTGGCTCATACATTAAACTTCTAATTGTACTTCTATACATAAAAATTTGTTGGATATCTTTAGTTTCAATTATACTCAGCCCCTCAACAAATGCTTAGAACAGACCTTAGGTGCAGACCTCTGGCTGTGGTTGTGGCCTGCCCATGGCCAGGCAGTATGCCCTCTACAAAGTCCGCGACCTCAGCATTAGGGTGCATTTGTGGAGGCTGGCCATACAGATGAATGGCCTGCCTGTGCCTTTGCTCAGTGAAACATAAACACATTATTGTCTCTAGTTTTCTATTTGATCATCTCCAGAATGATCATGTATTAGAACTTTTATAATATATATGGAACTAAATATTAGTTACAGAAGCAGATAGAAGTCACATAACCACTGATCCTTAATGGTGAATGTTCATTTTGCATTAGATAGCACTCATGCATAGAATATACTTTACCATAACAGTAATTTCCTTGTGTCAAGAATTTAAAATACAGTAAAACCTTGGATTGCGAGCATAATTCGTTCCAGAAACATGCTTGTAATCCAAAGCTCTCTTATATCAAAGCGAATTTCCCCATAAGAAATAATGGAAACTCAGATGATTCGTTCCACAACCATTTATTCATAAGTCTTTCAGTTTATAGTCCATGTAAAAAAGATTATAGCATTGCGATAGGTTATATAACCATAAAATGTCCATCCACAAATAGCCGCTTCCACAAGCAAAATCCAGCAGGAGCTACAGAGTATCAGAGAAGAGAGGCGCCTCTAAGTGTAGCAATATGGTTCCATTTAATGAAGGTACAACATTTAGCAACTCACATGGTTGATGAATAAAACAGGCACATCTAAGTATGCAGGCATCCGGGGTAAAGCTGTCCACATAGACTATCTTCTGCACTGCCGGCTGCCAGTCTGTAATCCTGACCGGGAAGACCACCCTGCAGTAAAGCGATCTGAAAGCGAGGGGCAGCATGGAAGGGATGACGTAGATGGCGGTGCGGAGGATGGTCTATGTGGACAGCTTTAGCCTGGATGCCTGCATCCTTAGATGTGCCTGTTCCAATCATCAACCATGTGAGTTGCTAAATGTTGTACCTTCATTAAATGTAACCATATTGCTACACTTAGAGGCTCCTTTCTTCTCTTTTATACTCAGCTGTGACTTGAGGCTACTTGTATATCAAGACATCGCTTGTATATCAAGTCAAAATTTATTTGAAAATTTTGCTTGTCTTGCAAAGCGCTCTTAAACCAAGTTACTCTCAAACCAAGGTTTCACTGTACCTTAAAGTAGAGCTCAATATATTGTTTTCTGTTAAGTGCATGCATAAGTCATAGCACATAAGTAATACATTTAAAGGTATTTTATACCACTCATAGGAAACACTGTATAATCATGACAATGTCTTTATCTTCCTTTCTCCCTAGAAGGCCATCACCTTTTTAGTAAGGGCACCATCAATGGTCAGCATTAATTCCTGGACCTAGATGCTGGCCCAAAGATGAGACAGTAACATAAAGTGTGGTGCCTGTGTAGTATTCTATAATGGTCTTGGATGTGTATATATGAAACCTGTGGAACTCAGCTCCTTACTGCTGCCTACAATTCACCCTTTGTCAAGCAAGGTTCTGTGGAACACCAGGATTCCTTCAGTGGTTGATAGAGGTTCCTTGAGCAATGAGCAATTTCTCAATCCCAAATAAGTTCCCATTGACACCAATGATCTTTTTAGCTATCTGTAAGAGAGGCTTTCTTCTCACTGGCAACTATTATGAGTAGCAATATTTCCACTGATCATCGATGTAAGGAACAATTTTCCAACTGGAAGTTACTAGCCATGAACACTACCAACAATGGACTTACACCTTTAGAGGTATGCCTGGGCAGCCACAGAATAGTTAGTTAGGAGCTAGACTGTGTTGCACCTACATTGAAATGTTCCTAAGTGTTTCAGTAAAACTTTGTTAACTGTTGAAATCCAGGTCTTAAGTTATTCAAAGAGATGCATGGTGGTACATGGCATATGAAAGGAACAGGGCCTGTAAAGCACACTCAAGGAAAGAGAACAATCCCACTACAGAAGGGTTAACTCAGCATAAGAGTCAGAGCAGGAAAATAGTTGCCACGGGTAATCATAAACTGGTGGTATAGTATAGCAGCCGATCATGAAGCATGGTACCTCGCGCAGGAGACAGGTCCTTCGGTAGCAAGGGGTCAGTGTGCTGGCTCCCTCCCTAGCAGTTGGTTCACCCAATGTAACTGGGACTAAACCCACGGTACAGAGACAGCAAGTACCTAGCCACAAGGTACGGGAGAGAGGAGGAGTAAACTGCATGCATGCATGAGGTCCATTCTAGGTGCACGGAGGGACCTCATTTTGTCACTGGGAGTGAGGTGGTCGAGGTATTCTGGACTAGTGGAGAGGGCATGGGTTTCATTGGGTGTCCCTCCAAAATGCAACATATATCGAGCAAAGGTGTGTAGTGACATGGGACAAAATACAACACAGAGAAACTATGTATGTTACCCTGCTTCACACAGTGTATGGCTCATTTCCAAGCCAGGGTTCTGCCATAATGTTGACTTTCACATGAACGCAGCCCCGTCTGGTCTTGGCCATTGATGAACATGTAAAGGAGTGTGCTACACTTTTACCAGTTACATTGTTTCTATCTCTATTTATGGACTGCAAATAACCTTGTTTCTATGTCATCAAGAGGAGGAGGGGGAACAGTTCTGTAGTCCTAACACATTTCCTGTCCTAGGGCAACACTGCTGCATCTCCAAAGACACAGTATATTAATTGAGCGTTGTTACTGTATGACGGGAAGTGTGTTATTGGCAACTAATGCAGCCACCACATCTGAGGACTGATAAGCTGTTATATATTAAGTGTTGGATTTTGGGTAAAGAAAGGCTTAAAGTTAACATTTGGGCAGAGGTGCACTCAAAATTGGACCACCCTTCTGAGTCATTTTAATTAAACAAAATAATTCTGAAATATAAAGGTGGGATTTCCTGGATGACAAGTATATTACTAAACATTTAGAGAAATCCGGACTACGTTTCCGTCCACAGATTAACTACTTGATTGTGTCTTGAAATGACTCAGCCCTTGGGAATGTGATCTCCAGACCATTCGACCTCAAAGACAGGAAAAAGGCATCCATTCATTGAACAAAATATCTGTATATACTCCAGTTACTGCCCTCATCAACATACCCTAGAAGTAAGGAAGAATATGTTTGTCTTCAGATTCTGAAGCAAAAAAGAAATCATCAGTATTAGTGTACACCCAAGATACGGTAACTACATTTTAAATGTATCTTCTCTTGCTTCATGTGATAAGATCATTTTAAAAAGTTCTACTACCACTTGGCTGTTTATGCTTGTTATGCTTGTCAAAACTTAATAAAAACTATTGAAACTAAAAAGTTCTACTGATTGTAATGTTTGTCTCTATATGAGAATTATTAATAGGGACATTTGCACAATGAAAGTCTAAATAATGTCAAAGTATTTTTTGCTTTTATACAATCCAATACACAGGATGAAATTAATGCCGCTAGAGCAAATTAAAGCAGAACAAATATGCTGCTGCATTGTTACAATAGACAATTCCATTCACCAGACTGATTTTAGTAAATGTCCCAGGAGTTTAGCACAACTGTAGTTCAGGACTCAATGCGATCACAAACATGCAGAGTCAGGTTTAGTTCCTAGTTACTCTGGAGATATCACCAGCCATATTGAATACAAAAAACAGCTTAAAAGTGAAGTAATTACTTTCAGTTTTGGATGGTGTAGGGAAGGGTTTGACCCTCTGACATTTTTTTATTTCAGTGATTTACTCCTCTGCTTGTTCTGGTGAACACTGTCACTGAGGCAGATAGGAGCAAGGTGAGGGGAAATTTCCCAATAGGGATATGCACTATATTATCAAGTATTGGGGGGTCTGCCTTTTCATGCACATGAACTTTAATGGCATCCCAGTCTTAGTCTGTAGGGTTCAATATTGAGTTGGCCCACCCTTTACAGCTATAACAGCTTCAAATATTCTGGGAAGACTGTCCACAAGGTTTAGGAGTGTGTTTATGAGACTGTTTGACCATTCTTCCTGAAGCACATTTGTGAGGTCAGGCACTGATGTTGGAGAGAAGACCTGGCTGGCAGTGTGCCTTAATTCATTTTAAAGGCGTTCAACTGGGTTAAGGTCAGGACTCTGTGCAGGCCAGTCAAGTTCCTTCACCCCAAACTCGCTCATCCATGTCTTTATGGACCTTGCTTTATGCACTGGTGCGTAGTCATGTAGGAACAGGAAGGGCCAACCCTTTAACTGTTCCCACAAATTTGGGAGTATGAAACTGTCCAAAATGTCTTGGTATGTTAACGCTTCACTGGAACTAAGGGGCCAAGCCCAACCCCTGAAAAACAACCCCACACCATAATCCCCCCTCCACCAAATGATTTTGACCATTGCACAGAGCAAGGTCCATAAAGACATGGATGAACGAGTTTGGGGTGGAGGAACTTGACTGGCCTGCACAGAGTCCAGATCTCAGATCTCAACCCAATAGAACTCCTTTGGGATAAATTAGACTGCGATCCAGGTCTTATGCCCACATCAGTGCCTGACCTCACAAATGCGCTTCTGGAAGAATGGTCAAAAATTCCTATAGACGCACTCCTAAACCTTGTGGACAGCCTTCCTAGACAAGTTGAAGCTGTTATAGCTGCAAACGGTGGGCCAACTCAATATTGAACCCTACAGACTAAGACTGGGATGCCATTAAAGTTCATGTGCGTATAAAGGCAGGCATCCCAATACTTTTTATAATATACTGTATATCCTGGGGATTGATTTACTACAACTGGAGAGTGCAACATCTGGTGCAGCTGTGCATGGGAGCCAATCAGCTTCTAACTTCAGCTTGTTCAAATAAACTTTGACAAAAAGCTGATTGGTTTCTATGGAGAGCTGATTCAGATTTTGCACTCTCCAGTTTTAGTAAACCAGCCTCCTGGTGTCTAAGATGGGAATTCTCTTCACTTTGGGGAGATTTCCATTTCCTTCTTGCTGTTTTGCCAAGACAGTAAGTGAAGGGAAATCTCACCAGCAGGTCACAGACAGTAAAAAAATAATTTGGTAGGGGTTTTACCTTTCCTTACTCTTCCCTTGCTATACCTATGTAGCAAGGTTTCCAGGCCTGTGGCCTGATGTGGGTCTGCCATTAGTACCGGTACTCTCTCCAGCCCATGTGAGCTGTGACCCTGGGTGTGACAACTTAAGCAGCGACAACTCCGGCATCTTTGTTTATGGTTTTTATTTGATTTAAAGGGGATGGGAGAAGGGAATGAGTGGGATACTCCTTGAGACATTAACTAATTACATGTGGGACTTTACTCCTGAAAAATGCCCGTTGGCGCTTCCTTGACGCCAGCCGACGCCAGTCAATGCTCACTAACACTGTAAATATCCTGTAGAACACAGAAGTGCTGAATCCTCAAATGTTAGTCCAGAAGATACAGGACTGAGAACTGTAGAACTCCTGACACTGTTGTGCTGTAGAAGTCACTGAATACTGTCCCCCGCTTTGACTAGCTTGAACTAGTATGAAGTAGAACTCTGTATAGCTGTACTTGCAACTGACACACTCTGTACAGTTCAGGGCCCAACCGCAGGTGCTCCCTTTACCTTGAACTTTTCAGGGTCCACTGACTATGTACCCCCTCTGTAGCTTCAGGGTCCTCAACCTAGGTACCCCCGTTACAACTAGCTGGCACTGGATCCCAGAAACTCTTCCAGAGTGGTCCCCTCTAACTTCAGGCAGACCCCCAGGGCCAATGCTCAGTACTCATGACCTGTGTAGGCTTTCCTGGGACTGGACCCCTCTCTCTCTCCGCAGGCTCTCGGCACACCGGGTCCCCTCAGCTCACTCAGCATGCTCTGGACACTCAGGCGACACCCTGAGACATCCACCTTCCTCAGACAGGAGAAGAGACAGCCACACTCTCCTTCCTGGAACTCTGCTCCCGCCAAAGACATTGTGTCATGTACCACCCCCAAACCTATACCCACTCCCAGAATCCTTTGTGGCACAATCTGCCTCCTGGGGTAGTTACAAGCCTGGATGTGTCCACTGATTCCTCCACCGCCCTATGAGAAGCCTCTCACAGGAGCCAGTGGGGAGACTCCCCCTTCAGCAGGCACACCTGGAAACCATGACACCCTGACTATTAAATCACAGCCCCGCTGTTAGGCAGACAAGGCCCACTATATCTTTACCTAGCACCTACCTGTTGGGTGCTACACTTACACTTTGAAAGAAACCTTGCCAAATAGAAACATGGAAGCTGCCATTGTTAAAATTTAGTTTTGCAATTAAAAGTTACTTGGCTGTCATGCTGATCCTCTTGCTTCAGTACTTCTCACTTACTTAATAGAAAGAAGTAACTATTGACTTTATTCTAACTTTCCTTGCTCAGAGTTAAGCTGGCTATACACTAATTGAAATTTGGCCAGTTCAGCATGGACCAGTCAAATTTATATCAGTGTATGGCCATCTCATTTGATCAACTTCTCTCAAAGGGACATGTTGGGAAACTTTTTTCGATCAGCGATTGCAGCCAGTCAGCTGCAGGCACTGATCAGTGTATTCTGATAGTGGAGGGATACTCTATCTTGGCAGGGGGGGTTTCCCGCGCCCTCTTCATTTGTATGGATAGAGGTATTCATTTTTTTTTCCGTTCAGCCCCCTGGATAAATGAAAAAAAAAATTACTAACAGTGTAAAGCCAGCTTTTGACTCAAAATATACTGAAACCAGTTGATTAGCATAACAGCTAGAAAAGGTTAGCCATAGCAGCTTTCATATTTCTCTTCGGAAAAGTTCACTTAAAAGCTATACTCCAGGAAAGCATCATTACTGTTGATACAACCCAAAAATGTCATCTAGAGATACTGATGCTGTTATGTCTAGTTATTCAGTACTAAATTGGAGTTTATAGTAATCCACAAGATATCAAATAAGAAAAAAAAATAAAAAGTGCATTTAATCCAATCACCAATATATGCAGATGTAATTATATTATATTCCGCATCAGCTACTTGAAGTATTGTTGAGAACAGCATCATGTGTATGAATATAGCTGGATGAACTTAAAATGCTAAGAAAATTTTAGTGCACAGATTCTGAAATGAATTAGTGGGCCAGCTGCAACTGCAATAAATACTTAGTTATTCAAAAGTGTCATCTACCCTACTGGGAATACCTTGATTTGCCACCCATTGGAGCCACTTTGAAACATGATGAGATTAAAACCCAGCAGTGCATCCAGTGACAGGGTTAAAGCCACGGACCTCATTACTAGTTATAAATGTTAGAAATGAAAGTAGTTTTCATACATTGTACTGGTCTTGTCAGCAGCAGTCTGCTTCATCTGATTCAAGTATAGTGACCAGACAGGGACACATGACAATATATCATCTCTTGATCACCATTACGTCTCTTGCTTGGCCATTTAGCTTGCAGAGAAATGTCATCTCAGGCTAAGTACACCAATCATAAATCATGCATCTAACAACACCCTTGCACTGAAATATGAAGACCAAAACACTGCAGGGAAGTGCTGAGACTTTAGAACTCTACCACCTCTAATTGTTCTCATCTGAAAGAACAAAAGCTTGAGTTTTTACCTTACTTGACACATCTATAATGTGAAAGGTTTGCATACATGAAATGCATATCCCTGAAAGCTTACACCATTCAGGCTGCGACTGATAATTTTCCCTAGTGACCTTGTGCTCTTCTGCCAGTGGGATTATGCCTATTGCTTCCTGTCTCATGTAGACATGATGTCATTCAGCATTGATAACACTTGCGATATAATGATATTCACACAGTGGAATCATATATGATCTTGGAAGACTCCTACCACTATTTAGTGACTGAATCTTGAATTCAATTCTCTAAAAGATGTATGTGTTCTTTAAGTTCCAACCAAGAGTTTAAGGCTGAACCCCACACAAACAGCTAAATATATACATCCTATACCCACGTAACGATTTGTATTTCTGTCTATTAACTGTTGGGGTTTACATATTGTAGTTTAGCCATGTCCATCAGACCTGATTTTTCTCTACTACAGTTGCAGAAGAATTCCAGATATAGTTATATTCTACATAGTTACATAAGTCCAGCTTGGACCAATATAACTATGTATAAACTATACAAGGCTGATGCCCTTGGAAGCTGGAAATCACTGAAGTAGACACCGCTACTCCGGGCATCTCCACTTGCTTCTAAATCCTGTGCCGATAGGCTGCACTCCTCCTTACTGAACATTGGAGGTCAGCTGCTGGCGCGGATGCCATTCAGAGAAGGATTTTCTGAAGAAATACAAAGTATTCTTTCATTGGACAAGGCAGAAAGGTGTGCCCATGGTGTCACACTCATCCAATTGGAGAATGCTTTGCGGCACAGTGGTGTAGTGGTTAGCACTTTCACCTAGCAGCAAGAGGGTCGCTAGTTCAAATCCCAACCATGACACTACCTACCTGGAGTTTGCATGTTCTCCCTGTGCCTGCGTGGGTTTTCTCCAGGTACTCCGGTTTCCTCCCACACTCCAAAGACATGCTGGTAGGTTAATTGGATCCTGTATAAAATTGGCCCTACTGTGTGTGTATGTGAGTTAGGGACTTTAGATTGTAAGCTCCTTGAGGGCAGGGACTGATGTGAATGTGCAATGTATATGTAATGCGCTGCGTAAATTGACAACGCTATATAAGTACCTGAAATAAATAAATTTATTCAGAAAATGCAAAACATTCTCGGATTAGCACTCACACTATTTGGCAAACCTCCTGTGTTCACAATGCATCAGACCAGCCATTCAGCATGGGACTCAGAAGCAAGTGGAGATCACTGGAGTAGCAATGTCTACTTCAAAGATCATCAGTCAGATACGGTATATACATAGTTACATAGGCCCTAGCTGGATTATGCATTAGGAATTCTTATTAAAGAGGAAGTAAACCCTCCTCAGGAAGTTGTACCTATAGGTAAGCCTATGATAAGGCTTACCTATAGGTACTGTAAATATCTCCTAAACTTACACCGTTTAGGAGATATTTACCTTTAATGCAGCCAGTGACGTCACTGGCGCATGCGCTCTGAAGGAACGGCTGATCGTGCCGTTCCTTCAGAGCCCCGTGCCGTGACCGTCGGCTCCCGTGCGCGTGCGCGGGAGTGACGTCACCGCGGCTCCGGCCAATCAGATGACCGGATGCCGCGATCCCGGAAGACGGGCGACATGTCATGTCGCCCGTCATACAGGTAAGAGAGCGGCACGGCGGGGGCTCGTTCTAAGGTAAGTATTTCATAATGAGCTAGTATGCGAAGCATACTAGCTCATTATGTCTTTCTCTTGCAGCTTCTAAAAAAAAAAAAAAATTTTAAATGAGTTTACAACCTCTTTAAATTGATAACTAAGTCAGAGAAAAAAACAATGTAATATATTCCAGCTTAGCAGTCCTTAGATGTAGAGAGACTTTATTTTCTAATTCCAGGCTAAAAACATTTTGAACATATACAATACCGATTGATCTTGCCTGAAATGCAGTTTCTTTGTCACTTCCTGTGAATTGAACAACATCTTCTACAAAATCTTTCTTCTCTAAACTACTAATCCCAACACTCTTCATTTAATGTAAATGAACAAATGCAGACATGTTTAAAGTCCAGCTTGGGTATCCATGACTCAGGGCAATGGTGATGTCACTTCCTCAGTCATGTGACAATGCTTGGGCATAGCCATTGGATGCTAGACCTGAGCACTGTCACAGGGCAGGAGGTCACATGGTCCTCCATATCCTGGAGTTGCAGGTATTGTAGCTGGCTGTGGAGGAGAGGCAGTGATGGCAAGGTGAGTAAAAGGGGGGTGGGGGTGGCAGTTTTTCTTTTGTGAAGACACAGTAACTTTAACCTGCATTAGCATGGTGACAGTGTCACCTCACATCTAGGTTTTGTCCCTTCCCCAGCTTGTGACTGGACAAAGCAATGAGAAGCAGCAGACTGTTAACCTCATCTCTTTGCCCTTCTAATCTCTCCTCCACTCTGCATGCTCCTTCTTTTCATATGGTCAGCTTTATTTGCAAATCAACTGTACAGCCCACAAAACAAGAGAAGGGAGGGATGGTTTATATATTTCCTGAACTGTAAAGAATACAATTACTTCTCTCTACAGCCCTTTACCTCTAGAATACTGTTGAATATAGCAAGAAATGTTCAGAGGCAGACAGCACAAAATAAGGAACTTATGATTTATACATTTTAATCCTTAGTTCTCCTCCTTTTAACTCCATTGCCCCAGGCAATCATGCCTTATGGTAAATTCAACCTTGAACCCAAGTGTATCATTCAATGTACTGTATGCCAGGATACACCACCCTCAAATGTGTGGATAATCTTGTTTTTTTATATTATTATTTTGTAAAGAACATGAAAAAAACAAACTTTCTTGAGATGAAAAACTTTGAAAGCAATGCAAAGGTAAGAGTTGAAACTGTACCTGTAGTCAGACAACCGTTGCTATCTGATCTACCTGATCTGATATACAGCAGCAATGGAAAACATGTTTGTCCTCCCATATATACAAGCACAGTACAGGCAAGCAGTTTATAACATAATCTAGATACTGGGTTGTTTGCCTAATATCTATATCTCTTAGATTACTAAAACGGATCTGATTTTACATATGGATCATTCAGGTTTTCATTGCAGTTAGATATTTAGTTATTTATTTATGACAATTTACACAGCTCCTTACATGTTGTAATTTCATGTCAGTCACTGCCCTCAAGGAGCTTACAATCTAAGGTCTGTAACTCAAATGCATACATACACATTCTAGGGCCAATTTAGACTCACCATACACATTACACTCTGACCATACAACCACTGTTCAATGGGCTTTAGATCTCCCAAATGTATGTAATATGAGGAACCTACCTAAACTATTCAATACATGAATATCCAATCAGTCAGGCTCTTGCACTACATACTTGTTGGTAAAGCTAAAGGGGCTAATGGAGATTGTATGATCGGATTGTAATATTTATGTTGAGCTTCAGACAGGATCCCATTAAACTACCAGCATGTTGTTGGAGTGTGGAAGGAAACCAGAAGTAACCCACACAGGCACAAGGAGAACAGGCATCCTCAATGTAGGTAGTGTCTGGGTGGCTGGGATTTGAACCAGGGACCTCAGAACTGTAAAGCAGGCAAGCTAACCACACAAAAACCTAGAAAGACATCATCACTAGTATTATGACTGCATATCGCTAAAATACACGCTACTGATTATAGCAGTGTTATTGCACTTATTTCGAGAAAGTTGAGTATTGTACATTATTTTTCATACTTGCAGTTCTAGAAAGGAACTAGAAAGGAGCAGATCTCTCAAAAGCTTGTCTTGACAAATCAACGGTTATTGCAAATTTTAATATATATTATATTAAATATATATTATATAAATGTAATTTAAATAAAAGAAGTTGAGTGCTCAACTGTGTTGTAGGTGTAGGATATGTGTTAGGTAAGTAGGTAAGGAAACTGCACAGTGGAGTTGATTTACAAAAGGAAAATAGACTCTTCACTTTGCAAGGGAATTTGCCCTAGAGCTTAGTGAATGAGCTCTATTGACTTTCATCATCCAATCATGTGCAAAAAAAAATTGCTGTTTGCATGTGACTGGGTATTCTTTGCAAAGGGAAACTTCACCAAATTCACTAAACTCTGGGGCATATTCCCTTGCACAGTAAACAGTCTATTTGCTTTTAATAAATCAACCCCTATGTTTCAGATTTTTTATATCACATAAGATATCATAAAGGATAAAATTTAAACATGTTATATTTCCATAAAGCTAGCATTCAGTTAGATCTTGTAAGTGATAGTCCTGGATTGACAACTTTACCTTAAATGACAGAACACACCTTATCAAAGACAATTCTCCATTCTACATACAGGCAGTCAACAAGTCAAAGCTACTGTCAAAGGGTTCACAGCTGTAATAGACGGCGCATCCTCAAGTAACACACGTAATCCCCAGAACACAAGATCCCAACTTTATACTGACACAGGTGTCATCCTCATTTGAGCAGCACAAAATTCTCCCTTACTGACTGTTCAATATCTGCAGCCAAGACAAGCTCCCAATGGAACTCCAGCTATTGGTGAGACACATTTCCACAATTCTTCTCCAAACAATCTAAATATAGAAGATTTTTATCAGAGCTGTCACAGTGGATAGCCATTAGCAAGGCAAATAAAAAAAATGAATCTATAATTTATATGATCATATGATATATGTATATTTGTTCTCATTAACATCTAAAAATAATGCCCCTTTTAAAAAAAGGTAATTTTGTTTTACAAACCAGAGTAGTACAATATTTCTCTGCAAACACAATATGGCTTCCCAAGACTAATAAGAGGGAAAGATGGGTCTTCGTTTCTTCACAGACTGCAACATTTAGCATTATGTTACTTAATGATCCCAATGCAATTTTGACAGCCTAAATTAAATATATATACATATTTTATACTGTTCCCTGTACCATATGCTAGAGTGCAGGGAGTATTTCAAGGACTGCTCCATGAGTCCACTGCTTATAAGAAGAAGGTAGCTTCCATAGCAATCATGACATCACAGAAACATAAAACATTTGCTGTGGCCTCAACTACAAGTACATTGGTACTTGGCTTAAAAGAACTGAAGAAATTGGTCAGCCAACAATGATCATATCCTGAACATACACATGGGTAATGTTTCAAGGTTTATCTCTCAAGCTTGTAATTCTATCTCTGCATTCAGTGGCATACATTATATGGAAGAGCGTCAAAACTCCATGTCAGGTGACTAACACCCACCATGACAGTCTGCATGCAAAGCATGTGCAAATAAAATTCAAGACTTGTTTACTAGTAACATATGCAAAACCAGCCTGTTCACACTACCTATACAACAAACTAGGTAGCCAATATCTATTTAATTGTACAAAAGCAGACCCCAGGATAAGGTCTCCAGCATCAACTGAGTTTAACCCTTCATCCTGGAAAACACTAACCTCCTGTTTTATAATCAGGGATGTTAAAACCTTCTACAAGAAACAGAGGCTCCGCCATACGATATGTGCTTTTCAGCAAATCGCAGTGGCAACCATCCCCCCCTTTCATAATAATAAAAGAAAAACAGCATTTTTTACTATCATGGGGAATGAGAGCTTTATAATGTCTCATGTTTCCTAGCTGCATGCTCTGTCTGGGTAGGCTGCCCACATCATGTGTGTATAGCACTAAATCTGCCAAGGCTATTTTTAGACCTAAACACCTCCTAAAACACTGGGACCATGGAAAGGCTTAAACCGGTTATATTTTACTCTTTCCAGCAATCATCCTGACAATTTTATTTGTCCCTGTTGGACTAATCAACGCTGCCTTCATCACCATGCCATTTACATGTCTGCTTGTATCTCAATGAATGAAAAACATCCTATACCGTGTGCCATTACCCCCCCCCCCCCCCCCGAATGCACATCTTTCTGATCCACACTCATTGCATCTTCTCAAAGTGCAACGTTCACCTATGTAACCAGATACATTAGATTTCATCTTCCCTTCCCATGTCATGGTGTTCTTTTTCATCATCCATCAGCACTACTTCCAAGCCACTAATGGCTGCTTTACTACTTACACCTTCAAATATAAATCGTGCATAGTACCAATACATTTAGGTGCTCTGCCCGTAAATGGTCCACCTCTTCTTCCATACATTAGGCAAGATGGATGGTGCACATATTCTATAGGTTTTTATGAAACAGGTCATCCTTACATTTTGAAGTTGATCTACGTAGTCTATTTATATAAATATAATATAATATCCGGGTGTCTACAGTATACATAAGTAGACTGCCCCACTCATCTTACATTGTATACAACTTTATATTTATAGGCAGATTTAAAAAAAAAAAGTCAATAATCCAATAATATAATACATCATTTAGAATATTTCTATTTATGAATGGTCATAGGCTACGTTGAGTATCACAGGTCAACTGTCCACACATTTAAACAATAATATGTCTCCCATCCAATCCCCTTGCATTGATTATTTGTTTGCAGGAATACGGGAAACTTCCCTGCCTGGAAAAAATAGGAAGACCTAACGTTCACACATTACCTTCTCTTCACCTTGGCCGGATCAGACGCTTTGCAGATGTCAACCCCAGAAAAAGCATCACATTAAATCCTGGTTAAACAGGCTCCTGGCCTAACAAGCAGCATCCATTTCCATCTCCAGTACCTCCTCTGTGGCTTTGCTGGAATATACAGACACAGCCCCTCTTGCTTGGTTTCCTCCTGTGAGTGTATGTGTGTGGATGTGTGTCTGTGATTCTATCCTCTCTGCACAGTGCTACCACATCCCATCGCCCTGCTAACGGTCTCTCACATAGAAACTGGCGGCGGTCCAGGGTGCACCACACAAATGTTCATCTTCAGGAAAAAAAAAAAAGAAAGAACGAAAAATTCAGAGAGTGCTTGTTACACTACAAGGAGATTTCACACACAGGCACAGAACATGCCATTGGGAAGAAGGAGGGGTGGGAAAGCTGCTTCAGCTCAAATGCTTTTTCCCTTGGTTGTTCCTGCTGGTGCATTCCTCCTTTTTTTTTTTAATGACTCACGTGCAGACAAAAACACACTTTAAATGAAAAGAGGCTGGCTAGGGGTGGGGGGATGGGAAGCAAAAGAATAAAAAGGAGCTGCTTATCCTAGATGCTGGGTGATGTGTAAAGCAAGCACCCCAGCAGGCAAGCACTTATTCAGACTGGGGCCCTGCATTACACACTGCATAGCAACATCTGGCCTGGAATGGCAACGGCAATCCTGTTCACAAGGACTCTTTGCTGGGGTTGCTATGCAAGGCAAGATCACTTGGCATTTAATTGTTCTGAGTCCTAAGGTCAGGGTGTAAAACAACAAAAAATGATTATATAAAACATGTTTTCATTCTATGTATAAGGTGATTCTATCCATATTGGTGGAAAACCGAGCAGTGAATGTGATGCTTTTTAATTTGCACTAACAGTTAATTTTTTTACGACAAGCATTCAAAAGATCAATTCCCTTCACATAAAGTATTTAATTGTTTGGCATTCGATCATTTAGAGCCCATTCATACCAGATGCATTTTCAAGCATCTTTTTTTTTTTTTTTTTTTGGCTTCCATGTTTTTATTGAAAATTATTTTCAAAAAATAAGAATTGCAAGCAATCAGATAAAACATTTTCAGGTTTCTGACAACAGAAGGATCGGTACACAATATCGAAAGAGTATATTGAAATATTGTATAAAAATAAATCTACATCAAAGTTGTGTTGTTGGTCATATCACCATTACTTCCGGACACCCCGATGGGAACAAGCTGTGTCCGGATGGGAGCATGACCAATCATCACATTCATGTATAGTTCTTTCGTATCTTCAAGAACTGAGATTGTATTTTCAAATTACAACTTTTTTTGCAGGTTTCTACAGTAAAAAAATGTTTTCCAATAAGAGTATTGCGTTGCATTGCAGTGCGCTGAAAAAAAAAAAGTACTGCAGACTGCATTTGTATGCAACATATAAATGCGACTCTGGAAAAACAACAAGATAAGATTTAAAAGCATTTAAGAAAACTCATTGCAACACAAAAAGTAATGCAATGCATTTAAAAACCATATGATGATTTAAGCACGCTTGTGTTATTACATCGTCTATCAAAACACAAACACTGTCATAACTCTAGTCATAAGAGACCAGACCAGGAAGAATAAAGGACAAAGAATAAAGAAAGCATAAAAGAAAAACATATATTTTGCATGTTTTCAAATGACCTTCAATGGTCACTTTTAACAAAAAAGTGCATAACTACTAATCACTTAAAGAGGTTGTAAACCCACATTTTTTTTTTCTCTTCACCCTGAAAGAGAAACACATAATGAGCTAGTATGCATCGCATACTAGCTCATTATGAAATACTTACCTTAGAACGAGCCCCCGCCGTGCCGCCCGCTTACCTCTATGACAGGTGACATGTCCAGTCGCCCGTCTTCCGGGATCGCGGCATCCGGCCATCTGATTGGCCGGAGCCGCGGTGACGTCACTCCCGCGCACGCGCCGGGAGCCGTCGGTCACGACACGGGGCTCTGAAGGAACGGCACGATCGGCCATTCCTTCAGAGCGCATGCGCCAGTGACGTCACTGGCTGCATGTAAGGTAAATATCTCCTAAACGGTACATGTTTAGGAGATATATACAGTACCTATAGGTAACCTATAGGTAAGCCTTATCATAGGCTTACGTATAGGTACAACTTGCAGAGGAGGGTTTACTTCCTCTTTAAAGGAGTTGTAAAGTCAGAAGATTTTTTTAACTTAATGCATTCTTTGCATTCGAATAAAAAGCCTTCTGGGTATAGCAGCCGCCCCAGCATCTCCTAACACTTTCCTAAAGTCCCTCTCTGTCCAGTGATGTTCACAAGTCCTTCGGCCCTCCTGGACTCTCCCTCTTGATTGGCTGGGACACAGTGCCATTGGCTCCCGCAGTTGTCAATCAAAGTCAGTTACCTAATCAGGAGAAAGAGGGGATGGGGCCGAACCGCAGCTCTGTGTCTGAATGGACACACGGAGCTGCAGCTCAGCTTGGGTGTCCCCATAGCAAGCTGCTTGCTGTTGGGGCACGCGACAGGAGGGAGGGACCAGGAGCAGGGAAGTGGGACCTGAGAAGAGGAGGATTCGGGCAGCCCTTGCAAAACCAACTGCACATGGTAAGTATAACATGTTTGTTATTTAAAAAAAAAAAGCAAAAAGCAAAAAAAAAAAAGAGACTTTACAATCACTTTAAATGCACAATGTGGCCTTGAAGAAGAGACCCTGAGACACTGCAGAACGTCGGCTGTATTTGAATTATGTTGATGTGACAAGAATCAAACTAATTTATTGATTTTTATGAGAGTGTTGGTTACTTTCCTTCTTCTTTTGTAGTATTGCATGGTGCCATCTGTTGCTGTCATTATGAGCCCCATCCAGCTATACCTGTCACAATACTGTATGCAGTGTAGCCCAGGACAGTGTTATAATAAGGGCACAGATTATTTTTTATCGCTATTTTCCCTTTATAATAACATTTAAAAAAAAGTAATGCAGTTGTTAAGAGATTAAGCCTAAGTGCATGGAATTTAGACCTAATCACACAATTCAATAGTGTTTTTATTTAAGTGTATATAGGTCCATAAATATTGGTACATCGACACAATTCTAATCTTTTTGGCTCTATACACCACCACAATGTATTTGAAATTAAACAAACAAGATGTGCTTTAACTACAGACTTTCAGCTTTAATTTGAGGGTATTTACATCCAAATCAGGTGAAAGGTGTAGGAATTACAACAGTTTGTATATGTGCCTCCCACTTTTTAAGGGACCAAAAGTAATGGGGCGATTGGCTTCTCATCTGTTCCATGGCCAGGTGTGTGTTATTCCCTCATTATCCCATTTACAAGGAGCAGATAAAAGGCCCAGAGTTAATTTCAAGTGTGCTATTTGCATTTGGAATCTGTTGCTGTCAACTCTCAATATGAGATCCAAAGAACTGTCACTATCAGTGAAGCAAGCCATCATTAGGCTGAAAAAACAAAACAAACCCATCAGAGAGATAGCAAAAACATTAGGTGTGGCCAAATCAACTGTTTGGAACATTCTTAAAAAGAAAGAACACACCGGTGAGCTTGGCAATACCAAAAGATCCGGAAGACCAAGGAAAACAACTGTGGTGGACGACCGAAGAATTCTTTCCCTGGTGAAGAAAACACCCTTCACAACATTTAGCCAGATCAAGAACACTCTCCAGAAGGTAGGTGTATGTGTATCAAAGTCAACAATCATGAGAAGACTTCACCAGAGTGAATACAGAGGGTTCACCACAAGACGTAAACCATTGGTGAGCCTCAAAAACAGGAAGGCCAGATTAGAGTTTGCCAAACAACATCTAAAAAAGCCTTCACAGTTCTGGAACAACATCCTATGGACAGATGAGACCAAGATCAACTTGTACCAGAGTGATGGGAAGAGAAGTGTATGGAGAAGGAAAGGAACTGCTCATGATCCTAAGTATACCCCCTCATCAGTGAAGCACGGTGGTGTTAGTGTCATGGCATGGGCATGTATGGTTGCCAATGGAACTGGTTTTCTTCTATTTATTGATGATGTGACTGCTGACAAAAGCAGCAGGATGAATTCTGAAGTGTTTCGGGCAATATTATCAGCTCATATTCAGCCAAATGCTTCAGAACTCATTGGACGGCGCTTCACAGTGCAGATGGACAATGACCCGAAGCCTACTGCGAAAGCAACCAAAGAGTTTTTTAAGGGAAAGAAGTGGAATGTTATGCAAGGGCCAAGTCAATCACCTGACCTGAATCCGATTGAGCATGCATTTCACTTGCTGAAGACAAAACTGAAGGGAAAATGCCCCAAGAACAAGCAGGAACTGAAGACAGTTGCAGTAGAGGCCTGGCAGAGCATCACCAGGGATGAAACCCAGCGTCTGGTGATGTCTATGCATTCCAGACTTCAGGCTGTAATTGACTGCAAAGGATTTGCAACCAAGTATTAAAAAGTGGAAGTTTGATTTATGATTGTTAATCTGTCCCATTACTTTTGGTCCCTTAAAAAGTGGGAGGCACATATACAAACTGTTGTAATTCTTACACCGTTCACCTGATTTGGATGTAAATACCCTCAAATTAACCACTTTACCACCGGAGGATTTTGCTGTCTTACGTCCAGGCCACTTTTTGCGATTCGGCGCTGTGTGAATTTAACTGACAATTGCGCGGTCGTGCGATGCCGCACCCAAACAAAATTTACGTCCTTTTTTTCCCATAAACAGAGCTTTCTTTTGGTGGTATTTGATCACCTGTGCGATTATTGCGCTATAAACAAAAAAAGAGTGTTTATTTTGAAAAAATAACAATATTTTTAACATTTTTTTATATGAAATTCCTCCCAAAAAATATGTAAAAATCAATTTTTTTTTAAATTTTTGGCCAATTTGTTTTCTGCTACCTATGTTTGGTAAAAAAATCACAATAAACGTATTTTGATTGGTTTGCGAAAAAGTTATTGCGTTTACTAACTAAGGGAAAGATTTCTGTAATTTTTGGTGTTTTTTTTTTAACGAGTAATGGCGGCGATTTGCGATTTTTTTTGCGGGACTGCGACATTGCGGCGGACAGATCGGACCCTTGACTGACATTTTTGACACTTTTGGGGGTACCAGTGACATTACTACAGTAATCAGTGCTATATATATGTACTGTTACTGTAAAAAGACACTGGCAGGAAAGGGGTTAATTTTATTGGCGCGGGAGGGGTTAATGTATGCCTGGTGCTTACTGACGTGTGGGGGGGGGGGGTGACTGAGTGAGTCAGGGACAGATCGGATGTTCAGCTATGCTGAACACTCCGATCTGTCACTCCCTGTCACTTAGGAGATCCGCCCGCTCTGTTTACACAGGCGGGCGGATCTCCAAACTAGATTCCCAGACGATCGGGGAAGAGCAGCGGCGATCGCCGCCGCTCCTCCCCTGGACCGACTCCCGCTGTGAATGAAAACAGCGGGAGCGCGCCGCCTACAGGGGGAGGAGTCTAGCGACGTAGGTCTACGTCGCTGGACGATAACGAGCCACTGTGCCACAGTAGAGGCACAGTGAGCGGACGTAAAGTGGTTAAAGCTGAAAGTCTGCAGTTAAAGCACATCTTGTTTGTTTCATTTCAAATCCATCGTGGTGGTGTATAGAGCCAAAAAGATTAGAATTGTGTCAATGTCCCAATATTAATGGACCTGACTGTATGTAAATTTGCATTATTAGATAGCTATAGTAAAAAAGCACCATGCAATAAATATGAGAAGGGATAAAAGCAATATAAATAACCCTGGCCCAGAATACATAGAATGCCTGAAGGACTTCATAGTTCTACGCCCTAATCTTGTGTCAGAATGTATTGCACTTATTGTCAATGTGAACATCACCAAGTGTGGCTATAAGTAACTGAATTAACTCTATTACTGCTCTCAGAATCAGTGAACAACCCAACATTTGCTAAAAGAAGAGAAAAGGGTTATTGCTGTCTGTGTCCTCACTTAGAGGATGTCTCCTTACTTTCTATTTGATTGGGGTCAGACAGAACAGGAAGTGAAAGAACATCTCCTCCCTTCCTGCCTGTCTGATGGATATTAGGCAGAATAGGAAGTGAGGAAATGTAGGCAACATTAAGGACACATGTTTAGTAGAGAAAGAATAGGTTAGAACCTCTGTCTGGATTGTATTGCTGTCTTGCTACTTATTTTACTATTCAAGGGGCTGGAAAATCTCTTTAACAGGAACACAGTCAGTATTTCAAACTCAAGAGAGATTCTAACCTATCTCTGATCAATCCAGGATGTAAAAAATTAAGTTTAGGCTGGTGTTGAGTTTTGAAATCTGAAATGCATAATGAACATCTGCAATTCTGGCCACTACCATCCTCTAAACAGGAAGGAGTTGGTATACGTTTTTTTGGGCACTTAGAAAATAATTTTTTTTGTTTCCTGTTAATATACATGTACAGTATCTCACAAAAGTGAGTACACCCCTCACATTTTTGTAAATATTTTATTATACCCTTTCACGTGACAACACTGAAGAAATGACACTTTTCTTCAATGTAAAGTAGTGAGTGTACAGCTTGTATAACAGTGTCAATTTCCTGTCCCCTCAAAAGAACTCAACGCACAGCCATTGATGTCTAAACTGCTGGCAACAAAAGTGAGTACACCCCTAGGTGACAATGTCCAAATTGGGCCCAAAGTGTCAATATTTTGTGCGGCCACCATTATTTTCCAGCACTGCCTTAACCCTCTTGGGCATGAAGTTCACCAGAGCTTCACAGGTTGCCACTGGAGTCCTCCTCCACTCCTCCATGACGACATCACAGAGCTGGTGGATGTTAGAGACCTTGAGCACCTCCGCCTTCCCTTTGAGGATGCCCCACAGATGCTCAATAGGGTTTAGGTCTGGAGACATACTTGGCCAGTCAATCACCTTTACCCTCAGCTTCTTTAGCAAGGCAGTGGTCATTTTGGAGGTGTGTTTGGGGTCGTTGTCATGTTGGAATACTGCCCTGCAAGCCAAGTCTCTAAAGGGAGGGGATCATGCTATGCTTCAGTATGTCACAGTACATGTTGGTATTCATAGTTCCCTCAATGAACTGTAGCGCCCCAGTGCCAGCAGCACTCATGCAGCCGCAGACCATGACACTCCCACCACCATGCTTGACTGTAGGCAAGACACAATTGTCTTTGTACTCCTCATCTGGTTGCCGCCACACATGCTTGATACCATCTGAACTAAATACGTTTATCTTGGTCTCATCAGACCACAGGACATGTTCCAGTAATCCATGTCCTTAGTCTGCCTGACTTCAGCAAACTGTTTGAGGGCTTTCTTGTGCATCATCTTTAGAAGAGGCTTCCTTCTGGGACGACAGCCATGCAGACCAATTTGATGCAGTGTGTGGCTTATGGTTTGAACACTGACAGGCTGACCCCCCACCCCTCCAACCTCTGCAGCAATGCTAGCAGCACTCATATGTCTTTTTTCCAAAGACAACCTCTGGATTTGATGCTGAGCACATGCACTCAACTTCTTTGGTCGACCATGGTGAGGCCTGTTCTGAGTGGAACCTGTCCTGTTAAACTGCTATATGGTCTTGGCCACTGTGCTGCAGCTCAGTTTCTGGGTCTTGGCAATCTTCTTCTTAGGCCATCTTTATGTAGAGCTTGTAGAGTACTTGTAGAGTACTTTTTTTCAGATCCTCAGAGAGATCTTTGCCATCAGGTGCCATGTTGAACTTCCAGTGACCAGTATGAGAGAGCGAGAGTGTTAACACCAAATTTAACACACCTGCTCCCCATTCATACCTGAGACTTTGTAACACTAATGAGTCACACGATACTGGGGAGGAAAAATGGCTAATTGAGCCCAATTTGGACATTTTCACTTATGGGTGTACTCACTTTTGTTACCAGTGGTTTAGACATTAATAGCTGTGTGTTGAGTTATTTTGAGGGGACAGCAAATTTACACTGTTATACAAGCTGTACACTCACTACTTTACATTGTAGAAAAGTGTCATTTCTTCAGTGTTGTCACATGAAAAGATATAATAAAATATTTACAAAAATGTGAGGGGTGTACTCACTTCTGTGAGATACTGTAAAAATAAACAAAGTAAAGCTATGCACTATGGATATAGAAGATGTGCGGTATTATATTAAACCTCAGAGGTAACACGTAGTTCATTTTCTTAACAGGATATACAGTGATGACAAAGTTATGTCCTCAATTATGCTGGCAGCAGGAAAAGGAGCTGGCAGCTGGATGCTGAGTCAGTGAAAATCCGAGAAAAAACAACTCTAGAAAGGAAGCTGATCGATACGCAGCTGCCCTGTGTACCATTCTCTCCCGCAGCGTCCATTGTCTGACCTCTCTTCAAAGATGATGATTGTGCCAAACGTTAACGTAACATTTTTTTAGAAGTATTTCTTTCATACTCAGCAGTTACCTGAAATATCGCTTTGCCCTGGAGACGTTTCGTAAAAGTGCCACTATTTTATATTTATATTTAAGGTGCTACTAAACCCAGAACCTGCATTCACTATATCTGGTCTCCTACAGTCAACAGAACATGGACATGTAATTTTTGTTAGTACAAATAAACTGCTAAATACCCTTTCTTATCAGCAGTATATAGCAGTTTTGTGAATTGTATCAGTGTCTGATTAAAGCTTGTAGGAGAAGTTGTCATTCACCCCTGACCCTCTGTCTGGACAGTGCTGATTGGCCCTGTGCTGATCACATGCACTAACCCAAGAAAAAAAAAAAACTCTCTAGCAATACACACCCAACTGAGAATGTACTGCCTGACTCCTAATGCTCTGTTCTATCAGGACAAGGGTTGGAGTCAGTTAAAAAAGAGGAGGATCAGAGAGACAGGATCAGACAGCCTTTATACACAATGTGGATGATTAACCCCTTGGGTTCCACAGTGAGTATAACAAGCATGCTTTACTGCATATACAGACTGATTTTACTGTTGCGGGTTTAGTAACAATTTAACATGTAAAGCATGCCTTTTGTCTTTTTCCACGTGTGCATTAAGATAATATGGGGCCTATATCTCCTGCCCACTGCAGAAAATTCACTATTAGGCCTCATGTACTCTGCTGCTGATAAACGGACGTTTAGGAGCAGTTGGGTGGTTTTTTTCAGCACCCTCTGAACTCTCCTCTATGTTATCTTATCTGTCCATGTACTCTGAGTTGTTTATACTCGTTTAGAGGCAGTTGAGTTTAGTGGAATTTTTTTTTTTAAGCAAAAAATGCGTTCAAACGGAAGTTTATTGGCATTTGAAACGCCAAATGCTTGTAACAGCGTTCAAGCGTCTAAAAATGGTAACGCACATTTATAAGCATTTCGTTTATAGGTGTTTTCAATGGGAATACATTTCTGACCATTTTACAATGTAAAAATGCTTCTAAACGCAAACCCCAGTAAACACGCATAAATGCAGCATGTAAAGGTGGCAAAACGGACATTTTTAAACGTTGGTTACTAGCTGTTAAGTTCCAGCATTCAGGAGAGGTTTTAAAACGTTCTGTGTACATGAAGCCTAAAATTCCTACACATGGAGCCATTAAAGAAGAAATCCAGGCATGGCATATTTTTACGTAGTTACATGGGTTCAGCTTGGTACCTATGCACTGTATATATTAAATCTGCTACCCCAGTGATCTTGCTTCTGGTTCCCATACTGAGCAGCTAACCTGATGCATTGTGAATACATGGTCAACCACTTGGCATGGGCGCCATTCAGAGAATGTTTGCATCCCCTGAATGAATTACAAGCGTTCCCTGATTGGACGATGTGGAGAGCGTGAGCGTGGCCATGTAGTAGATTTAAAAGGCATTGGGCCTGATGTAGGTCTGCCAGGGTCACCGGTAACACCTTCAGCCCATTTAAGCTGAATACCCAAGAGTGAGATTTGAGTCAAAGACTAGTCCGGCATCTTTGGTTTGTTTTGTTTGTGGGGTATGAGTGGGATATGAGTGGGGTACTCCTCTGGCTCAACTAGGTACAAATGGGACACTTTGAAAAAAAATGCCTTTCAGCGCTGTCTTGACGCCGACTGGGGGCCAGCCAACGCTTGCTGGCGCTTCAAAAACACTGACTTGCTGTACTGTACTTGAAACTTGACTTCTGACACCCTGGTTAGCTCAAAAGTCCTAAACACTGCTCCCTCCAGTCCTCTCTGACTGCTGCAACTCTCAACACTGTACACTGCACACTGTACGCTGAACACTTCAGGGCCCAACTGCTGGCACCCCCTCTACACTTCAGGGTCCACACACTAGCACCCCCTTTACTCTTCAGGTTCCACTCACTGGCACCCACGTGTACACCTCAGGGTCCACTCTCTGGCACCCCCAATTCACTTCAGGGTCAACACTGGCACCCCCTTTACTCTTGCTTTCTGCACCGGCTAGCTAGCTCCCGGATCCCTCTGACCTTCTCTGGAGTGGTCCCCTCTCACTTGGCAGACCCCCGCAGTTTGCAGTACTCACGAACTGGGAATGCTTTCCTGAAACTTGACCTCTCTCAGCTCTGCTTGTCCTCGGCACACCGGATCCTCTCTGCAGCTCAGCTCAGCCCCTCTGTCCCCTCAGCCAAGCCAGCCGCCTGGGACACCCGATTCCTCTGACAGGGGGAGAAACAGCCGTACTCTCCCTCCCAGGACTCTGCTTCCCGCCAAAGACACTGCATCATGCACTCCCCTCAAACCTATACCCGCTCCCAGAATGCTGTGTGCCAGAATCTGCCTTGCTGGGGTAGATACAGGCCTGAGTTCACCATTGGCTGGGTTTCCTCCAATGCCCAATGAGAACCCTCTCATTAAGTACAGTGGGGAGACTCCCCAGTCCAAACAGACACACCTGGGAGACATGACAGCCCAGCTGAAAATCATGGCCCAGCTGTTAAGCAGACAAGGCCCACTATACTTTACCAAGCACCTACCTTGTAGGGTGCTACAGCCATATAGCCACAAATGTTTCCAAGGACAGCATACCTCTACAATAATGCCCCACACGGGTGCAACATGTTAGAGGGGCTTTCCTGATGGGCGGAGAGCCAGCTGAAGCCATTTTGTGATCATTTGTGATTTACTATATTGGTGTGCGGTCCTGGGAAACAATTGTGGCTATGTGGTCGCGTTTGATGTGCTCTTCACCCAGAAGCAGTGTTATTGCTGTTTTTTCTTATGGTAAATACTGTACATAGTTACATTGGTCCATGCTGGAGCAATGCAACTATTTAAAGATAAATCATACTTGGAATTCATTTTTAAAGCGGTAGTAAACCCCGCCTGGCCATTTTTACCTACAGGTAAGCCTGTAATAGGGCTTACCTGTAGGTAAAATTAATATCTTCTAAAAGACCACTATTTAGGGGATATTCACCCTCCATGCAGCCAGTGACATCACTGGCGCATGCTCTCTGAGGGTCTTGCATACCTTGCTGAAACTTCAGAGCTTCGTGTAGAAACCGAGTGACGTCATTGCGGCTTCGGCCAATCACATAGCCGGAGCGTACCAACCCAGAAGAAAGACCAGAGGAACATGTCAGCCTTCTCAGCGGTGACAGTTCAGCAATGCATACAAGCACTCTTTTCCATTGCCTTGCAGGTGATTTTTTTTTACAAAACATCTGCGGTTTACAACCGCTTTATTTGTCACAACTTTGGCTTATTTAGTATTTATTCAAAATACAATTGTTATGTTTCTAAAGAATGTTATATAAAAGTGAACATTACTGTGTGCAGTGGTTACCAGTTTTAATTCCCCTTTGCTCCATTTTAAAATGAGGGCCAGAAATTAGTAGAGAGGTATGGAAAATTGATGATCTAAAGTTCAAAAGTACAAAACATTGCTTCTGCGCTAGTTAGTTTAGTTTAGACTGTTCTTTAAAGTAAAAATCCAGACAAAACTTTTATAGGTTTTGCATGGTTGAATGGGTTAGGAACCTCATTTAGAAAATATTCCATTGCTATATGTGTCCCCACAGGGGTGATTAAGCCCTCCTGTATATCATCAGGTCAGAACTGAAGGACCATTCCACATTTGTCTGTTACCCATGAAACAAGAGGTGGGAGGATATCTAAAAAATAGGGGCATATGTCTTAGTGACAACTGTAAAATGTGAGATTTTCTTCCAAGGTTGCTGAAGTTAAAGTCTTACTAAACCCACAACAGTAAAGTAAGTGTGTATATGCAGTACAAATGCTTGTTATATTCACTGTGGGACCTAAGGGGTTAATCCTGTACATTGTGTAAAAAGGCAGATTGATCCTGACCTCTCTGATCCTCCCCTTCTTCCACAGTCCCCAAACGATCTTCTAATAGTAAAGAGCCTTGGGGGCACTCTGCACATGCTCAGTTTGATGTGTATTGCCGGAGAGTTTTTTTTTTTTGGGATGGTGCTTGTGATCGGCACAGAGCCAATCAGTACTGTCCAGACAGAGGGTCAGGAGTCATGCAGCATCATAGAGCAGTCAGAGTAGAATGAAAATTCCTCCTACAAGCTTCACCCAGACACTGATAGAAGTCACAAGACTGTTATATGCTAAAAGGAATTTAGCAGTTTATATTTACCTTCTTTTTCTTTTACTTTCACTTACAATATTATTGTTAAACAGGACGAGGAGAGGGGGTGAGGCTTCCTAATGGGGACACAGACAGCAATAAAAACCTGACAGGTGTTCTAATCTCTTTCCACTCTTTCCAAAACGAAAAAAAAAGGTTTTGCCTTCAGTTATACTTTAACCACTTTACCACCGGAGGATTTTGCTGTCTTACGTCTGGGCCACTTTTTGCGATTCGGCACTGTGCAACTTTAACTGACAATTGCGCGGTCGTGCGACGCCCTACCCCTAATTAAATTGACGTCCTTTTTTTCCCACAAACAGAGCTTTCTTTTGGTGGCATTTGATTACCTGTGCGATTTTTACTTTTTGCGCTATAAACAAAAAAAGAGCGTACATTTTGAAAAAATAACAATATTTTTCACATTTTTTTATATGAAATCCCCCCCCCCAAAAAATGTAAAAATCTAAAGTTTTTTAAATTTTTGGCCAATTTGTTTTCTGCTACCTATGTTTGGTAAAAAAAAAATCACAATAAGCGTATTTTGATTGGTTTGCGCAAAAGTTATTGCGTTTACTAACTAAGGGAAAGATTTCTGTCATTTTTGGTGGGTTTTTTTTAACGAGTAATGGCGGCGATCTGCGACATTGCGGCGGACAGATCGGACCCTTGACTGACATTTTTGACACTTTTGGGGGTACCAGTGACATTACTGCAGTAATCAGTGCTATAAATATGCACTGTTACTGTAAAAATGACACTGGCAGAGAAGGGGTTAATTTTATTGGAGAGGGAGGGGTTAATGTATGCCTGGTGCTTACTGACGTGTGTGGGGGGAGGTGACTGTGTGACACAAGGACAGATCCAGGGTTCAGCTATGCTGAACCCTGCAATCTGACCCTGCCTGTCACTTAGGAGATCCGCCCGCTCGTGTTTACACAGGCGGGCGGATCTCCACACTCGATTCCCCGACAATCGGGGAAGAGCAGTGGCGATCGCCACTGCTCCTCCCCTGGCCCGACTCCCGCTGTGACTGAATACAGCGGCAGCGCCTCCGGTGGCGCGCGTGCGCCGCCTAGAAGGGGGAGGGTCTCCCGACGTAGGTCTACGTCGTCAGACCTACAAGAGCCACTTTGCCGCAGTACAGCTCTAGTGAGCAGCGGCAAAGTGGTTAAAGGGATTGTAAAGTCTCTTTTTATTTTTGTTTAATAAAAATATTAAACATGCTATACTTACCTGCTCTGTACAGTTGTTTTTGATCCTTCTCTTCTCGGATCCCTCTTCGGCTCTCCTGACCCATCCTTTTCTTGCTATGGGGGAACCCGAGCGGAGTCATAGCTCTGTAAATCCATTGAGACACAGAGCTGCGGTATGGCCCCACCCCGCTTCTGTGCCTTAGCCAATGAGGAGGGGAGTCCCCGAAAGGCTGAGACACTCGTGGACATTGCTGGATTGGGAGAGGGCTCAAGTAAACATTAGGGGGGGGGAGCTGAATGTATTGGGATAAAAAACCTTCTGACTTTCCTACCCCTTTAACCTTCACCATTCTGTACAGAAAATAAATCTAGCAGGAGTTACACTTTAAAAAAAAATAAAATGTCCATATGACATTAATATTTGCTAACTGGGGTCAGTCAGAATAACCTTACTAACCACATAATGTATTATATGTAACCACATAATAAAATGTTCCTACCATAATAACATATAACGGGACAGAATGAGCCAGTTTGGGAAGGAAAAGCCTTCAGTCATGTTTCTTTGTACTGTAGCACCACCAAAACCTTTAAACTCTATGCAGATAGTTGGAAGCGAGCCTAAGACCTTTGAACTGTAACCTTTCCGAGCTAACCACTAAGCCAACGGATGAACCATTGTGGGTCCAAGCAGTAATGCAATCGGCAAAATAACTGCAGTGCCAATAAAAAAAAATTCAAGCAATGCTTACTGTAATATTTGGCTCATGAATAATTTGGTCATAATATGTGTGTGCATGTATGTACAACATGTGAGATAAGGGAACTCAGATTTTACGTTTCTTGGCAGGGACTGATGTGAATGTACACAAAAAAGTGCTGCGTTAATTGATTGAGTGTTAAAAATGCCTGTTGTAACAAATAAAATTAATATCTACATGAACTGGGATAAGATTTCAGGAATATTGTGTATGTATACAGTTAAGAGTATACAGTATCTTACAAAAGTGAGTACACCCCTCACGTTTTTGTAAACATTTTATTATATTTTTTCATGTGAAAACACTGAAGAAATGACACTTTGCTACAATGTAAAGTAGTGAGTGTACAGCTTGCATAACAGTGTACATTTGCTGTCCCCTCAAAATAAATCAACACACAGCCAAATAATGTCTAAACCGCTGGCAACAAAAGTGAGTACACCTCTAAGTGAAAATGTCTAAATTGTGCCCAAAGTCGCAATATTTTTTGTGGCCACCATTATTTTCCAGCACTGCCTAAACCCTGGGGGCATGGAGTTCACCAGAGCTTCACAGGTTGCCACTGGAGTCCTCTTCTACACTACCATGACAACATCACAGAGCTGGTGAATGTTAGAGACCTAGCGCTCCTCCACCTTCCGTTTGAGGATGCCCCACAGATGCTCAATAGGGTTAAGGTCTGGAGACATGCTTGGCCAGTCCATCACCTTTACCCTCAGCTTCTTTAGGGATCATGCTCTGCTTCAGTATGTCACAGTACATGTTGGCATTCATGGTTCCCTCAATGAACTGTAGCTCCCAAGTGGCGGCAGCACTCATGCAGCCCCAGACCATGACACTCCCACCACCATGCTTGACTGTAGGCAAGACACACTTGTCTTTGTACTCCTCACCTGGTTGCAACCATACACGCTTGACACCATCTGAACCAAATACGTTTATCTTGGTCTCATCAGCCCACAGGACATGATTCCAGTAATCCATGTCCTTATTCTGTTTGTCTTCAGCAAACTGTTTGCAGAATTTCTAGTGCATCATCTTTAGAAGAGGATCCCTTCTGGGATGACAGCCAGGCAGACAAATTTGATGCAGTGTGCGGCGTATTGTCTGAGCACTGACAGGCTGACCCCCCCACCCCATTATCCTCTGCAGCAATGCTGGAAGCACTCATACGTCTATTTCCCAAAGACAACCTCTGGATATGACGCTGAGCATGTGCACTCAACTCCTTTGGTTGACCATGGTGAGGCTGAGTGGAACCTGTCCTGTTAAACCGCTGTATGGTCTTGGCCCCCGTGCTGCAGCTCAGTTTCAGGGTCTTGGCAATCATCTTATAGCCTAGACCATCTTTATGTAGAGCAACAATTCTTTTTTTCAGATCCTCAGAAAGTTCTTTGCTATGAGGTGCCTTGTTGAACCTCTGGTGACCAGTATGAGAGAGGGAGAGCGATAACACCATATTTAACACACCTGCTCCCCATTCACACCTGAGGCCTTGTAACACTAACGAGTCACATAACATCGGGGAGGGAAAATGGCTAATTGGGCCCAATTTGCACATTGTCACTTAGGGGTGTACTCACTTTTGTTGCCAGCAGTTTAGACATTAATGGCTGTGTGTTGAGTTATTTTGAGGGGACAGCAAATTTACACTGTTATACAAGCTGCACACTCACCACTTTACATTGTAGCAAAGTGTAATTTCTTCAGTGTTGTCACATGAAAAGATATAATAAAATGTGAGGGGTGTACTCACTTCTGTGAGATACCGTATGTCCTATGCACACATGTAGGTATATGTAAATCTAAGCACTTATCTATGCATTTGTAAGGGTCAAAATATAGACACTTATCTATGTACATACATTTGTTTATGCAAATGTTGTAGGCGCAACTGTAAGCGTTTGAGAGATATTTACATTTTACCTCTACAATATACCATGCACGGTAAACTATAAAAATTTGAGATGCCTTGAATATCAATACAAGCTGGGAAGAGCCTGTGCAAATGCTTTTTCTAAAAAAAGGTTGCACAGCAACAGTGTAGCTGAATGATATGACATTGCTACAGATATATATTTAAAGCTGAAAGACATTTTTAGAAAAAAAAAAAAAAGAAATGTACTTGATTTAATCCATGCAAAGGATTTGTATGTGTGAAGAGCTACGCTTTTATTAACATATGGTAAACGCAGCAGCCCTTTAAATCGTATTACCAGCACCACCAACAGGTCAAAGACCAGATGACAGGAATAAATGACAAATCTGATCATCCAACGCTCACTCTGTAATACTGGAGATGATTACATTTCTGTCAGCTCCAATAAATAAGACAGAAAACACAGGGACACTCTTTATCTGTATTTCAAAGCATGTTCCAGCTGAATACCCCAAAAAAGTGACATATTTTTAAAAGAATCAGGTTATGTTGAAGATACGATGAACCTTATACATGGTTGGCTGAATCCATTTGGTTTCCTGTATACACCGGAGGGTCAGCTGACCTCCACACATTCAGGAAAAATGATTGCAACGGTACACATTTCTTCTAAGCTTTAACAACAGGAAAAGGGAAAAGGTGTGACAAAGACCTTACATGACATAGTTTAGTTTCTGCAAAATAATAGACTATTTCTTGGTAAACAGACATCCACAACATCTTGACATTCCCAATCATGCTTAGAAGTGATCTATAGTGATTACGGAACATCCAGAAATGGTAATTCTGCCTACCTTTTGTCTTGAATATCTCCTGAAAGTTTGCAGTTCACCTACACCAGGGATCTAAAACTGGTGGCCCTCCAGCTGTTGCAGAACTACAATTCCCATGAGGCATTGCAAGAATGACAGTTACAAGCATGACTCCCATAGGCAGAGGCATGATGGGACTTGTAGTTCCGCAACAGCTGGAGGGCTGCCAGTTTGAGACCCTGGACCTAAACTCTTATAGCTATATTATATATCTTAAGAAAAAGTGTGTAGTGCCAAAAGTAAATGAAAAACAATGAATTGTGAATATGGTGTTATAAATGGACAACACATTGAAGTACAGTATGAAAAAGTGCTAAAGTTAAAAAAAAAAAAAATATATATATATATATATATATATATATATATATATAAAGATATCTTAGATTGTAAGCTCTAACGAGCGGGTCCTCTGATTCCTCCTGTATTGAAGTGTATAGTATTTGTACTGTCTACCCTCAAGTTGTAAAGCGCTGCGTAAACTGTCGGCGCTATATAAATACTATATAATAATGATATATATATATTTTTTTTTTAACTTTAGTACTTTTTCGACTTTACTTCAATGTGTTGTCCATTTATAACACCATATTCACAATTCATTGCTGTTCATTTACTTTTTTTTTTTTTTTTTTTACACACTTTTTTCTTAAGATATATAGTATAGCTATAAGAGTTTAGGTCCAGGGTTTCAAACTGGCAGCCCTCCAGCTGTTGCGGAACTACAAGTCCCATCATGCCTCTGCCTATGGGAGTCATGCTTGTAACTGTCATCCTTGCAATGCGTCATGGGAATTGTAGTTCTGCAACAGCTGGAGGGCCACCAGTTTGAGACCCCTGGTGTAGGTGAACTGCAAACTTTCAGGAGAAATTCAAGACAAAAGGTAGGCACAATTACCATTTCTGGATGTTCCGTAATCAGTATAGATCACTTATATATATATATATATATATATATATATATATATATATATCGAACCTTGAATGAAAACCAACAATAAAAAACCAATATAGTGAAAAATATAGATTTAAATGCACAGTCCCATGATAGGATCAGCAATATAAACTTATTGGTGAGAGTACAAAGTTCACTGCACAGATGTGCACAAAAAAATAGTGGTGACTTGAAAAGTGAAGAAGTGATCCAGTACAGTGCTCCAGAATCACCCACCACACACCTGTGAAATGGACACTCACTGGAAAAGATGGCTGTCATTACAGCAGCAAACACGCATTCAGTGTAGATCTGACATCTGTTGTGTGGAAGGCTGTTCAGCAACTCGCACCATCCAGATGTAGCTGTGATAAATAAAGCTCACCAGGAGCCAGATGAAGTCTCCATAGTGTAGTATTTATTGGATGTGTATGTTAAAAGCCAAAATGAAATTAATTATAAAACCATATGACAATGGGTGCCACTACCGATCGGACAGGGGCCTGACGTTAGCACTAGCGTCTCCTCCCCAACGCGTTTCATCCAATAGGACATTATCAAGGGACCCTGATAACTTTATACTGTATGTCTGTAGGGTGAGATCACTACATGGTTGGGCCTAATAAGCCCAGTCAGGGTGAAATGCATCAGAGGCGACTGTAACTGAAGTCTCTACTAGTTTATCAGCACATGTGGTTGATCTATGTGGTGTTCGCCTACTAATTTTCCTATTGTGGTTGTTTCATATAGTGACATGTGCTCCTAGAGTGTCTGGCACTCACTGTGGCAGGAAAACTGAGTGAAGGACAAATGGGAGGCATTTAAGCACTGCTATTTTTTACATGTGGGCACAGAGAGAAATATATAAATTGAATTATTTTAAAAAATGCGATTGGCCTGGTTGTTTTTGGCCTCAATATTTCCTGAGTCACTGCCCAGGAGGAAGCATGCTCTGTGTACAGGTTACTCCAATATGATATAAATCATTAAAAACAGTTTATGCACATCCCCATCCCCTGGAATTTGTGTTTTTTTTTTCTTATGCCTGAGGCGCCAAAAGTAGGTTGGGAGATGGAATCAGGGCTGCTGTTAGAAATCACGAGGCCCCATTCAGCCTACCTGATAGGCCCCCTTCCCTCATCCGAAAGTGACTGAGGACATAGATTTATCAGTCCCTTTCTCTGTAGCCTCAGCTACACAGATGAATGAATAGAGAGAGAACTCTGATGCTTCCTGGTCATTCACAAACAAGCATAGTAAACACAGTTTACTATGCTTTAGCGAGGAATGGACACAGGACTGATTGGTAAGGATCGCTCACTGTGTTCATTCAGGAAAGGAAGGGGCCAGTAAATGTCATTTGCTGGCCCCTTCCCCTCTGCTCTCCATCATGAAACATCCCCGCAGCAGCTGCAGGCGGGAGAGGAGAGGAAAGAAACCAGCAGCGCTGCGAGGGAAAGGGGAGCACAGTGGAACCCGGACAGTGGAGGGAAGGGACGCATGTGCTAGAACCAATCCCCCCTGCAGTGCAGCCAGAGGGGGAAAGAAGAGGAAAAGCTTGCTATGCTGCAGGGGGAGGCAGAAGAGAATCAGTGTCTGCAATAAGACAGTACTGCCAGACCTTCTGCTCAACCGATGTCCCAGGCCTTCTTTGGAACTGATATGGCCTGGGCCAAGTACAGGAGGGCTGGCTGTACTGCCTTATTAGCGGTCCTGGGTGTAATACCTACATTTATATTTATACAGTGTGCTATTGCATTTATGCAAACAATATAAAAAATCTAAATGTGATGCAGCCAATAAAGATTCCGCTTTCCGTTATAGAGTGGATTACAACAAATAAAAAAGTAAATTTTATCTTATTTTCTTTTCTCCAGTGAAAATAAATCAACCCCATAGGGTCTAAAGATTTAGTCAATCCTAAACTGATACTTCAAGTGTCACGAGGGAAAGTGCTACATTTTAGAGTTGTCACCAGAGCAGGATGTGAGGGAAAATCCTCCATAGGGGACACTTTCTCGTATGACAACTCCATAAGATGGGAATTCCAATGCATTAATTTCCTGTTGGATCTTAAGCACAGAAAGTGAAGGAAACTCCCTAGCTGGATAAAGGCAGCAAAAAAAAAAAAAGGGGGGGGGGTTAACCCTTTTTCTTCTCTATCCAAAACCCCCAAAAATGTCGGCTTGATATACACTTTAAATAAATGAGAGACACAAAGCTGCTTTGTGACCTAAGCCACCTGCATTTACCCACACTGATCGATTTATGTAAAACTGTAATAATGGATGTACCTATTATTGTAGGTATTTGTTTTAGGTATAGTTATAATACACATACTACACAATATATCACTAAATAAAACTAACATTAACACAGACACTTATTTTAACAAATGTTGACCCAAGGATCATAATTATTTTTCCAACAGCTTTTTTCCCAGCAGAGAGAGAGACTAATGATTTAAAGCCTCTGACCCCATTTGTCACACGTGGCTTGAGTTAGTGATTACAAATCAACAGCTTTGAAAGTCAAAGGTTAGAGAGCAGCTCAAGATATGACTAAGGGATGATTGGTGAACGATTGAAATGGTTGACTAGGGACCAGAAGAACTTATATAAGAAATCATTTGCTCAACTGTAATGCCCAATATCCATTACGGCTAATATGATTTATTTTCCAGTTTCACTGTGTCAATAAGTGACTTTTTTCAGACACAGTTACTTGGCAATCGAGCACATTAAACGCCAGGACACTTTCCTTTCTTTATATTCCTTACAGGACGATTACCAAAGAATTTTATCAGCATAAATAGGAGACTATAGTTGGCAATGTTTCTGAAAACTGAGACATTTGTGCCACTGCCTCTAGCTACAGCAAATCAGAGACTGTCTACTGTGTTTCTGCTCAATAGCATTTACTTAAAGCTAGATAAAGTCAAACAGCTACTTTTCTGGTTGTACTACATGTGAAGGTTTACCATGGAGGGGGTTGGCTTTTCTGAAACACCAGGTATCAATGGATAATCAGTGCAGATCTCAAATTTTATACTGTTCAGAGTCACATGGTTGGAAGAAACGAATGCCTCGTTTCCACTGAGCGGAACGGTTTGGGTCGGTACAGTTTGGAAGGGTTAGAATGGTCCGGTCTATTCAGGTGAGCGTCTCCACTGCAAGTCGGGCCACCAGGGACCATGCGGGGTTTACACCAAATGAGGTGTTTGTTTTGCTCTTTCATTTGACGTGAGCATTGAAGTTTTCCTGTCCGCCAGTCAGTGGAATCTATTGTGTGACGCCAGTAGCTCTGCCCTAACCGTACCGTACCATTTCCTATGACCCTAGATCTGAAGAAGGACCAGGAATGGTGCGGTTTGGTTCGGTTGTATAGGCCACTTTCATAATGGAAACACTCAAATTAGCGTACTGTACCGAACTGACCCGAACCGATCCGCTCAGTGGAAACGAGGTATAAGTGTTGGTAGTGGCAATAACAGCAGGGGTTTTGAGGTCACTTCCTTGGATCCAGATGGGACTGTCCCTCAAACTATAAAAGCCAGAAGTCAAAGGTCTAGCAGGCAACCAAAGTCTGCCAGTAGGACGTACAAGACCCACAGGTCCCAGGTCTTCTTAAACGTAGGTATAGTATCCCAAAAGTTTTGCTGTCAAGAAAATGTCAAGTGAAGTTGGGTTTTAACTTCATCCATCAAAAGCACGTGGGACATCCATGCTTTCGCTATAGTTTGCTTCGTTTCTTTGAGCCATCAGTTTGCACTTGTGTTTCGAATTGCTGTCAGGTTTTAAATTAGGTAACGCCACACCTGGGTGCACAGGGACAGGAAGGCTAGTGCATCTATCAGAGTGATGGAGAAATGTGCTCACCAGCTCGCTACTTCTCCTTTCACTGTCCAGTGACAGGGTGGTGGTGGAAACCTGTCAGGAATATTGAACTGTAGCAGAGAAAAATGAGGTCTAATCCAGAGGCGTAACTAAAACCTTCAGGGCCCCGGTGCAAGAAACCACGAAGGGCCCCCTGGACGCCTGGCTGGGACCCTTCTCTTCAAGCCTGGGGGTCTTCCCACTGATCCTGGGGCCTTTTACTCACGTGTCAGGGCCCTTTATTATGGTCCTGCAGCGGGACCCTTTCACAAGTTCTGCAGTGGGCCCCCTTCCTGCCATCTTGGGGCCTCCCCATGGTAGTGGAATGCCAGGGCCCGGTCGCGAGTGTGACCTTTGCGATCCTGGAAGTTCACCCACTGGTGTCAGTAGTTTTTAGTTTTTATTTTTTGGTATTTTAATTGTATTATTTTTTATCATTTTATTTTATTTTTTTTTCAATGTCACTGACTATGACTCTGTCCATTCAGAAAAGGAAGGAGCTGGTAAATTACATATTTAGCGACCCCTTCCTGGTTCTCTATTGTGACACTATCCCCTGCTCCCCTGCAGCAGCCGGCAGGAGAGGGAAGGGAGCACAGTGTGGGGGGGCAGCACAGTAAGGGGGGGGGGACCTGGGGAGCACACAGGGGCCCAGAGACAGCAGAACACAAGTGAACTGGATAGGAGGAGTGGCGGGGGCAGCATACAGAGGAACCAATCTCCTCCATTTTCCTCCTGCAGCTACAGGAGGAAAAAGGAGGACTGTGTTTTCTCTACATGCTGCCCCCTCCACCCCTCCTATCCAGGTGTACAGGGGAGCTGCACAGGCCCCCTGGAGCATGGGGCCCGGTTGCAATTGCAAACCCTGTAGTTACGCTTCTGGTCTAATCTTATTCCAGGTGTGGCAGAGCTGCATAAATCATAAAACTGGATGGAGAGAAATATAAATCCCTTGGTCCCATTTTAGCAATCTTCAATGTGCTGCCTTCCCCCGAGACACAGCTTTTGAGAAAAAAAAAAGGCCTTGTGCATGAACATCGCGGTCCTCTTTATTTTTTATGAGGAGGCCTACTCATGGTGCCCTCCAGCAGTCCTGCAGAGAGACACTAAACAGGTCTGGGACAACCACAAAGGTAAGTATTGGGCTGCACTAGGGGTTGGTGCCTGCCTTAACCGCTTGCCGACCGCCGCACGACTATTTACTGCGGCGGTCAGCCTCTCACAGGCAGAGCGACTTAGTACTACGTCGCTAGCCTGTGAGGGTCTAGGGAGCGAGCGCGCGCCCCTGGAGGTGCGCTCCCGCTCCCACGCGGTCATGGACCCCCCCCCCCGCGCGTGTGAATGTAAACAAGCCGCCTGTCATTCTGCCCTGTGTATGAATGGTGATCATACGGTTCTACTATATAGGACTGTTGATCACTGTTCATACACCTCAAGCCACAGCCGATCACAGTTAGAATCACGCCCCTAGGGACACACATAACCCCTCCCTCTCAAATAAAGTTAACCCCTTCACTGCCAGTGTCATTTTTACAGTAACAGTATGTATAGCACTGATTACTGTAGAAATGTCACTGGTAACCCCAAAAGTGTCAAAAATGCCAGTCAAGGGTCCGATCTGTCCGCTGCAATATTGCAGTACTGCAAAAAAAATCGCAGATCGCCGCCATTACGCATTAAAAAAAACAACAAAAATGACAAAAATCTTTCCCTTTGTTAGTAAACGCGATAACTTTTGCGCAAACCAATCAAAATACGCTTTTTGCATTTTTTTTTACCAAACATATGTAGCATAAAACAAATTGGCCAAAAATGTTAAAAAATTTTGATTTTGTTTGGGGAATTTCATATAAAAAAATGTGAAAAATATTGTTATTTTTGCAAAATTGACGCTCTTTTTTTGTTTATAGCACAAAAAGTAAAAATCGCACAGGTGATCAAATACCACCAAAAGAAAGCTCTGTTTGTGGGAAAAAAAGGACGTCAAATTCGTTTAGGTGCAGCGTCGCACAACCTCGCAATTGTCCGTTAAAGTTACGCAGTGCCGAATCGCAAAAAAAACCCTGGTCGGAATGGGGGTAAAATCTTCCGGGGCCTAAGTGGTTAAAGGAGAGCTTGTACCAAAGGTATAGGTGTCCTTTAATTTCTCACCGTGCTTCCTTTTAGGAACAGTTTTTCTCAAATGGGCTTTTTTAAGGAATGGTAGAAAACAGAATTCTATCCTTGCCTTCTGCTCTTGAATAAACTGTGAAGAACAAGCACAGATATAGGATTTAATTAACTGTCTAAATTGGCCCTAGTATGTGTATGTATGCATGTAAGCTTAGATTGCAAGCTCCTTGGGGACAGGGACTGATGTAAATGTACAATATATATGTAAAGTGCTGCGTAAATTGATGGCGCTATTTAAGTGCCTGTAATAAATACAGTAAATTAACTGTACTGCTGCTCCAGCATGTACAGGAGCACAGTAGGTATTCTGCACTGGTCAAGTAAAGCAAAGCAAAGCAAAGCAAAGCAAAGCAAAGCACCACGTTAGGAAATGGCTTGAGCATAAGATGGTAAAATGACAGCTGTCTCAGGCAGCACAAAGAGCAAGCATGGTACAGTACAAATATCAGGATTCACATACCAACTTCATAAACTTCACCATACATGATGTGGATGCATTAATAAATGGCACATTCTATCAACAAAGAATAGGAGATAACACTGCTTTACTGGGCTGGCACAAAATGCCTGTTTTTTCATAGAATGCATAGCTGTTTGTTGGTTCTTTCATTTCTTGTAGAGATCAGTTATCATGTAAGAAAAAGAAGACATGAAGACACTGGGGAAATTAGACAGCTGCCTGATGAAAAATGCACACATTTCTACATACCTGCTTAATTAGCGCTTTCTGTGACAAACTAATGAAAGTGGTGTATGCCAATTCATTAATTTGTAGCATGGTGGTGGTATGCCAAATTCGAGGGCACCTACTCCAGCATGCTTCAAATTTTGGCTCAAATCCAAAGTAATCTTTACCTAGGATCTTCCTAAATGTTCTCTTCTCCTTTCTTCATGCAGTGCCTTCCTTCCCACTGTGCCTTGCTGACTTTCCATTCACATCCTCCTTTCCTCTCCTTGCTTTAGTACTGATTATCACTGTTGGCCCCTCCCCATTACAGTATATTTGCCACTCTGGTAGTGGTCATGTATGATGAAACGCGTCGGATCCAACTACGCACACACGCTACTATGCATGAGCGGTCGATGTCAGCCATCTTAATTACTGGATAGCGGATGTATCTATTACATGCTTCTCCCAAGGCTTTTGTAAGTGAGTGTTACTCTTTTTTTGCACTGTATTAAATTTTAAACAAGATTACGCTTTGTGGGTTCTTTTATTTGCCTTAAATCCTGGTCATCTAAAAGCTCCTCGGCATATCTTTTCATGAACGTGGGACGCGGATGCTGCCATATTGTGTCTGGTGCCGTTCATCTGATTGAGGGAACTTCATCCCAGAGATTTGGATTCTGCTTCCAATTGGTAAAAAAAGTGAATGTGACCTACCTTATTAGAGGGTCACTACATTAGGGTAAGCATGGTGTCAAATCACAGGCTGGTGCCATCTTTGCAAATCTTTCATCGCTATTCACGGATTAAGGGATCTCCTTATCTTTCACAGTGTTTAATGGGACTGTTTACATGGACTTACATTATATTCATTCATTTATTTATCACTTATAGCGCTGCCCTTTTTTAATTAGTGGAGTATAATTTACTTTAGAACTCTTTTTAAATTACAACATTGGCAAAAGCGCTTTATTATTTTGGTACATGAAATCAGACATTTAATGAAAGTTTTAAGGGATTTGTAGCAGCTGGTGCAACACAAAATAGAATTGTTTTTTATAACATTGTTAATTTGGCGCACATATGTATTTCCCTTTGTAATTCTTCTGATTCAATTTGCCCATATGCACTTATAATCATAAGGTACCGTACTCAGATTTGTTTCTCTGCTATGTGCATCAACGACTGGGTCCTTCCAATATCATGATCTATTTCCAATGACTTTTACCACACTCCCGGGCATGTAGAGTTCAAGTAGCTAAAAGCTGCGGTCATTCTAGGGAAGACATATTACTGCTAATTACCAAATGTGGATTGACTTTAGTGAGCCCTTATTGTGCTGTTTATATGCAAATCTTCAGAAGCTCAAGCACAGAGAACACAAATCAGTTTATGTGTATTTAGTACAAAATTGTCACCTGCAGTGAATCACAAATACAAGATTATGCAAAATTCATGTTGCATTGTGATTTATTATGCTTTCCCCACACATTTGTGGGGAAAAGCTTGCAAAGCTCTAAGAATTTTCCGGATCTTTGTAAAAAAGGCTCCTGCCCATTAAAGCACAGTTGTGCCAAGACTAGGGACAATAAATTACGTACATTCTTAAAAAACAATAAAAGAGCTACAAACAAGCTATCTCTGCCCTGTCTAGGTGCTTTTAATGTGAAGTTATTCATTTTACCACTTGCCGACTGCCCGCCGCAGATATACTGCGGCAGGCTGGCTCGGCTGCGCGAACCGCCGTACTTGTACGGTGGTTTGTGGAAGTGCTCCTGGGGGGTGAGCGAGCCCCACTAGGCATCGGGGATGCCAATCCATGTGGCCAGCAGCCACGATAGCCGCTGGGCCCCCGCAATCGCTCCCTGCTGAGAGAGAACGACGATCTGCTCTTGTAAACACAGCAGACCATTGTTCTCTCTGAAATGAACACAGAGCGCCTGTGATCCTCCTATTTAGGATTACAGTTCTCTGTGTTGATTCCACAAGTCCCTTCCACATACAGTTAGAAAACACCCCCTAGGCTCAAACTTAACCCTTTGATCACCCCTGGGTTAACCCCTTCCCTGCCAGTGTCATTAGTACAGTAACAGTACATATGTTTAGCACTGATTACTGTAGTAATGTCACTGCCCCCCCCCCCCCCCCCCCAAAAAGTGTAAAAAATGTCAGTTAGGGGTCCGATCTGTCCACCACAATGTCACAGTCCTGCTAAAAATCTCAGATCACCGCCATTACTAGTAAAAAAAAAAAAAAATGACATAAATCTTTCCCCTAGTCTTTAGACGTGATAACTTTTGTGCAAACCAATCATAATACACTTATTGCAATTTTTTTTTACCAAAAGTATGTAGCAGAATACAAATGGACCTAAGAGGATGAAAGATATTTGATTTTTATTTATTTATTTTTTTTTGGGGGGGAATGTTATATAGCAGACTCACCCTAGGTGTATGAACAATGCTTAAGCTCGGTTTACCCACAAAGTCCAGTTTGTTTGTGTAGTGTGATCGCTTTGGCATTGTATGCTAACAACTGCTTGGAAGAGATGGTCTGGAGCATGATTGAGTTGGACTCGGTTGGCGCAATAGACTTAATCGCTAAGAATGCTGAAGTATGGAGCTCTCATGGATCAATATGGTCTGCCAGTGCCATATCAAACACTTTGTTCTCAGTTCAATTCAGTAATGCTGAGCCTGATAAAATAACAGGCTCAGCATTACTAAGCTCCTGGCCTGGCCTGTATAGATTAAACAGAACTATAGCTAGTCTCCCTCTAGTTGAGGGAAAGCTATGAAATCTCTTGCACTGGATAACATCTGTGCTTTTGAGTCAACTGCATGAAAAGCACTAAAAGCGAGTGGTGTTCCTGAGAGATTAATATTAAGGAAAGCAATTTGTTAATATTATTTGTTCCCCAAAAACAAATAAACTGGCAAACATAACACTAATATTTCAATTTGATAGACAGGTGCAACAATAGTGTTTCCATAACTTTAAGACTCCATTCACACTAAGGCTTCTTTCACACGGCCGCTCCGCTGCTTTAGTCCGCTGCGGGACTTTTTTTTTTTTCATGGAGCGGATGACATTTGTGTCATCCGCTCCGTGTGCCCGCATACCATCCCATCCGTTTGCGGATGATATGCGGACATAATGTAAGTATATGGCATTGCGGATGTCAGCGGATGACACCGCTGACATCCGATTTTCCTTCCTTTCCGTTTTTTACACGGATGAAAAAATAGGGTTCTGTTCCGTTCCAAAAAACGGAACAGAACTGAAAGGAGGAAAATCGGATGTCAGCGGATGGTATTCCGCTGACATCCGCAGTGCCATTCACTTACATTATGTCCGCAAATCATCCGCAAAAAAATAGGATGATTTGCGGACACACGGAGCGGCCGTGTGAAAGGACCCTATGTCGGATCCGACTTCGGGGCGACCTGTGAAGTCGCGTGCAGCGCGACTTCGGAGCGACTTGCACGGACTTCATAAAATGAATGTCTATGCAAGTCGCTCCAGGTCGCCCCGAAGTAGTACAGGACCCTTTTTCTAAGTCGGAGCGACTTGTGTCGCTCCTATTAGAACCGTTCCTGTACTACACTATGGGACGCGACGGTGCATGACTTGTCAGGCTGACCAAGTTGCGGTCCAAGTCGGATCAGTGTGAATGGGCTGTAAACAGCATAATTTCTGGAGAGAACAAAAACAATGCATGCCATCTCAACTGTGAAGCACAGTGGTGGGAGAACAATGATGAGGGAATGCTTCAAGTGGTTGTAAACCTTTACATATACCCAGTGAAGTGACCGGCTTCATGTGATATACAAAGATTAAAATACCTGAACCTGTTTATCTTCAGTCTTCCCTTCTCTACATCTGTTCAAAGTCCAGAATTTATGAAGCTTGTCTGAGCTGTCAGAAAATGGTGTGTGTGTGTGTGTGTGTGTGTGTGGGGGGGGGGGGGGGGGTTAGGGAGAATTGAAATTACACACGGCAGAGCTGAGTGAGGAGAGCTCTGAGAGCTGATTGGAGGGAAGGGACCCCCCCTTACACAGCACACAGGGACAAAGCTGAGGTTGTCAATCACAGGCTGTGTGCTGGAGATCCCTCACCTGTCACCTTTTCTCTCTTGGTGTTTGGAAATACTGTCAGAAGTGACTATACAGATAACAAAGGAACACAACAGCAGAGAGAAATGACATGCTTTGTTCATATTTAATGTCTGAGGTTTACAGCCACTTTAGCTGCTTTATGAGTTGGATGGCTTTCGTTCATTGAGAGACTAATGAGATACAGGTTTTATCAACAGTCTGTCTGATCTAAAACTATTATGATATAAATCTAGTACAGAATGGAAAATCAATAGCAGGCCATCCTAAACAGAAAATTTATAGAATACCTGTCAGGTGTTTTTTTGCTGTATGTGTCCCCCTCTACACCTGTCCTATTTACCATTATCACCAAGCGAGAAAGTAAAAAAAAAAACTCTTTTCCTTTTGCTCTACTTTAGGAGGAATTGTCAGATTGAATATTCCATTATTTATTAAATATAAAAGTTTACATACAGTATGTTGTCTATTGGTAAATGTTTAGCCATCATGCTGTTTTAACACAGGAAAATGAGATCAAAGTTGTAGTGAAATTTATCTTAGGTGTCCCATGTTACCTTAGATTGGGTACGTTCTGTCCCAGTATGCCTTTAGAGCCCCTCATAGATCTTACGCATATATTGACTTTGAAAAGCCTTTCTCGGGAAAAGCAAACAAGATCTGGCAACATGATTAAAAACATACTGCTCACTTCAAACAGCCTTTTGGAGTGAGATCAAATATCCATTTTTTTTAGTACCCCAATTAGGAGTTTAATCAATTCCACCGGCCTCTCAAGTAAAATGTTAAGGGTCTTTTTCACTAATATTACTCTACTGTATATCAGTTACCAGTGTTTACAGTCAGTAAAAGCTAAAGTAAAACTATAGTGTAGAAGTTAGAAGTCTGCCATTTGTGGACCTTTCCTAAAAATACTTTTTTCAGTACTTTTTAAGTCACTAACTTTTCACAAGTTATCATCCTAAAGTTCTGAGCCCACTCTAAAGCTCGATCACATTTTGACTGATTGCCGAATACACCAAAATGTGTTGAGTAGGTGGCCCTGTCGGCATCATCTGTCTCAAAAAAAGTACATTTTCAGTCGAAGGAGCCAAGCAGAAAAGCCAAAAAGAGTCTGAATTCAGGCTGGGCTCACACTTGTGCGATGACAGACATCGCATGTGATTCGCACCGCATTGCTGTGCAGATCATATGCGATGTCTGTGCAATGAGAATTCAGCCATACATTTTGTATGGCTGAATTCGCATTGCATTTGGACCAAAATGGTGCAGGACCCTTTTTTGGTCCACAATTAAATAGGATCGCATGGGTGTTCTCACCCATGCAATCCGATTCCTGTACCATTTGCACTGCGATCTGGGGACCAATCTGTGGGTGTCATTAACTTTACATTGACACTTGCAGCTGTTTACAGAGTGCAGTGTGAACTGCCTGTGAGTGAAATGCGATTGAAATCGCACTGGTTCCTGCATCGCACAAGTGTAAACCCAGCCTCAATCAGATATTTTGTGACAGTTCACAAAAAGGATATCGGGGAACTGGAGAAAGTGCAGAGAAGAGCAACCAAACTGATAAGAGGCATGGAGGAGCTCAGCTATGAGGAAAGATTAGAGGAACTGAATTTATTCTCTCTTGAGAAGAGGAGATTAAGGGGGAAATGATCAACATGTATAAATACATAAGGGGGGGATATGATTAACATGTACAAATGAATAAGGGGGGATATGATCAACATGTACAAATACATAAGCTGGATATGATTAACATGTACAAATACATAAGGGGGGATATGATCAACATGTACAAATACATAAGCTGGATATGATTAACATGTACAAATACATAAGGGGGAATATGATTAACATGTATAAATACATAAGGGGGGATATGATCAACATGTATAACTACATAAGGGAGGGGTATGATTAACATGTATAAATACATAAGGGGGGGATATGATCAATATGTACAAATACATAAGGGGTCCATATAGTGAACTTGGTGTTGAGTTATTCACTTCAAGGTCATCACAGAGGACAAGGGGGCACTCTTTAGATTTGGAGGAAAAGAGACTTCATCTCCAAATTTGGAAAGGTTTCTTTAGAGTAAGAGCTGTGAAAATGTGGTATAGACTCCCTCAAGAACTGGTTCTGTCCTGGTCAGAATATTGCTTTGAAAAGACCTGGATTCTTTCCTAAAGGTACATAATATAACTGGGTATTAACATTTATAGGTAAAGTTGATCCAGGGAATATCCAATTGCCTCTCTGGGGATCAGGAAGCAAGTTTTTCCCCTGCTGGAGCAAATTGGATCATGCTTTGCTGGATTTTTCTTTGTCTTCCTCTGGATGAACTGTAGGTTTGGGATTGTGTATATGGGATTGTAAAATAAAAGTTTAATTGGTTGAACTAGATGGTCTTTTTTCAACCAGATTCACTATGTAACTATGTAAGATGACAATGACATTTAAAGTTGACAATCACAGATGCAGGCTATCAGAAAACAATAGCCGCCATTGCAGATCCATCCACCTATGCCAAACAAGATAAACCCTACTGGGCTGCGGCTTTATGAGAGCAATCTTAACGTGTCCGACCAGCATACCTGAGCTTCAAGCTTCTTACAGGTCAGTGACATCAAAAAAATTCAGCCAGCCAGCATTTTTTAGAAGTCGGCTATACCAGCTTTTCTTTTCCTGTCAGGTTTCCTTTAGGCCTACGTATGCTTTAGTACATATGTGTTTTAACCACTTGCCGACCAGTCACTGGGACTGTACTGCGGCAAAGTGGCTCGATTCCGTCCGACTCTTCCCCTTGTAGGTGGCGCTCGCGCACCGCCGGAGGCGCGCACCCACTGTTTTCAGTCACAGCGGGAGTCGGGCCAGGGGAGGAGCGGCGGCGATCGCCGCTCCTCTTCCCCGATCGTCGAGGAATCGAGTTTGGAGATCTCCTAAGTGACAAACAGTGACAGATTGCAGGGTTCAGCATAGCTGAACATGCGATCTGTCCCTGTGTCACTCAGTCACCTCCCCCCACACACGTCAGTAAGCACCAGGCATACATTAACCCCTCCCTCTCCAATAAAATTAACCCCTTCCCTGCCAGTGTCATTTTTACAGTAACAGTGCATATTTATAGCACTGATTACTGTAGAAATGTCACTGGTACCCCCAAAAGTGTCAAAAATGTCAGTCAAGGGTCCGATCTGTCCGCCGCAATGTCGCAGTCCCGCAAAAAAAATTGCAGATCGCCGCCATTACTCGTTAAAAAAAAAAACACCAAAAATGACAGAAATCTTTCCCTTAGTTGGTAAACGCAATAACTTTTGCGCAAACCAATTAAAATACGCTTAATGTGATTTTTTTTTTACCAAACATAGGTAGCATAAAACAAATTGGCCAAAAATTTTAAAAAGTTTTGATTTTTACATTTTTTTGGGGGAATTTCATATAAAAAAATGTTAAAAATATTGTTATTTTTTCAAAATAAACGCTGTTTTTTTGTTTATAGCACAAAAAGTAAAAATCGCACAGGTGATCAAATACCACCAAAAGAAAGCTCTGTTTGTGGGAAAAAAAGGACATCAAATTCGTTTAGGTACAGCATCGCACGACCGCGCAATTGTCCGTTAAAGTCACGCAGTGCCGAATCGCAAAAAACCCCCTGGTCGGAATGGGGGTAAAATCTTCCGGGGCTTAAGTGGTTAATAGCATATAATGTATTAGAAGCAGGAACTCGTCTATCCAAAATGTGCTTGACCTCAGGTGACCACCTTCCCTGGCCACCTTCCTGTACAATACATGGATGCTGGCCACACTGCAATACTGTAAATGGGCAGTCATCTATTTTTAGATTGCAATTCCCATTTCTGCTACCTTCTTTCAGTAGAATAACATCCTAAATATCCTGGGTCTTCTTTCCACTGTTATTACCCACAGAGTAATAAAAGAACCTGGACCTTAGCAGATTTAACAGGACACTGAACTGCAAAGCAAATTGTTTTGCTCGTAACTCCCACCTTCCACTTATCAAACCACTGCCTACTGAGAATAGCTTCATATAAGAGATTATGTGTGGGCGATCAAAATGAAATCTGTGTTGACAAAGGCAAGGCTCTTTCCAAAATAAACACATTTCCCACTACACAGTGTTTGAAGTGCAGTACTCAATCACCAGGCTGCCAATCATCCTGGGAGAGCCTGCTCTAGGAGGACACTTGGCAACGGTTCATATGAGCAAAGTATGTGTATTCCAAGAGAATGCACTACAAATTATATTTCCTCAGATGGCATGGGGAAATGCTATTTATAAAATGAGTTCAATCTGCATAATAATCATAGGGCTTATCATTTATCACAATCAAACAAAATTATAGAGTATATTACAAAACGTTATTAGAGTTGGGGTCCATTTATATTTCTGTGTTATTATTTGTTGCTATTTATTCTTTATGCATTTTACATGTGTTTTACAAGTGCTACCAATATTGATACTCCTTAAAGGAGTTGTAAAGGCAGAAGGTTTTTTATCTTAATGCATTCTATGCATTAGGATAAAAAGCCTTTTGTGTGTAGCAGCCACCCCAGCACCCCCTAATACTTAGCTGAGCCCCATCGCTATCCACTGATGTCCACGAGTCCCTCGGCTGTCCGGCTGTCTCCCTCCTGATTGACTGAGACACAGCAGCAGCGCCATTGGCTCCCTCTGCTTTCAATCAAAGTAAGTTAGGCAATAAGGAGATATAGGGGCGGGGCCAAAAGGCAACTCCATATCTGAATGGATACACGGAGCTGCAGCTCGGCTCGGGTGCCCCCATAGCAAAGTTAGTTAGCCAATCAGAAGAGAGAGAGAGGGGGTGGGGCCGAATGGCAGCTCTGTGACTGAATGGACACCTGAAGCTGCAGCTTAGGTGCCCCCATAGCAAGTTGCTTGCTGTGGGGGCACACGACAGGAGGGAAGGGCCAGCAAAGAGAGACCCGAGAAGAGGAGGATCTGGGCCACTCTGTGCAAAACCAACTGCACAGAGCATGTAAGTATAACATGTTTGTTATTAAAAAGAAAAAAAAAAAACACTAAATTTTACAATCATTTTAAGAGAGATGCAAGTATTAGAAACAGCACAAAAATGCAGCATGCAAAAATCTGTTAAATTACTGCACTAAAATAGAGATATGAACTGTGGCTTATGAATTGGTAGCTATTCAATAACCTTAACCTCATAAATAACCTCAACCTAGAGAAAAAATGTATAATTGTTCACGAGGCTTTACATCTCATTTTCATTAATTGTCAGGAAGCCGTTCTTGATGAAAATTAATAAATACTTTGATATTAACCACTTAAGCCCCGGAGGATTTGGCTGCTCAAAGACCAGGGCCTATTTTGCGATTCGGCACTGCGTGACTTTAACGGACAATTGCGCGGTTGTGCGATGCTGTACCCCAATGAAATTGATGTCCTTTTTTTCCCACAAACAGAGCTTTCTTTTGGTGGTATTTGATCACCTGTGTGATTTTTATTTTTTGTGCTATAAACAAAAAGAGAGCGACAATTTTGAAAAAAAAATAACAATATTTTTCACATTTTTTTATATGAAATCCCCCCCCCCCCCAAAAAATTTTTTTAAAAATCAACATTTTTTAACATTTTAGGCCAATTTGTTTTCTGCTACATATTTTCATAATAATAAGTGTATTTTGATTGGTTTGCGCAAAAGTTATTGTGTTTACTAACAACGGGAAAAACGTATGTAATTTTTATTGTTTTTTTTTAAACTAGTAATGGCGACAATCTGCGATTTTTTTTGTGGGACTGCGACATTGCGGCGGACACATTGGACCCTTGACGGACATTTTTACACTTTTGGCATGGAAGGGGTTAACTTTATTGGTGATCAGTGGGTTAAATGTATCCCTAGGGGCGTGATTCTAACTGTGGTGGGGCGTGGCTTGTGATGTAACCACAGAGACATACGATCCTACATAGCAGGATCGTATAGTCTCTGCAGTTACATCAAGGAGAATGACAGACGGCTGTGTTTACATCAGCCGTCGGCCTTTCTCCCTCTCCAGCGGGAGATCGCGAGTGGCCGTCGGACATTGGAGCCGCCGGTCACACGCGCAGGGATGCCCGCGAACGAGCAGGGGCGGGGGAACGAGCGGGGGATTTGCAGCCAAGTATTAAAAAGTGAAAGTTTGATTTATAATTGTTAATCTGTCCCATTACTTTTGGTCCCTTAAAAAGAGGGAGGCACATATACAAACTGTTGTAATTCCTACACCTTTCACCTGATTTTGTAAATACCCTCAAATTAAAGCTGAAAGTCTGTAGTTAAAGCACATCTTGTTTAATCAATGTTTAATTTCAAATCCATTGTGGTGGTGTATAGAGCGAAAAAGATTAGAATTGTGTAGATGTCCCAATATTTATGGACCTGACTGTATGTCAGGCTTGTACTGCTTCTGATGATTCTAATAGTACAATTCTCATTACATTTAGTGTAGTCACTAGGGCAGGGAAAGACATGAAATTGCAGGAAGTCTCTACGTGGAAGATGCAGACAGCAATGACATGATAAAGGTCCTGTCCCTTCCTACTCAATCAAAACAAAATGTTTTGACTGGCACTACATTTTATGCCTTCAGTGTTTTAAAAATAGCAAGATAATTAGCAAATATAAAGGCACCAAATTCTTTAAAACATTTAATGCTACCTTTATAGAACTGAATTGTATGAGAATCAGTTACTACAAAATTATAAAAGTTCTGCATAAGCATTAGTATTTTCCATAAAGGTTTGGGTCAAATAATCCGCAGCTTAGCCACTCAAGCCCCGATGCTCTCAAAATAAACTACTTTTTATAAAAGACTATGTACACTCTTGGAGAATTCCCGTCCATATGGATATTTTTTAAATATACTGTTTTTCATTATTTGGTTTCAGCTATATTATATCAGGCAAAAATGAGGTAATTAATTAAATACATTTTATCATATGATGATCATATGCAAATCTCAATAAACAAATTACATTACACAGGCAAATCAGCTCAATTTAATCATGCTTTAGCACTGTCCCCTGGGTCCATATGAGCATTTCCTGTAACCAGAAAGCATAAAAATAACACACCATGTCTAAAATAAGCAGTAACTTCCTTTACTGGTTAAGCCTAAATTTAGACTAAATTTAGGGACTATAAAAGCCTTGGAAGTCAAAATACATGACTTGCATGCAGTATATCTTCATTACCAGGCAATCGCAAGACAAAAATGATAAGGATAGCTATCACTAGCATTGCTTGTTTGAACTAATTCTCCTAGACCTAGATCAACCATATACTGCAAGACAATATGGCAGAAGAAAATAATGAAGGGCTTGCAATTATTTTGCAAATAGCTACACATAAATAAATAAAAAAAAAACAAATGATAGTGATATATGTCTACTTTTCTACAATACGCAACAACATTTAAGAGTTGCTAGTAATAAATACAGATACAAATCACAAGGCATTGCTTGCAAGCATACTATTCAATCTGTATTTTAGTAAGTTGACAAAATACAGTAAAGCATTTGTGTGGGAAAACTGTCACACAACAAAAAGTCAAACAGCCAAATACGTTTACAGATACTATATTCCAGGTGATTGCTAAGTACTCTTCCCCAGCTATAGCTTGGGGCTCACTCAGGGCTCATAATCACCAGTGTTGGGGTAGTTACTCAAAAAATTTAACTAGTTACTAGTTACTTCTGTAAATTGTAACGAGATTACTTTACTAGTTACTTCATTTGAAAAGTAACTTCACTACTTATTACTTTACTCTCCTCTTTCTTAATTGACCGTGTAGAAGAACATACATGACACTCTTTCTGCATAGAGTTTATTGTATAACACAGGCTTTGGGAAACATGAGAACAAAACCTGAAAAAACAGAATAAAACATAAAGTGCAACAAAAAGTCATAAACTTCATCCCTCTCTATTCTTCGAAATAATGATTGTATTGCACGGCTTGGGTAACGCAGGAAAGCGAGTTCCTATAGCCTAGTAAAGTAGTGTAGTTACCTCCTATAGCCTAGTAAAGTAGTGTAGTTACCAATATTAGTATTGTAACTAGTTACGTTACTTTGTTACCAAAAAAAGTAATCCGTTACTTTGTAACTCGTTACCCCCAACACTGATAATCACCAACCCAGTCCAAGGTAGAGAATAAATAGAAATAAATAGAAAGGGGGGGGGGGGTTATAGGGGGGGAGGGGTATCCACGGGCTGCACCAATAACTCGTCCAGACGTAAAGGTGAGCTACCCAAGAAGTCAAGGGTCCAACAGAGAAGAGTCAAAGTCAGATGGTAAGAATTTATCAACCCAGGGTTGCCAAACACTTCTTTATAAATGAACCCCTGTCCTGTAGGGTGGCCTCAATCTTGGTCTGTATCATTTCTTGTGTGAACCAATAATTATTTGGACTCTTTTATCCTTTAGTCTGGCGTGCCTTCCATTGGCACATGGTTTTTTTCAGGTAAACTGCTGGGTACCCACTGGAGGGTAGCCCTGTCTGCTGTGAGCAGCCTATCCTGAGCCAGTGAGCTCTCAGAATGTTTTTGTCCTCACACTACTTTTTATAAACTCACATCAAAGTCCCAGTGCCTCTTGGTGCCTCTGATTGCTGTTTAATGATAAAGGGTTCAGCTTATATAAAAAAAAAAATACTGCTGCCATATTGTGACCTTTTAGGAATTTATTTTTGCAGACTTCTAAAGATACTGAAAGGTCCACTTTAAAGACAAGATGACCAAATCAAATGTTCTCTGCACATATTAAAGCTCCATCATATTGGCAGTTAATAACACAGGACAGATAAAAAATATACTAGGCAGGGTGAGTCAACTGTAATCTTTATTGTCCTCTACTCTTAACTATTGCACCAGGAGGCTGACATAAGTCATTCATTTACAGATCATTTATTGGCTCAGAATGACTCACCATTAGAGGTCTCATGGGTCAATATTACATACTGGCTTCAAATATGTGCTTTGTGTGAATAATGGCATAACAGTATCCATTCAGTATTATCATACTGGAATCATGTAATGAACCAACTTTTCCTTTAAGAAAAAAATAGCAATTTTGTAGATGTGTGGTGGAACCTGCTACTTAGTTAAACCGCTGTAGCGTAAGTAAGAAAGAATAGGATTAAGAAAAATGCATGTGGTCAAACACAGTAATCCTATTATGTGTACCAGCATGAGCAATTATATAGAGGTATTAGGTTGATTGGAGAAATAAGCATTAAATGAAAAGAAATGACTGCTTTCTCTTTAAATTAGAATATATCTACATCTAAGATGTAGCACGTCAGTGACAAAACTGACGATTATCAAGGATCCTACAAAGGGAAACAAAAAAATATCTTTGGAGATCGTATTCCCAGAATAAAGCTAGAATGGTGTAATTATGTCCTCAATGCAGGAAACGTTTCCTAAAATTGAACGAAAGTCAACAAAAATAGAGAACATTGCAAAGATAGTGTCTATGGGCGGAAGTGAAACCCTGCAACGTTTTAACACGTTACCTTTCAGTTACTATGATACAAGAATGACAGACTGTAGATTTTTTGATTTTTAGTAGAATTATAGTTAAAACCTATCTAGTCTTTAACATTCTCCATCCTCCTCCTAACTCCTATACTAACTAACTTGTGCAAAAAAGATTCATATACTTACCTACTTTCAGCTTGCTTCGGTCCGGTCATGTGATCCAGCTCCAGTCAGCCAGATCCCCTGTGTCAGCCAGAAGTGGCTGCAGGGAAGCAGAGGGACCATTGACAATGGCGCTCCCATGGGAGCCTATGGGTGATGTCATCCCTCCCAGCTTTTCCAACCGTTATTGGTGGCTCTCTCCTCTCACATGACTGGACTGGAACTGGCTGAAGATAGGTAAGTACAATGTTTATACATCTTTTTTACACAAGTTAAATATAGGTTTTAGGATTGGGAAAAGAGTAAGACTAGTTAGACCTTAGCTGGAATTCTACTTTAACTACCATGTTTTCCCAAAAATAAGACCGGGTCTTATATTTTGGCTACAAAAAATGCATTAGGACTTATTTTTGGGGGATATCTTATTTGTCCCCTGTCTTCTCTCCTCTCTCCCTGTCAGCTCAGGAATCAGCATCTCTGTAATCCCCAAAATAAACTCTAGGTAAAGTCCTTGTAAAATCATTTAATCCGCTCTGTAAATGGATTATATATGTGTGTATCTTTATGTATCATTGTAGAAAATACCTTATTTACAGCATCGCTGGGCGCTCACATGACCCGCCCGAGCTCTTCTTTCCCACACCGAGCACTGCCGAAAACGGCCGGCGCTACCTATAGGCAAGGTAGGTGCTGGCCTAGAGAGCACATCAGCCGGGGGCATCGCTCAGTGGTGTCGCTATGGGCAGAGGAGGATAGCTCTCCCTGCTGGTAAATGATAGTCCAAGGAGGAGAGAAACTGTGCTGCTCATCTTCTTCCCCTTGCTCGAGCCACCGCTGTCTGTTTCCTGCCTGTATATTCTCCCTCCTTCTGCATCTGGTGGCAAGCAATGGTGACACACTGCATCTGGTGGCAGGCAATGGTGATACGCTGCATCTGGTGGCAGGCAATGGTGACACGCTAGTACAATCAATAAGAACAACCCTTGCACATGCTGATACACAGCTTATACATGGGGAAATACTTCACCAGCCTATGGCGCTGTCCATGTGTCCACTTCCTATTGGATGTATGTCTTTTAGCCGATATGTCCTGGTCCCTGCAGCTCCTCTCACACTCCACTGGGGGGGGCGGATCAAAAGCAATTCCAATCTGTAATAGAGGGAAGCGCATGCAGAACTCGGGCAATATCGCTTTATTTTGGGACAAATAAAACAGTACAGTTAAAATGCACTCACATGATTACTTCTTAGCAAACACATATCAGCATATACACAGGAGCTCCTCGCTCCTCCCGTCCCTCCAGATGGTGACACTCTGATCTCCTCACCTGCGGCTCCGGCCGCTATGACCCCACTCTCCCCTACTTCCTGTATTCGGCTCCACCGCCGGGTTACTGCGTGTCAGTATCAGTGCGCCTGCGCACTATACCGCCGTCATCCACCGCTACACAGGAAAGCTTCAGCCGCAGCCGAAACCACAAGCTGTCAGGGGCTACGGGGTGGAGGGTCCAAACATGGGTACACTGCCTTTGCTGGTTACCACGGACAACGCGTTTCGGAGGCGGAGCCTCCTTCTTCAGGTCCCGCCTTGCTTCCTACTGGCACCCCCTCCCTATATACCCGGAAATCCTTTGGCCCTGATTCCTTAACTTCAAACTCTTACATGTAATACATGGAATGTAATTTTTTATAATTTTTAACAATTTGCAATAGTTTATAATATCTGTGCTTGCATTGTTAAAACAGATAGCCCCTTGCTCCTTCCCTTCCAACCGAGGTAGGCAATGATAATTGGATACTGGCCCTTTAAGAGTATGAAGTTAATGAATCAGGGCCGAAGGATTTCCGGGTATATATGGAGGGGGTGCCAGTAGGAAGCAAGGCGGGACCTGAAGAAGGAGGCTCCGCCTCCAAAAAGCGTTGTCCATGGTAACCAGCAGAGGCAGTGTACCCGTGTTTTGACCCTCCACCCCGTAGCCCCTGACAGCTTGTGGTTTCGGCTCCGGCTGAAGCTTTCCTGTGTAGCGGTGGATGACGGCGGTATAGTGCGCAGGCGCACTGATACTGACACGCAGTAACCCGGCGGTGGAGCCGAATACAGGAAGTAGGGGAGAGCGGGGTCATAGCGGCGGGAGCCGCAGGTGAGGAGATCAGAGTGTCACCATCTGGAGGGACGGGAGGAGCGAGGAGCTCCTGTGAATATGCCGATATGCGTTTGCTAAGAAGTAATCATGTGAGTGCATTTTAACTGTACTGTTTTATTTTTACCAAAATAAAGCGATATTACCCGAGGTCTGCTTGCGCTTCCCTCTATTACAGATTGGAATGGTGACACGCTGCATCTGGTGGTAGGCAATAGGGACAAACTGCATCTGGTGGCAGGCAATGGTGACACGCTGCATCTGGTGGCAGGCAATGGTGACAAACTGCATCTGGTGGCAGACAATGGTGACACGCTGCATCTGGTGGCAGGCAATGGTGACAAACTGCATCTGGTGGCAGGCAATGGTGACACACTGCATTTGGTGGCAGGCGAGGGTGGCAAGTAACATGCTGCATCTGGTGGCAGGTGATACGCTGCATCTGGTGGCAGGTGTTGGTGGCAAGTGACAAGCTGCATCTGGTGGCAAGTAACAAGCTCAGGGCTCCCACTGATTCTGCATTATGGTGAGTTGAACTATTTTGTTATATATTACAATGTAATAATAGAAATAATGTGATTCAATTATCTTGACACCATATTAAGCATGGCGTCAGGATGATTTAAGTGCTAACACCAGCCATTCTCTGACAAATCACCCGCCGCCGAATTCTCTGTCAATCCAAGTCTACATTCCCCCCTCCCCCCCCCCTCCTTCAGTCCTTGGCAAAATTTTCTTCCATGAAGCGGGTACCCCCATGCCAAAAAGGTTGGGGACCGCTGCTCTAAAGCGACGTCATTTCCTCCTAGCACTCTATGATATAGATAGCCACCCAGGAGAGAAAAGAGTTACAGATTCCATTGTCAGCGAGGGTTTTGAAATCATCTTTTTTGGGGAAGTGGGGAAGGGGGGGTCCCTGAATGACAGTTTAGAAATGTGGTCACCTTAAGCTGATGGGTGCGAGTGGGGCCTTATGTCTACATTTTTTTGCCGTGTACATGGGCAGGGCAAAGGGGGTGGAGTCAGGGACAGAGCCGGTGGGGCGGCATTATAAGGTATCGCCTAGGCTGTCAAAAATCCTTGCACCAGCCCTGCTGCCAAGTGAGATGCCGAGATCCCTGCTAAAGTCAGCCCTGCTCCGAGAACTGCACAGAGAGGAGTCACTGATGTCAGTTGGGAGGAGAGGAGGAGAGCTCCGGCGGGTCACATGAGCACATTGGACATTGTATAATCCTTCTACAGCGTGGATTACACGATTTTACAAGGACTTTAACTAGGGCTTATTTTCAGGGTTGGGCTTATATTGCAGTCATCCTAGAAAACGGAGATAGGTCTTAGGTTCAAGGTAGGCCTCATTTTCGGGGAAACACAGTAATTAATGCTAAAGTTTGTTCAGAATTTTAAAAAATGCGTTATTGTATACAGTACAATGTATATCAGTTTTTAAATATAATATAAACAAAACAATGAATTAATGAATCCATATATTAACATGTTCTGTTCTTTTCAAAAGAGTAAGTGCTGCCCTCAGTACAAACAAGGCTCCCTACCTATTTTGGATATATGTCTAATGTAGAGCAGTGTTTCTGACATGACTAATTTAGAACAAAATGCTTCACAGTGCTCTGTAACAATGTTTTTTAGATGTATTAACTTACTAACAGTGTGTTTACCCATATCTCAAATTCCAGTGATTGTGTATACATTGCATCGGTACCCCATAAACGAAGAGCACCCTGCTGACACCACATCAATGCTCTACACTCACAGCATGTGCTCAGTCTTCTGGGTTGAGATACGATGGACATTGTTCTTCTCTCCTGTGGAAGACCAATGACATCTTGTGACGAAATAGAAGTACTGTGAAGGAGAGCTCTGGATTAAAGGAGAGTATTGATTTATTTTCCCGGACACCTGGTGGACCTTTTAATAAGACTCATATTTAGTCTGGAGTTGGGCTTTAAAATACATGAGGAAATTTGAGTTATTTTGTTTATATTGTTTTTTTTTTACCTAATATCACCCAGTGCTTTTCGGAGCTTAAAGTGTAATGTTTCTGCCAATCACAAGCCGATTTTAGGCAGAGGCTAAGTAATCTATCAGCAAGTTTTTCATTGCAGAAGAAAGCCTGAGTGAGCACATTAAAGCCTATACAACACAGAAATACACTCAAATAGTCTCTCTGTTAGGAAATAGCGCTAACCACGTAGGCTGGACAGTAGCGTACTAGAAAAACAATTCTACAATTTTTTTGCATTCCTTACCATTATTATTATTATTAATATTATTATTCTGGATTTATATAGTGCCAACAGTTTGCACAGTGCTTTACAACATGAGGGTACAGATAGTATAGTTACAGTGCAATACAATACAGGAGGAATCAGAGGGCCCTGCTCATTGGAGTTTACATTCTAATGGGGGGGGGGGGGGGGGTTCAAGTAAATTCCCTAACTTATAAGAATTGCTTGGTGTGACCCAATGTGAGCAGGCCCAGTCTCTTGCTCTTCTATAAAAAGGGTGAAATATCATAATCATCAAAGAGAGGCCATTATCATTAATCTAGTATTGTGATGGGTCCCAGTGCTAGAACAGGACAGGACATTTGAGAGTGGGCATATGCCTCCTTGCCTGTTTTTTTTTTTTTCATTTCTGGATAAGTAGGCTAAATCCAGCTGAATAACTAAGGGGTATGGTGTTAATGGATTGTCTGGAAGTAGACCAGAACTGCAAAAACCAACCTTGTTTTGGAGTGTCTTCTTTTTATGCAATGAACGATGTTGTACATTGAACCCATCAACACAACAGGTTAAGGCAGATTTACACCTATAGGTTGTATTGCTAAAGTGCAGTACAGTGTCCATGGAGGACAGCATTAGATCTGTATGTCCTGTCAATCAAGGGTGCCTGAATCATACAATTGGGTAAAACAAAGTACAAATCCTTTGGCAAATACAATTAACGTATACTGTATGTGTTTCAGCTGTGAAATTAATATTATTCAGTATTTATTATCCATGTGCTCATTGATTATTGCAGGTCTCAGAGTACAGGTGCATTTTAAAATATATCTAAAACACAAAAACCCATAATACAAATTGCACAGCATATAGAAGAAAATCATTGGAAAAACAATGACTAATGCAATTGGTGCAGGTGCCATCTGGCCCTGTTGCCCTTTGGCAAGTGCCGAAGGTAAAAAGATTATTACTTAAATGCAACCATGTTGAGCTAAAACTGACAGATGGACAACCCAGAAGGTGACAGACTAAAACATCACCTCAAGCAATTATTAAAAGACGAAACAGGTTAGCAGCAAATTGGAGAGCCTTAAGGAACGACAAAAGATCAGTATCACGTGAAAAAGGTAAAACAATGTCGTGTGTGTCTTGCCTTATTTTATTAGTGGCCCATAATGAACAAAAATAGGTCTTGGCATTTACCTAGGTTCCTTAGGGCTTATTTTGTTTAAAGTGACACTTTTTTAATCCTTTTGACAGAGAACCCTCTTAAAATTACATTCTGAATAACTTCCAGTCAGTATTCCTATGGTATGGCAGTAGAGCAGCTTTCCATTTTAAATGGATCCTTTATTTTATTAGGAAAAATATAGAGTGTGGACATTTTTAGCCTAGGTTATAGCTCAGTTTTATTCTTTAATCTGTGTTTAGATCTTTGAGCCTACCTGCATACAAATTTGTAATTAACCTCCTGAGGCGATTTTAAACTACCTGTAATAGGAGCTTTTCTGATGAAATGTATGACAGGCTAGGCTAGTTGAAGGTAAATTATTTGGATTAACAAAAAAAATATGGTACTTTTTTGACTACCACAAATTATAGTAAGGTTTAAAGATAATAATGTCAATTTAGCTATTGAAACAATATTCAAATAAAAAATATTGCGGTCTAACCATCTGAGGAGTTGAAGCCTGTGCAACAGCTCTTAAAAAAAATTAAAGTATAACAGCTATGGGGACTATAATGTACAGTTAGCAGATAACACTTTTACCAGCAAGCACTTTGATGATAGCACCTTTTAAAAGATATCAGTTCACATGTTGTCAGCCAATAGGAGTTTGTCATTTAACAGGGCCTATTTTAAAGTGTACGTAAACTAAACGTAAACGTAACTTTTTTTTTTTTGTTTTTGAGTGGGGAAAGGTAATTTTTTTTTGTTGCTCTGTTGGGGAGATTTCTCTTCATTTCCTGTTCCCAAGATACAACAAGAACTAACAGGTGGTCACTGCTATTTATGGGAAAGCCCATCTTAGGCAGCTGCCAGCATGACAGGAGGTGTCCCTATTGGAAGATTCCCCTCTGTTCTATGATAAATCGAAAATTTGGGATTTTACAATTCCTGTTTTCTCAAAAGGAGACAATGGTCACCAGGACAAAACGAGAGGATGAACACAAACCGTGGTTGTGTTGCTATTTAATACTAAGCATCTGAAAAAATGGAAAATTGCAGCGCTAAACCAAAATAACAAACGTCATGTGACCATAAGTGAAAACATTAATTCACAAATCAAATAAATTATATATAATCAAATGAAATATGAGGTGATCAAGTGTAGCAACTGAAAAAAGTTCATAGAGTCCCAGGTAGTGATGATAGGTGTGCATCCAAATACAAAGGTGATATTCAACCGTGCCAGGGGACCCCACACCAAAGATCAATAAATTGCGCTCACCAGGGAGTATGGACCCAAGATACTATATAGCTTTTGGGCCATACTGGCTGGTATTGCAGTATACTTCCAAGACAAGGCTGGAACACCGGATATCAGGACGGTAGCCACAGTATCACAACGGAAGCCGTAAGTCTCTCACAGTTGTACATGGAGGAAGCCAGATAAGACCGGTGTTCCAGCCTTGTCTTGGAAGCATACAGCAATACCAGCCGTATGGCCCATATACTATATAGTATCTTGGGTCCATACTCTCCGGTGAGCGCAATTTATTGATCTTTGGTGTGGGGTCCCCTGGCACGGGTTGGCACAGTTGAATATCACCTTTGTATTTGGATGGACACCTATCATCACTACCTGGGACTCTCTTTATGAACTTTTTTCAGTGGCTACACTTGATCACCTCATATTTCATTTGATTATATATCATTTATTTGATTTGTGTATTCATGTATTCACTTGATGTTTGTTATTTTGGTTTAGCGCTGCAATTTTCAATTTTTTCACTTTATTTACAACACATGTCAGTTGATTTGCTAGCAGCTTTTCTGGTTTTATCATTCTTTTGTTAGCGCAGTTTATTTACTATTTTTTAATACTAAGCATGGCTTAAAGAGACTTGGTTATATAGAGGTCGATTTACTTAAAGCGGAGTTCCAGCCATTCACTCACCTGTCCAACGGTCCAGCGATGCGGCCGCCCGAAGCCTCGATCCTCTCCCTTGGCGCCGGCATCACTGCTGTGGGCACCCGGCTGTGACAGTTGCGGTTTCACAGCCGGGTACCCACTGCGCATGTGCGAGTCGCGCTGCGCGTCTTGATTGGCCGGCAATCTTCTGGGACCTCTGACGTGTCCCAGAAGATTGCAGGGAGGGAGGGGGAGAGGAGAACTTCCGTTCAGGGCGCCGTGGCACTCCGAGCGGAAGTGGGAGCGGGTACCTGTCAAAACTAGGTACCCGCTCCCCCCCCAAAAAAATGACATGCCAAATGGGGCATGTCAGGGGGTCAGGACTCCCTAAAGCTGAAGTTCCAATTTTGGGTGGAACTCCGCTTTAAGAAAAATAGGCTGTTCACTTTGCAAAGGAAGTTGCACTTTGCATGTGAGTTTATTGTCTGAGATTTGGTAAACCTTTAGTGTACCATGTACAATGAAGCACAGAGGCTTCATATCAATGCTTTTAAAGTTTGCTTCTGTACAGCTGTATTTGCTGTTTGTTAATTGCAATTGGCCATTTTGTGAAATTCACTTTATTAGCTTCAGCAGGATAAGTGTGATGTGAGGACGTTAGAGTGGAACTCAAACTAAACTTTATAGATAGAGAGGGATATTAGAATGCCTGTCAGACGTTTACTGTTGTATGTGCTCATGATAATGAGATATTACCTCACTTCTTTTCTTGAAGGTAAGACACAAAGTATGTAGACATCTATTAAAGTTAGGGTAAACCTTCCCTATTTTAACCTGGACAGATTTCTGAACTGGAATATTTCCCTGTTGCCGTGATGTGGTCACATTCCATTGTTTCCCCTCAGCTGTCACCAGAACAGAGAGGAAGGATGAATTTCCCAATGGGTAAACAGACAAGCAACTAAACCTAACAGAGGTTTTACCTTCCCAGTGAAACAAGAACATTTGGGGTGTAGGTAATGTGACGGTTCTGTGCTTTGTCCTGATGTCAGAAGGGTTACATGTCACCCTGGGTTCTCATTTATTAGTTGAGGGACTCTGGCATGTCTCTTCTGAGTGAAGAAAATATGTTTTGTAGTTTTCCCCAGAATATAACTTCGGGATTGGGTCCACATTTTAATGGAAAGCCACATCCAGATTGTACAGGCCCTTTTATTTTAGGGGCTTAGTTCAGGGCTCCTTCCCCTGGAGACAAGCTACTACAAGAGCAGTGTGTGAACAGGCCTGGGAGAGTGTCTATCCTGGCCTCAAGGAGAGGCAATCTGACAAGGCCACCACCTGAGAGGTATTATGAATCTGTGTATATTCAGGCAGGAGCCTATACTGCCAAGATGGCTCATGGATTATTGAGTCTGGAAAGCCAGGAGGCTAGAAAATGTCAATTTTTTCACATGATACTGAAATCCCCTGCAAAGGTAACCTTTTGTGTATACTTTTGAATAAAAGTGGGCAGAAAGCCCTGATATGTACTTCCCTGGCTGGGCTGAAGTTCATAAAAGGGGCTACAGGCCCCGCGTGAACCCTTCACAGTACACTTAGAGTTGATTTACTAACAATGAAATGTGCAAAATTGGGTGCAGCTCTGCATAGAAACTAATCAGCTTCCAGATTTTATTGGCAAAGCTTAGTTGAGCAAGCTGAAGTTAGAAGCTGATTGGCTACCATTCACAGCTGCAGCAGATTTTGCAATCTCCAGCTTTAGCCAGGGTATTTTTATTTTAATGTGTTGAGTAGGTGGACTTTTTCACATGTAAAAACTGTACCTAAAGCACTTGGATCATTGTTTACTATATTTTTCAGATTTTTTTTCAGGTTCTAACTTTGATTGGCATGGCAGGGTTTGCTCCATAATAAGCTAATATATTGATGTTTAAATTATCATGGGGAAAGCTTGCTTCAGCCTTGTCTTAAGAAAATCTCTGCATGTAGACTCATTTCACATTGACAATGCAAAACTGTCTTTATATTTGACAGTCTGGGCAACTTGGGAACCACAATCAAACCTAGTATCCAGCTGGATCCTCACAAAAGCCTGGCTTATTCTGACTTACATGAAAATACTTGGCATGCAGAGTGCAAGTTACACTTATACTATAAGACAGTGATGTGACCTGACCATTTATGGCTCTGCATTCCAAGAAAAGACATGCCGAAAATGTGAAGTATCTTCTTTTGATTATATTAACTCTATTATTTATGGAGAAAGTCACATTTCCCTCTTATGGATGGTCATTTACATTTTTATTTTATGACGGAATGAAAACAACTGGGTCAGATAAGAGTGGAATACTTTGATCCAGTTGTGGATACAGTGCTAGTGTGTGGCTTCTATGATTTCATTAGCATACTTTCACATGTTATATTGTTATGAGAACTGAGCTTTTCCTCTTGATAAAGACCCCAATGTCCTGTGATGACAGCCCTTACATCGCAAAAGATCTGCTCTTGTAATACACACTGCCAGAATGCACAATTTCACTTAAGGCTTAAATAAACATGAGGTTATAATCCACCGAATGCCAACCCCTCTTTCATTAGCCCAGCTGAATACAATCCTCTTTTATCTAATATTGTGTTTTCCATGACAAAATTTAATTGCACACAGCAACGTGAAAGTCAGTATTGGCAGCCAAAATAAGTTGATGTATAATTTATGGCACTCCACTTCTCACAATAAATAAGCACATAATAAACAGAAACTCTTATTGTTAACATGCCTAATTCATCTACAATTATTATACTTAAGACATTGTACTCAATCATGTATAAGGACTTCTTGAAGATAATTTTCTCTACTGGATGTGCTTATTAAGGAAATCAGCATGGGAATTAACCCAGTGTATTCATGTGTGACGTTTTATTGATTTGTTGTGTACAAGCTAATCCATTTAAATTTTAATCACAATGCTATTTTTTTCCATGTGTCCGTGATGGAAGTGCTGTGCACATCCTTCAGCTGATAACATGGAAATACTTTGACCAGCAATAAATAAAGCAATCACTGGAATGCTACCCCGGGTATAATAACTTGCAAAGAGTGTACACACAAAGTAATCATAGCCAATTCCAAATACTAAATGACCTGCAAGACAGAATATTTTAATAATTTCCCCATTATCTCTATTTTAAATTCTATCATACAACATTTAGTAACCAAGTATTAGGTTCAAAAGTCCTTAATTATATTGAAAACTTGTGACCTAAAATGTTATTTTAAGTTTTGGATAGAGTAGGGAAGGGTTAGCGATCATAATAGGTTTTTATTGATATCCGTGTCCCTGTTGGGGAGATTCATACTCTCTATTTGTACTGGAGATCATTGGTATCAGGACTGTGAAGAGGGAAAATCCACATTTTGAATTGCCTCTGAAACTGGAATAGAAGGGACATTTGTTGGGGTGAGAAGTGTCCAAGAGAGGATTTCCTTCACTTTGGTTGTGTCTAGGAGGCAAGAAGTGAATGTAAATCCCAGCAATAGGACACAAAATGCTAACAAATATGATAGAAAATACTGAATAGGAATTTTAAAGTTTCCATCTCTATCACAGAAAAAAAAGTTTTAGATTTAGATATAATTTAAAACTCATGTATATTAATCAGGCAAAGAAGTATGCACAAAGTATGGTATGCAATCAGAATTCATGCTTCACTGATTTGACTACAGTTAAACATCATGGAAATGATCATCAATGGTATGTGCACTGCACTATTATGAGGTCTATATTCTTTGTAGTTTTATAGGAATAACCATGCGTGATATCAGGCAGATTTCATGATGGTTGGGTCCACTAGTGAAACAGAGCCTTCTCAAACCTATGCTTAGGTTTGAACAGGGCTCTGAGATCACGTTTGCCAGCACATTGTTGATTTGGTTGCAAGGGCCAAGGGTTCCAGTGACCTACCTGCTGTGTACATAATAACGATGGCTTAATTGTGGCCAAAATATTGTCACCACACTAGTGTCAGAATCACAAAGTACTAATGATGTCATCTTTGTTTAGGGCCAAAGGCAGCAACAAGTAATGTTTGAGTCGCTCTAACCTCACAGTTCAAGAAATAATGATTTGCCCTCTGTATGCCTTGACAGACAAATTACAGATTAGTCTGTACTGACACTTGATTTTTTTTTTTTTTGCATTGATCCGACAGGTCCTAAAAGTTTTTTAGATGGCATCTGACTTTTTAAGCAAGGGATGCTCAACGTAAAACATTTCATGCACAGGTGGGACTAAACTATCAGTCCATGTTGTAATTAAAATCACCCTGTTGCTTGGAACCACATTAACCTAGTATCTTCACATCTATGTTTCATAAATGAATGTATAAACAGTTATCAATTACCAACAGGTTTTATCATTCCTTGGTAGCTGTCATCTAAGAAAGCCATAACAGTGACAGAACATAACTTCAAACCTCAGGACAGGAATTGGGTTCTTAATTAGCCATATCCTTCTACTGTCTAAGTGAAAGAATGGGTTTTGTTGAGTTCCTACAAAGCAATATTGACCACAGTGCAGTAGAGGTCAGTAGTAGGTCACTCGTGTTCTACAAGGTTCAATGACACAGCTTACCATTAGTGTCTACAGAAAAATGTCAGTATTTGTTTTACATGAGCATCTCAGCCTACAGAACTAATAGTCATTTATCAGCTTTTAGGGAGGAGGTGAAAGCTGTAACTATACGTACGCTTTCTGCCATACATAGCACCATTATTTCAGGGGGATATCTTCAGAATTACTACTATGCTACAGTTCCTGGATGAAACCGAATTTGTAGATGAACTAGTACATGAAAGACCTTAGGTATCATCCTACACTCCCTGTCTACAAAGCCTTGCCTTGTCAGAAGCCTCTCATGACATTAGCAAAATGAAATATATACCGTATTTTTCGCCGTATAAGACGCACTTTTTCTTCCCCAAAACTGGGGGGGGGGGGGTTGGTGTGTCTTATACGATAAATACACATTGCCTGCTTTAAAACTGCCCCTAACTTTGTGTGGTGCTTGCTCGCATGTACTGCAGCTGTGAAGACTTCTCTGACCCTCCCTGCACAGCCAGGCTGTGTGTGTTTGGGCTTCCCTCTCCCTCCTATAGCGCGCCTTGTCCCCCCCTCCCGACAGTCTAACCACGTGCTGCCCGGGCACCAAGTCAACGCTCTGCTGAGCTTACGGGTACCTTTCCCTCCATCAGTGCGGGCTGTGCCTCCTCATGTCTCCCCGGGCAGTCTCACTCCTTGCTGGGCAGTGTGGGCACAATCGCGCCGCTTCTGTGCATATCTCCCGGGCACTGTATCAATCTATGCTGCCCTGAAATGTCCTCAAGTCTGCCACTCCTGCTCCATACATTCCGCCTCCTCCGGCCAATGTTTACTGTGTCCTGTCCGTGCTCTGCTCCGCCCTGCTCCTACTTGATTTGATGCCCGTGTTACTTTCACTGTTTACTGACTGTTAATGAGATTAAAGATAGTTCTTTATACTACAGTATTTGGTTCAGAATCTTTTTTTTCTAGATTTTCCTCCTTTAAAATTGGGTGCGTCTTATATTCCGGAGCGTCTTATACGGCGAAAAATACGGTAACTGACTAGACAAAAACTTTAGTTACCTATCTGTTATTTTGTAAGACAATTTGTTTTGCATTTGCCTGCAGAGTACAAGGGAAAACATGGGTGTAATGATTTCTGTCAAGTTTCAACCCTATTGTGAAGCTTTTTTACGTTTGTGGCAATGTCCCATGTTTAATGTTCACAAGTCCATTATTACCTTTATTGTACACACTCAACTCCACTTTCACTGAGAACATGGACAATTATTACATTTACTGATTTATTTAGAGCTCACAACTGTTTTACTGTCTTTGAATTGCAGCCCCTACCAATGTTGTCCAAAATAAAGAAAATGTATTAAATATCAAGGAACATATAGTACAAAGAAATCTGGTTGATGCTTTACATCCATAGCCATCCTTGGTCATAACCACCATGACTAAAGCCAGGTATTGCTGAAACCAGATTTTTTCTGTATGCTCTGGGATATATAATAAGGACATTTTTTTACTTTGATGGTGAGATTTGATGTTTGGAGATTGTGAGACTACACAAGGAGAGCTGGTGCCTAAGAGACCAACAATGCCTGCTGAAACAAAGAGGTGAGATGGTTGAGCTAAATCTGGCCATGGTTGGATCAAAATTTGGCTTGTTAAACAAGGACCTGCCAAATATCAGAGAATTTCAGAAGACAATAGCACAGCGGGTAGAATTCTTCCGTTTCACATTGCTTGTGTGGATGAGGGAATCTGTTTATTTATTTTTTATTCAATCAGCCCACTGGCTGAATGAAAAAGAAAAACCCATTAATGGGCAGCCTAACTTACAGCTTCATGAAACTGTTTATCTGGAAGCTCCAAGGCAACCAAAGTTTGGTTTTTATCATTGTCTGCCATCCAGAACCCATTGGTCTCCATAGCAGGCTGGGCTATGCAAGGTGCAAGCATGAAGCGATGAGTTCCTGGAGGCAAATGACTGCTTGAGGGGAAATATTCCTTCTACTGACACCAACAAGGGGGCACCATTTCTTCCACTAACACCAACAGTGAGGAACCATTCCTCCCACTGACACTAACAATGTGGCATTTTGTCTTCCACTGACACCAGTGATGGGACACTTTTTCTCCCACTGACATCAACAATAGGGCACAATACCAATCAGCCCACTGGCTGAATGAAAAAGAAAAACCCATTAATGGGCAGCCTAACTTACAGCTGCATAAAACGGTTTAACTAGAAGCTCCAAGGCAACCAAAGTTTGGTTTTCATCATAGTCTGCCATCCAGAACCCATTGGTCTCCATAGCAGGCTGGGCTATGCAAGGCGCAAGCATGAAGCGATGAGTTCCTGGAGGCAAATGACTGCTTGAGGGGAAATATTCCTTCTACTGACACCAACAAGGGGGCACCATTTCTTTCACTAACACCAACGGTGGGGAACCATTCCTCTCACTGACACCAACAATGTGGCATTTTGTCTTCCACTGACACCAGTGATGGGACACTATTTCTCCCACTGACACCAGAAATGGGGCACAATTCTTCCCACTGATATAAACATTTAGGCACTATTCCTCCGACTAATACCAGTGATGGGGTACTATTCTGCTTCTACTGACTACAGGTACTATGTAATTATTTTACTCTGACTGGTGCTGAGGCTTTTTATGCTTCCACTGGCCACTCCAGCCCCCCTAAAGTCTGAAGGATAGTAAACTGGCCCTTTGTTTGGAAAGTTTGGAGTCCCCCGCTCTAGAATAATGGTAGACAAAGCCCTCCAGCTGTTGTGAAGCTACAGGCCTTTTGAGGCATTGCAAGACTGACAGCCACATGCATTACTCCTAGAGGCAGAAGCATGGTAGGACTTGTAGTTCCACATCAGCTGGAGAGCTAACATCTACCCAGTACTAAAGCACAAGGGCAGAACTATGACTATTGTCAGTACTATGCAGAATAATCATCACTGGAGCCATAAATGTGGGGCACAGTTTTAGCTCTTTTCCTTTCTAACAGATAGTGCTGATTTAATTCCTTCCAGATTTCCCTTGGGCGAAACCATGGATCTAATTGTGAGAAAGATTTTGAAGCTGGCAAATATACAAAAGCTAGATGTCAGTGATTCAAAATATGCAGTATTGCTGCTCTGATATATAAAATGGGTTTTATGGGTAGGTAAATCGGAGAAACTGCTGGTAAATCTGACACACAATACAGAAAGAATATCTGTCTAGAGCAAATAGTATTCTAAGGGGAGGCATTTTTACTATTGCCATACAGTACATTTAACTGGCTATTGAATATAATGACATGTTGTCCTTGACTGCAGGAAATAGAATTCTGATGACTTGTATCCTTGATCAATGTTCAGCCTGTACTGAAGTGATTCCATATATACTTGCATATCTTTACTTTCTAAGGAGATGTTCAGGGTTCCTCCTTCAATACTTCGTCTGGTAATGTGGCTTCAAATCTGATTCTGTGATTTTTCAATTTTCTGTCTGTATTGTGTCTTCAACAGACAGCTTCAGATCTTAAAAGGTAAAACTGTCAGTTCTTTTTTTTTACATTACAATGAGCTGCAATACTAAGCATACAGCAAGGTCAGCTCCACGTCCCCAAATGCTATGTTTTTATCCACTTCTATTTAGACTACTGCAAATTCTGTTGACATTTCTAAACGCATTGCTTTGGCTATAAGGATTTTATTATATTGTTCCTTATGATCAGGCTGAATTATACTGCATTTATAAAACCCAATAACTTAATGTTTTGTGAACATTTTAAATTTGTTAAAGCCGAAATTAAAGTGATATCAAAGGCAAATTAAAAAAAAAAAATCTTCTATACTTTTCTGCTCTGTGAAATGGTTTTGCACAGAGCAGCCCCAATCCTCCACTTCTTGGATCTCCTGCCAGTGCTCCTGGCCCCTTCCTCCTGCCAAGTGCCCCCAGAGCAAACAGCTTGCAATGGGGGAACCCAAGCAGGCTCATTTCCAGGCCGCTGCTCTGCGTGTCCACTCACACACAGAGCCAAGGCTTGGCCCCGCCCCTCTCTCTCATTGGCAGCAGAGGGAGCCAACAGCTGCAACTGCTGTCTGAGCCAATGAGGAGGGAAAGTCCCCGCAGAGCCGAGGCTCTCGTGTACATTGCTGGATCGAGATGGGGCTCAGATAAGTATTATGGGGGCTGGGGGCCTGCTGCACACAGAAGGTTTTTTCACCTTTATGCATAGAATGCATGAAGGCAAAAAACCTTGAGCCACTTTGACTGTATCTGAGCAGCACAAACTGAAAATGATATTTAATTCCTTTATATTATTAACAGCAAATTCCCCCACCCATCCATGTCTTCTTGATTTATTTAGTTAAGGAATCAGATTCAGAAAAACACCCCCTAGCATTTCCACCTGTGGCTATCTTGAGTATAGGCAGATGATTCATGTATCATTTATTTCCTGTAATCTGCTGTTAGCTCAGGCATGCAGGTAGGAAGGTGTACTTAGCTGAAAAAGACCCTCCTCCTCCCATCCAGATGAAAGAAAAAAAATGTCCAAGAAGTCTCCTCGGATGCATGACATATTTTTGCCTAGGGCAGAAACCAGGAAGCAACTGGAGCAATTAAAAAACAGTTTAAAACAAGTAAATATAATATACCCTTCTATCTATTTGCTAATTCTAGCAGCACTAATAGATTAACCACCTATGGACTGCCCGCCGCAGTTTTACGTAGGTACTTTGATGTTAAATACCGGGGTTATGGCAGTAGATAGCGGGTGGTCCGCTTTATAGGAATAAAAGTGATCAAAACATTTTTTTTTTAAAAGGCCAGTGTAAAAATAAAAAATAAAATATAAAATAAATAGGAAAATAATATTGCCATAAGACAGTAAAGTGAAAAAGCAATGCCAGTGCCAGTGCCAGTAAACAGAAAATTGCATGGTCGTCCGACGCTGTACCCAAATAAAATTGATGTCCTTTTTTTCCCCACAAATAGAGTTTTCTTTTGCTGGTATTTGATCACCTGTGTGATTTTCATTTTTTATAAACAAAAAAAGAGCAACAATTCTGAAAAAAAATATATATACGTATATATTTTTCACATTCTGCTATATAACATTCCCAAAAAAAAAAAAGTTTTCATACTTTTAGGCCAATTTGTATTCTGCTGCATATTTTTGGTAAAAAAAACCTGCAATAAGCGTAATTTGATTGGTTTGCGCAAAAGTTATTGTGTCTACAAACTAGGGGAAAGATTTATATCATTTTTATTTATTTATTTATTTTTTACTAGTAATGGCGGCGATCTGCGTTTTTTAGCGGGGCTGCGACATTGCGGCAGACAGATCGGACCCCTAACTGACAATTTTGACACTTCGGGGGGACCAGTGACATTACTACAGTCATCAGTGCTAAAAATATGCACTGTTACTGTAATAATGACACTGGCAGGCAAGGAGGTAACACAGTGGTGATCAAAGGGTTAAGTGTGAGCCTGGGGGAGTGCTTTCTAACTGTATTGGGGATGGGCTTGTGAAATGGCCACAGAGACCTGTGATCCTATATAAAAGCTCTGTGATCATTTCAGAGAGAAGAACAGTCAGTTGTGTTTACAACAGCTGACCGTCCTTCACTCTCAGCGGGGAGCGATCACGGGTGCTTGGGGGCAACCGTGGCCGCTGGTCACATGGATCAGCTTCCCCGCTGCCTAGTGGGGGCGGGAGCATGCCAGCGGCAGTGCATGCTCACCCCCCAGCACTACTCGTGCGACCGACGTACCACTATGTCGTGTCGCGCAGCCGAGCCAGTCTGCCATAGTAAAACTGCAGTGGGCAGTTGGCAAGTGGTAAAAGGCAATTTAGAAAAAAAATAATAAACATGCCGTACACACCTCTTGCACAGAGCAGCCCCGATCCTCCTCTTCTTGGGTTCTCCACCGGCACTCCTGGCTCCTCCCTCTTGCCCCCAGAGCAAGCAGCTTGCAATGGGGGCAGGGACACCCATGCAGGTTCACTCTTAAGCTGCTGTTCTGCATGTCCATTCACACCCCCGGTCCCTCCTCTCTCCTCATTGGCTCACTGGCTGTGATTATTAGCAGCGGGAGAAAAAATGAGGAGGGAGATTCTCTGGAGAGCTGAGGCTCTTGTGCACATTGCTGGATCATAATGGGTCTCAGGTAGATGAGGGGGAGGGGGGGGGGGCTGCTGCAAAGAGAAGGTTTTTTTACCTTCATGTATAGAATGTAGAATAGCATTGAAGGTAGAAAACCTTGAGCCTTTAGAACCACTTTAGAGGAGATGGCCATACTTTGAGAATGCTGATTCCCTGGCTTTCATTTTAGCATCTTGACTTCAATGCTGCCTGAGCCTTTGACCTGAAGCACATATGGTAATAAGTAGTTCTGACACTTTTCTGACATTCATTTATGACAGCAAGCTTATTTAGGGACTGAAGTCGGTCACTGCCAGACATCTAACATTTTAGAAGGAGGCCTGCAATGGCAGCCCCCACATTTTTCTCATGACAGAGGAGATATGAGTATCTGGAAGAAAACAGTCTGCAGCCTGGCTGTAGCCTGGCTCAATTGAAGAAAAAGTAGAAAACGTGCAAGGAAAGTGCACAGTTGTTCAGATGTCAGCGTTGACATGAGATTACCATCTAGAGGTAAATACTTTAGCAGTCCCAAACTGACAGAGTTGGGAGAGCAAATAGATGAGGATTTAGTAAATAGTGATGTGGATGCATACATAGAATTCCCTGCTGACTCCTAGTTAAACTGTAATGGTAAAGGAAGCAAAAAAAGGGACCCTACAGACAGGAAGATGCAAATGGACGACTATTCCAGAGAATAGAATAAAATAGGCAGTAATAGGAGTAACAAAGAAAATAACACTGTGGCAGTTGGAGCTTATGTGACTATAGCTTAGTTATGAGATCATGTTTGAGATTAATGCCCCATACACACGTGCAGATTATCTGCAGACTTTTGTCTGCAGACTTACCTTTTCTATGTAGTGCAAGGGCCTGCCGGATTGCATACAAATTGAAAGTGTTTAGGTTTGACCTCATATTATATGGTTTTGGTAAGTCTGCAGACAAAAGTCTGCAGATAATCTGCATGTGTGTATGGGGCAAAAGACTCAACTATGTAACAACTTTGTTCAGAAAGCTTAATTCCTAAAGTATTCCTACAGGCAGAACTTTTTTTTTTAGTTTTGAATAGAATGGAGAGGGATTAGAACACTTGTCAGTATTTATTGCGGTCTGTGCCCTTGCTAAGGAGATTCACCCTCTCTATTTTTCCTGTTTACCATTATTATTGAAAGTGAACGTAAAAGAAAATCCCACATTTTGGCTTGTCCACAGAAAATTAAGGAAAGGGGAGGGTAAGGGTAAGGAGAGGGGAAATCTTCCAATGGGGACACTAGTTCTGGTGACCTGGGGGTGCCTAAGGAATTCCTTTAATTTGAAGGTATTTCCTCTCACTTCCTGTTTGGCTATGGGACAGGAAGTGAAAGGAAATCTGCAATAGGATACAGGTGGCAAAAGAAAATCTGACAGGGGTTATAACCCTCCCTTGCTCTTGCCAAAATAAAAAAAAAAAAAGGTTTTGCCTATAGTTCTACTTTAAATTATTGGTAATATGTTTGATCATTGCTGACACTTCAGCTAAGCAACCGAGAAACTGAGCAGCACCAATGTATTTTTGTATCATTTATTTATGATTACACTCTATTCAGTTGTTTCCAGAAAAGGGCACTGTAAGACTACATGCACACAGCTGGTTGGCTCACCATTGTCAAATCGGCCCATCCGGAGGCAGAGGTGTGGCATCCAGCCTCTCTGAATTCTGCATTTTGGGCATATGTACCTGAATGCATATGATGCTAAATATGATGCAGTGTTTAGCCATCAATTATGGCTCGGGCTCTAGATATGCAGGTTTTTATTCTTCATCTTTAACCACTTAAGCCCCGGAGGATTTGGCTGCTCAAAGACCAGGGCCTATTTTGCGATTCGGCACTGCGTGAATTTAACGGACAATTGCACGGTCGTGCGACGCTGTACACAAATGAAATTGACGTCCTTTTTTCCCCCACAAACAGAGCTTTCTTTTGGTGGTATTTAATCACCTGTGTGATTTTTTTTTTTTTTTTGCGCTATAAACAAAAAAAGAGTGTAAATTTTGAAAAAATAATATTTTTTCACATTTTTTTATATGAAATTCCTCCACAAAAAAATGTAAAAATCAAAATGTTTTAACATTTTAGGCCAATATTTTTTCTGCTACATATTTTTGGTAAAAAAAATCGCAATAAGCATATTTTGATTGGTTTGCGCAAAAGTTATTGCGTTTACTAACTAAGGGAAAGATTTATGTCATTTTTATTGGTTTTTTTTTTTAACTAGTAATGGCGGCGATCTGCTATTTCTTTTGCGGGACTGCGACAGTGCGGCTTAGATATCGGACCCCTGACTAACATTTTTGACTCTTTTGGGGGTACCAGTGACATTACTACAGTAATCAGTGCTATACATATGCACTGTTACTGTAAACATGACACTGGCAGGGAAGGGGCTAACTTTATTAGAGATCCAGGGGTTAGGTGTCTCTAGGGGCGTGCTTCTAACTGTCAAGGGGCGTGACTTTTGATGTAACCACAGAGACATACGATCCTACATAGCAGGATCGTTTAGTCTCTGCAGTTACACCAGGGAGAATGACAGACGGCTGTGTTTACATCAGCCGCCTGCCTTTCTCCCTCTCCAGCGGGAGATCGCGAGTGACCGGCGGACGTCGGAGCCGCCGGTCACTCGCGCTGGGATCCCTGTGAACTAGCGGGGGCGGGAGTGCGCCTCCGGCGGCGTGCGCTCGCCCCCTATTGGCTTGTAGGCGAGTGACGTACCGGTACGTCACTTTGCCCAGGTGTGGCTGACCGCCGCAGTATATGTACTTGCGGCGGTCGGCAAGTGGTTAAATTGTCTTGTAAAACATGAACACTTTACCAAAAATATTTTGCTGTATTTCAAATTGACATTACTAGTTTTCCTAAGTATAATTGCTAGGGAATTTTAAGATAGGCCGATCCTCGCAGACTAGCACATTCACTTCTAAAGTATTTGAGCATGCAAGCACACTAGGGAAGGACCATAATATGACATAATGTTTCACCTGCAAAAAATGTTTATGTTGGCAGAGAAACTGTGACTCTTTGCTGTGTCTGTGCTGTTACACAACCAATGAGTTATTCTTTTGGCTCCTCTTAGTTTTTCATCACTGGCTAGCTGCTGCTCAGCAATAGCTAAATGACCTGCTGGTGCACGGTACACTGTGGTACATGGCAAATACTTTGACTATTGGTGATGTTATATCACCATGGTCTCCGTGTGTAATACACTTTTAAAATGTAGTTCAGCTGCTTATATTACAGTTTATGTGTGTGACTGGTTGAGTGATCATTCCTTTTGGGTGGATAGATGGGGTTAAATATACTGGGGTACTTCTGTTTCAGAGCCATGCAGGACACCTTCATCAGGCATGTGATGACATGTGTTCACATACCTGACGAAGGGGTCCTGCGCAGCTCAGAAACGTTGCACTTGTTCCTCTGGGATGTGATCTTTCTGTATAAAAGCTTTGGAAAACATTTGAAGAACCCTGGTGTGCTGGCGAATATGTGCATTTATAAAGGAATATGATCCGAAGCAAACACAGTGACGTGCCTCCATCCCCAATGGGTAATGCAAACAGAAACAGAGGTTGTGGGTGACCTGCCTCATTTAAAGTCCCACGACCATATTTCTGTTTGAATATGTGCATTTACTGGCAGAAGGTCATGTAAATTACTAATTTGAAAGGTGAAAGATTGCTGTGCTATAGGGAACATGTAAAAATGTTAATTGTGTCAAAAGTAGTACATACATAGTATTGCACTTGTTCTGAGTGTGCTTAGGCATTTAGGTACCTATAGCCTCATAGTTGCATATCTGCTGTGTAAGATGCACTGTTGCCTATCACTTATAGAGCCACAAAATATAGAGTGAGATTGGATGACACCACTATTGTGCCATAGAGGAATCTGCACTCCATGCATCTCCCTGCTTTTTCTTCACTCATTCTATGGATCTGTGCTTTCTACACTTTTGCTATTTTTCAACCAATTACCAGATCACCAGTCATTGGGGATAGCTCTGACATGGAGCAAAGCCCTTTTTCTCTACCAAGAAGGCAGCCTCCAACATAAAGACCCAATGCAGAATGAGGCATTGTAACTCAGTAATAGCAAAAAAATGTGCTGTAGGGAGCCAAAAGGCAACACTGGTAACTAGTTATTTTGCCCTCTGCTTGCCTACTTTGGGTACAGCATCTAATACATTTAATAAAATTAATAAAGTTCTAATAAATTCTGGTAATGTTTACATGTAAGGCCTCTTTCACACGGCCGCTCCGCTGTTTTTGTCCGCTGCGGGACCTTTTTTTTTTCACGGAGCGGATGACAGTTGTGTCATCCGCTCCGTAAGTCCGCATATCATCCCATCCGTTTGCGGATGATATGCAGACATAATGTAAGTCTATGGGCATTGCAGATGTCAGCGGATGACACCGCTGACATCCGATTTTCCTTCCTTTCTGTTTTTTGAACGGAGGAAAAATAGGGTTCTGTTCCGTTCCAAAAAACGGAACAGAACTGAAAGTAAGAAAATCGGATGTCAGCGGATGGTATTCCCCTGACATCCGCAATGCCATTGACTTACATTATGTCCGCAAATCATCCGCAAAAAAATAGGATGATTTGCGGACATACGGAGCGTCCGTGTGAAAGGGCCCTAAATGCAAACATTTACTGCTTTTAATTTATTACTGCTTTTTCAGTATTTCTGAAAGCTAATTCATTTTGTAAACTTCAACTTATTTGTGATTTGAATTCTGTACATATATGTATGCCAGAAAAGCAAATCAAAAGATTTATACTTATTAAACTCCAATGTAGCTAATAGAGAGGTTTATAAATTAATGCAAGTAAACTATAATCCTTTTCTGGGACAGCAAACCAGTATTTCTGGGGCAAATATTATTTGCGGCTTGAAACTGGAGCATTACAGCTCAGTGGTTCCTAATTAATTCCACATATATTGGCAAATCACAAATTGTGCATTCTCATTTTGAGAGTTTAAAGAAATATTGGCCTTTGGTAAAAGCAAAACTGCATGACCAGCATAAACACCAGACAGAAATGCAAGTCATTTAGCAGTTCATATATCATAACAATATGTGTAACACAAATATACAAAACATGTGTGATTTTTACCATAAAGTCCAAGAATTTCTGCATCCACTTTACATATTTTATGAATTGGTTTACAAAGCAGCAGTAAAGTGTACCTGTCATGTCTGCCCTGCAGTCATTTTATAGGCTAAAATTATACTCAGTCCATTAATATCCAGTAGCATCCTTGCTATTTTAAATTGGCATTATGCCACATACACATCTCTAGATAGTGACATGACAGCCTTTGGGGTTAATTTACGTAAATGTTCACTTAGCTTAATGACTAAGGTATTAAATCATCCATTCAGGTGCCAGGGAAAATCCTGATTTTTTAATTTTCCTTGCACATGAATAAATATTCGCTGTAAACACAGCCTTACCTCATTTACTTATCTAAGTGAATATTAATATTGCTAAGTAAAGTCCACATTCCTTTATTAAATCAACTCCTGTATCTCTCTTGGTACATGATACAAACAGGCTGTTTTTATTACCCAAATATTAATCTTACTATATTAATCATGAATGGCTTCTAGAAACACCGTTTTTTCACATTATACAAGGAACAGATTGAGGTTGAAAAGAATATATGGCTTTTTAAAAGATTTCCATCAATACGTCTGTTTGCAGGAAAACGCTATTGTATAAAATATGCAAGACGAATAGCCATGATCTCAGGAATATCCTTCCAGCAAAATGTGCATGCAAATTATTATCTCATATTTGATAAGCCAGGTTCATTATTTTGGCTGTATGTCAGCTGCTGCTCTAGGCATTTTCAGCTAATATACCTCGAATCAGTTATACCCTCATTCTCTTTTTATTGAACCCCATTTGCTGTTATATTAATGGAGCAATTAGGTGGTTAATAAAGTCCAGACAGTAATCAACAAAATTATTAAGCACAAAGCAGATGTTTGCCTGTTCATAAATATTATAGAAGAGGAAATGTTTTGTGTATTGGTGCATTCAATACATTTGGAATAAATTAATTCATAGTTTCATAAACTAATTGATATTGTGTGATCTTTGAGATTGTCCATCAGTCCAAGAATGGAGTTGTCAATCTGAGAGGCTCATTCTTTGTGGGGATGATGTCTGTCTGTGGGTGTAGAGGGTGTGATTGACAATCTGGAAGGAAGGGATGCAGGTGGCCATTACTCTATGAGAAGAAAGATGAGGCAGCCCAAAGTTGGCTGCCAGCGTCAGGGGTAGGATATGATGTGCTTATCGGTCTGGGACAGCTGTGTGTGTCAATTAGTATGGGAGATTTGGGTGGGTGGTTGTCAGTTTTAGAGTGGATGGTTATCTCTGGAAAGGGCTAATTACTAAATAAAAGCAAAAGCCACTACCTAGCTTCTTGCAGCATCTACATGGTCCCCAGCACCGTGTGTGACCACCTCCCAGCCACCCTGGATTTGTGTGGATGAAATGTTATCAGTTCCAGATGGGGTGTTGGTTGGCCACATATTATGACATATTGGATATGATTAATACTGTGTTAATATTGTGTTATCATACTTTATCAAGCTATATTTCTACCTCCTCTTAAATGAAAATAACTACCCCCAACCACTGACACATTGCAGGGAGCCGAAAGGAGCAATGGTGGCCTGGAGGAATATTAGGTTGGAAAAGTAAGGAAGGAGGGGACCTGCACCTGAGATTTCTGGCAGGGGGCTGTCAATTATGAGGGACATGCAGATGGGAGGTTGTTAGGTCTACATATTGGTCATATTGGGAAATTTAAAAGTCCAATCACATGATATACAATGTATACAGATCATTCTGGGTCTTGTAGTTCCTAAGTCACTTAATAGAGAGTGCATGCAGGCTGTCATTGAACATGCAGTTCTCTGGTTTATTCAGGTCAAGCTTGAACTTCTAGTTCTATGCTATCCACATATGCTATTCACATAATATTCAAAGTAAGACAACACTTGAGGTCCCTCAGTCAAATAATGGCCATGCTGTAACTTGCAGTCTCTATGGTTCAATACACAATATACATAGTTTGCTCTGGAACTCATAGTTCCCCCTCTTCCAAGTCAATAACATATAGTGTATGCAGACCATACTGGGGCTTGTAGTCCTTAATCATATAATATGCAGTGTATATGGGCTTTGATTTGTAGTGCCCCAGTTCCATGGTGTATAGTGTATACAGTTTATGAGTCATATAGTCCTATATTATACAGATGATGCCCAGACCCAAAGTCTCACAGAGTGGCTTCAGATCTAGGTTGCAGGTGAGCATATCACATAAAGTGTAGATATCATTCTGGAAGCTAGGATTTATAGTCCTCATATGATCAGGGCCACATTATACAGAGCCTACTGGGACCCCTTTGTACCCCAGGAACATAATATACTCTGTGGGGTTATTTAACTAAAACTAGAGAGTGCAAAATTTGTTGCAGCTATGCATGGTAGCCAACTTCAGTTTATTCAGTTAAAGTGGTTGCATTCCTTGCATTAAGGTAAAAAATGTTTAGGCATCAGCATCCTCCCTCACCTCCTCCTTTTACTTACCTGAACTCTCGTTTGATCCAGTGCTGTGCACGTCTGCAGCTCTTCTATCCTCTCACTTCCGGGTCTTGCTGGCTTTGCTTGGGCACCGGGAGCCATTGGCTTCCAGTGGTGTCAATCAAAGCCAGTGATGAGGGAGTGGGGGGACGGGGTCGAGTCCCACTGTCTGTGTCAATGGATGCAGTAGCGGGGCTTGGAAACGAGCATGCATGAGTGCCCCCATGGGAAGTGGCTTCTCATGGGGGCACTGGACAGAGAGGAGGTGCCAGGAGTGCCAGCAGGGCACCCAAGAAAAGGAGGTTCCCGGCCGCACTGTGCAATTCCTTTTCATAGCGCGGTAAGTATATATGTTTTTTATTATTATTTTTTATGTTTTATTTTTATTTTTACTTTTACCATTGCTTTAAGTTTTGGCAAAACAAATAAAAACAAAAGAAAGCTATTGTTTTCTATACAGAGCTGCACCAGATTTTGCACTCACCAGTTTTAGTAAAACAACTACTGTATGTAGTTCATGCTATGCTAATGACATGATTACTAATTAATATACAGTATATACAGGTCATGATAGAACCTGAACCAGACACACACCATGCTGTGGGTTGTTGTCAAATAACCAGGGCTTGAGCTATCAGCTGGAGGGAGAGGGTATGTTAGGACAGGAGTACTGCAGACTATACCACTACAGAGCAGGGAGGTATACTTCATTTTAGTTACCGTGGGTGCCGGGGTGGGGTTGAAATTGAGGAAATTGGTAACAATCCTTCAGAGCATGTGGGAGCCTAAAAACATCTCTCTACCCATTCAATATGCACCACATTCTCAGCATAGAACAGTCCACTTCTTCCCTAATCAGATGGTGTATGGGATGAATGCATTTATCCAGATGTAAGCACTAGGATTTAAAGGAGAACAATGCAAGTTTGATACACTCTAAGCAAATTATACTTTAGAATTTATCTATACACAGCTTGAACACATAACATATAGCAAGCTATATCATCAATATACTGCACAACAAAAGGCAATTTAGACAGTGCAACAATGTTTACTTAGTATTAAGATTAAGATAAAAAGCTGGGGTATATGAAATCACCCTTCCCTTGCTATATAAATATAAATTTATGATACCCTGAATTGTACTGCTCTAGACAATTTTTCCTAAAGAGCCTCTTTGCTTATAGAGCATTTTAGTTAGAAAGGCTATGGCTACACTGGCAATGTTAATATTTTGCCTATGAGAGATTTTCCCACTTGTTGACAATCATCTCTTTATCAACACATTCATTTTTAGTAAGTGGTAAAAAATTCTCGCAAGCCTAAAAGTAAGACACTCTCTCAAGTCTAAAAGTAAGACACTTTTTCTGCTTTCTCTGATATATTCCATAGTGAATAGATTTAAAGCTTTCATGCACGGACAGGTGTGCTTCCATTCAGGTTCAGTGAAGACTGTTAGCAACACCAGCAGAACCTTTTGCCCCCTTCCAAGAATGGAAAAAGTTTAAATATGACAACATGGGGGTTATTTACTTAAACTGAAGAGTGCAAAATCTGATGCAATTCTGCATAGAAAACCAATCAGCTCTCAGGTTTTATTGCCAAAGCTTAACTGAACAAGCTGAAATAAGAAAGCAATTGCACCAGTTTTAGTAAATCTACCCCAGTAGCAAGCTAGATATCTCTCTTTACATGTCATAAAACATGAATACAATCTAAATATCTCTCACTGTGCTAGTATATAGATGTTATCATCTTGCCATCCCACCTGGTAAACTGCCCTGGAAATACACCAAGGTTTCAGTGCCATCTGCAGAACCCCAAGGTTTCTATGCCGACAGGCACGTAGCGCTCGTGATGTAAGGTTCCATACTAGGCTATCCCAAGTATACATTAAATCCTCAAAGGTTAATAGAACAGCAGCCATGTTGATCACATCCAGAAGCAAAAGAAGACGCGCAGTGCAGGTGACTGATGAAGTTTCCTTTGATTCCACCAAGTTCAAAGTGTTACATGGAATTTACTGCACAGGAAGAAAAAGTCACTTCGTATAATTTTTCTTTTTCCTTACTGCTGTTCCAGAAATGTGTCCCAGGAGATAGCTTTGTGTCCTTAACAAAAAACAAACATCTTCATCCCCACTGTTCCCTAGACAATGGGTTAGACATCCCTCTGTGATCTTTTGAGCACTTCTCATGGGGACCTCAGCTCAGATTCTGTGACTTCTCAGCTGTCTGCTGCGATACTAAGAAATATACTTACATCCAAAGTCATCACTTCATACTGCTGGGAGAGAATCCAGGGAAATGAAGTGTTGTTCCACTGCCAACATTCCTGGGACGGTCCACAGTTCTGCTTAACTGTTTCTAACTTAAATAAAACAGCCACAACACCCAGCCAAAATAGAAAAAGAAAAACATCAGACTCGTGAGGCAGAGGTTTTCCCACCATGTGGCAACTACGTTTAAAGCAATACTTCAGAGTACAAACCAATCCACGAGCAAGGCTAGGCAATGTGCAGCTCTTTACACATTTTATACAACCTATAGGAATGGCTTAAGAAAATATCTAGTGCTCATAGCAACCAGTTTATTTCAGTATTAAAATTTCCCAGCAGAGACATGAGAAAGGAATTTAGAACGTGATCGGTTGCTATGGGGAACTGTCCAATTTTTCTTTGTTTCGAGTTTCATAAATCACCCTTCATGCTGTGCTAAATTAAGCAGTTACCAACATGACTTTAAAAAAAAAAAACGTAGGGCTATTGGACAAGGGACATTCCATTGGTTTTCTCAATATATTTCTCTTTAAAGGACTTGACACTTTTACAAGCTCCATTGAAGTTCAACAGATGTCATGAACACCGTATTAAGAAGGCTAGAGAATTGCAGTTTTTCCAGACCCTTCTATTAAAGGACTATAGGAAAACCTGCGAAAAGATTAAGGGCAAGGCTATGAACTGTATAATTACATAACAGAAAAACTCTTTTAAAATAAGTTATACCTCTACAAGGGAAATATTTATAAAGCAAAACAAGATGGACATATAGTCATATATAAAGTTGTCAACTCTGTATACAAGACCAGCTCCTTATGGTCCCATTACACTCATTGTGCCAAAAGTATTGGCTCTTGTTTAAGAACAAATTATCATTTGATCTCCACTGTGACCAAAAATCTAAATTCAGTCCTAAACGATACAAAGGACCCCATTTTCCAAACATACAGTGGGGGAAATGGGACACGTGTCTATCTTGCCCATGGCAGCCAATCAGGGGTTAGCTTCAGTTCTAAACCTGCATGGGAAATATGATAGGTGAAAGCTACTGAACACTTAGGGCAACAACAAACATTCTTTTCTTCCAGCCTTTGTACATAAGCCTGTTAAGCCTGTTTTTTCTTTCAGAACTGATAACATTGCCCCTTCCAATTGTATTGTCACTCTAAAAGGCAGTGCTTAGACAAATCCCTGGAAAACAACAGAATTAGATGGCAATGATATTTGCTGTAAATGAAAAGGTATTCAATATCTAAGGAAATCAAAGATATCATTGTAAGAAGTCATTAAAATACATTGCAGGGGCATTTTGCACAAAGTTGCCCCGTCAAAGTCTATAACAGGTTGCATGTATAAAAACTGACCAGGGAAAATGCTCAGAAAAGATCTATGAGAGCACATCACATAGAAAATAAATCTTCAGCAACAAAAATGATTTCAGCTGCAGAAAATGAAAACAAAGATGGTGGCTCTGAGCATGATGCGGCCCTCCTACTGAGATATGTAAGCTTCTGGAATGAGGGCATATAGTGAGCTTATCTTGGGAGGGTCGGTAAGTATATACTTTGAAAGTACATTTACTATTCTTAACACATATTTTGTTTTCCAGTCAAATAATAATGATGTTCTTTGTTTCTGAGTGTTTTCTGCATTCTGGATACATTGAAACATGATGCTCATCAAGTTCTCTGATAACTTCATAAATAAAATTAACAAGCTGCAGTTGTGCTAGAGATCACAGATAACACATGTTCTGTCAGCAACATTCCTTGTCTATGTAGAAGATGATGAGCTTTGTTACAAATTAAAAGACACTGTAGAATCCAAGGTATGTATCCACACACAAAAACAATATGCCTAAGGGCCCTTTTTACCCGGGTGGTCCAATCAGGTCAGACTGTCAGTTTTTTAGGCGGACCTGACTGAACCCTCTTGTCTCCTCTATGGACATCTGATCCAATCCTATCACTAAAAACAGACAGATGGGGATCTGTTCCCTATCTGTCTGGTGGATCCGATGGCAGTTGGGTGTAAAGAGACAGGCGGTCCACTTACATTCGACCCCCCATAGAGGAAAGTGGGCTGTGTCTGTGTTCTAAGCGGAGCAGACATGGACCAGCCATCTGCCTGCTCAGTGGGGAATCAGTGGACAGATTCCCCGCTAAGAAGGCAGACTCCAACACATCCCACCCTGAGAGAAATGGGCCTTAAACTGATCTTTGGAATCCCCCAAAAATTGCACCATCTATAGAAGCTGTGCTGAAAAAAGGCAGGCAGAAGGCAAAGGAATAGTCACAAAAAGTGCCTGTGGCCTTCATGCAGATTAATTTTTCCTCATTACAGATTTACCATGCCTTGTTCTTTGTATGAAGGTGGCTATGTTGATAGAGGAAGTCTTTGTGAGTGGCATAGTAGTGACATTACAAAATCTCACTCCAAATCTCCTGAAACTAGCAGTTGGAGGCAGCAAGGCCTTAGATCTCCTACTGCAGAAATACAGCTATAAGGCTATAAGAGAATTTCAAGACAAAGGGTACATTTTTTGGAGTACTCTATAGGCACACTTAACAGTTTCCTGTTCCCTAAAGCAGAGCAAATCTTCACTTTTTGGAGTTCAGGTTCACTTTAAATACATTTACAAATCACAGTGCACAAACACAGTCAAAATGTAAACCTTAAAATTACCCTGTTGTAAATTGTTTAAAAAATCCTCTTACTTGCAAATGAAAGCAGTAAAAACTCACCTTTACTAGGGTCCACACCACTGAACTCCATTATGATCACTAGAACTGGTATGCCCAAGTCTACCCGGAAAATGACACATCCAGAAATGTCAATCTCCAAAATTCCCTGAATCTTTTGTTGGTTTCTCCTTCTGATATCACGTCATACAGTACACAGTGGTGGCATGAGGTCTGAGGGAGAAGCCAATGAGAGCTGAGGGGGACCATGAAGAGTGATACTCCGGGAAGAGTTGTCTTCCCAGAAGACTTTGGATGATCAGTGATTAGGGTGAAGTTCTGAGGCACTGACACTGTGATTTACTGCGGTCAATTACTTTTAGGAGTACTTTTAGGAAAAACATAGTGACAGGGTTGTGACGCTAAAATATATGAAAGTACAGCCCGGAGCAAAAATAACAAAAAAATAGGCGCAGGGTTAGCATGACTGGGCCATTAGTGTAATTGGCCTAGTAGGGGTTAATAAAGATAGGCATTTCGTGGGGTTTCTCTCCTATTGGCTACTGTGAGTTGTGGGGAGGGGCCGTAGAGGGGGGGAGTTAGCTGTCCTGCAGTTTCCCAGGCATCAGTTCAGTGTGGGTGGAGGAGCATTCCGGCCCGAACGCCCCTACATTGGAATGTTCTGTGTAATGTGATTGCTTGCAGATTTCATGGTTGGGGTCTTTGGAGGTGTTTCTGGTAAAACCTGCTGTGCTTATCAGCTGAGGGACCCATCTAAGGTATGGAGTCACCTGGGGAATGCCAGTTAATAGATGGGTAAACTGGTAGTTTAAATTGGGTATCTGCTGTGTGTTGAGGTCGTTCCCGAGGCGGCTGGGGACAGTTAAGAGTTACACAGATACAAAATGATACTTGATATTTGGGGCCTCCAAAGATCGGCAACCTTATGTTATCTTTTATTATACTATTTTGGTTCCTGTGAACGTGTTATATATATTTTTGTTAATGGTTAATAAAGGGCCACTTTGGCCAATTTTACTCCAATAACGGTGTCTGCGTATTTATTGCAGGAAGTTTAGGTAAGGGGTTGGGATTTTGGGATAACGGTTATGGTAAGTGTCGTAATTACATCTGGGGTGCCTTAGTCATGTTCCAGTATTTTCCTGGAGATGGACTTTAGAAGATTGTGCGATTTTTTAGCTGTTATACTTACCTGCCCTGTGTTTGCACAGGGCAGCCCAGATCCTCCTCTTCTTGGGTCCCCTGCCAAGCTCTCCTGGCCCCTCCCTCCTGTCGATAGCCCCCACAGCAAGCAGTTTTCTATGGGGGCACCCAAGCCGAACCGCAACTCTGTGTATCAATTCAGACATGGGGCTGCGGTTTGGCCCGGCCCCTCTGTCTCCTCATTGGCTAACTGATTTTGATTGACAGTAATGGGAGTCAATTGCATCGCTGCTGTGTCTTAGCCAATCAGGAGGGAGAGTCCCGGGTGGCCGAGGCACTCATGCACATCATGGGATTGAGATGGAGCTCAGGCAAGTATTAGGGGGGCTGAGGGGGGCTGCTGCACACAGAAGGTTTTTTATCTTAATGCATAGAATGCATTTTTAAAGTCAACTTAAAAGAAGAATAGAAAAAAAGAATTGAATAGCAACCCATCAATTTGTTTGTGATGAACAAGGCTCCGACCTAATCAACATTATGTTACATAGGTTTCACATAACAAACACATTAAATGCCATGTTGGCTAGCCTGGAAATACTCTTGAATCACTTTTGTAGAAATAAGAAACTAAAAATGGGATGAATCCCATTGCTTTAGTTTCCATCCAGCTCGTTAGCAGGCACATCCTGTGTCTGGCACACACATGGGGAAAGAGGGCCTGTTCATTTGTACCTCTCCTTCCTTTTTTTGAGAGCCAATCTTTGTCTTCAAATAGATAACACATTTTATGAAAACTACAGATCTTAGAATAATGAAATGAAAGCTGTGTGGGTAAAATATGAAACAGAGCTTTGCATGCGCACTGTTGGTCTTATATGAAAAACTGGAGTACAGATGCCTCTACCTTTATTTTGACACCGATGTTAAACCTATTACTAGAATTTTTAAAGCTTCACACTGCACAGAGTATACATTGCAAGACCTAAGTGAAAGAATGACCCATTATACAATCAGTTTGAGTTTCATTTTAGGACAGTAAGAGCAAAAAAAAGTCCATCCGGCCCACCATGCTTATGTCTACAATGGCAGCTGGAGACTTGAAGTCTTTATGTCACTGAGTATTTAAGGCTGAGTGGCCTGCCAGGGACTCTTCAGCCACTATGGACAGAACATTTGCCAAAAAGCTCCTTAGGCAAGTATGTGATGATTCCACACAGTAATCCAGTTAGTTTAACAGGTTACAATGTTTTTTCAGTCATAGATGTTTGCCTTGGAACACCTTATTGCACATTTAAACTCCACCAAAGCCCAAATGAAAGTTTATTCACTATTTCGATTTTCCTACTAAGGCATATGCCAACGGCCATTAAATATAAGCCACAAATCGAATTTAAATGTAATGTATATGGGTGATTCACTATATAAATATGATGATGGGCAGTCCATTAGCTTTGTGGAAATGTATCTTTTGGCCTGAAAAGCTTAGAACCAAATGCTTTTACAATATAGTTTGAGGAACCGGTTTATTTTATTAGCTCTGCAAACTGTTTTTATTGGTTTGTGTATTGAATGGGCACCTGCACAGTGAAAAAAATAAAACTACTAATTCAAAATACAGCTACCTGACACATTCAAACCTTGATTTTACTTTATTTTAAAATAAAATAGAAACTTTGTTTCCTAAATTGTTATTTGTCAAATACCAAAGAGATGCAGCTTTTTTAAAATGTACTATTTGTCAAAATATTGGGCTATTTGGTTGGATCGGGATTGGGTTTTGTAAGCGATCAACCCTACACCTATTTTACGCTCCAGTGTTGAAAGGTATACAAGGATTAAAGCATCAAAGGTGATAATATCAAAGAGTTTATAAAACTGGGACTCAAGGACAGAACAAAAATACTCAACTCCAACTGTTCTACCAGCCCTGAACTTGGTTGAAGTTCAGATCCAAACAGCTTTCATGCATACTATTGATCACTGAATAGGAGTTTTCACAAACACACACACATGCAATGTCATAATATAATTACAAAATGCCCAGTGACTGACTACATCCAAATGTCTATCGTTTCCTTATATTCTTATGTATTGTATTGTAATGTCTATCTTTTCCTTATATTCTTATGTATTGCATTGTAATGTCTATCTTTTCCTTATATTCTTATGTATTGCATTGTAATGTCTATCTTCTCCTTATATTCTTATGTATTGTATTGTAATGTCTATCTTTTCCTTATATTCTTATGTATAGTATTGTATGTATTGTGTTTGTACTTGTAATTTATTAGGTGCACCTGTTCAAATGCTTGGTAACACAAATTGATAATCAGCCAATCCCATGGCAGCAACTCAATGCATTTAGGCATCTATACATGGTGAAGACAACTTGCTGAAATTCAAGCCGAGCATCAGAATGGGGAAGAAAGAGAATTTAAGTGGCTTTGAACGTGGTATAGTTGTTGGTGCCAGATGGACAGGTCTGGGTATTTCAAGAACGAATGATTTGCTGATCTACTGGGATTTTCACGCACAACCATCTCTGGGGTTTACAGAGAATGATCAGAAAAGGAGAAAATATCCAGTGAGCAGCAATTGTGTGGACGAAAATGCCTTGTTGATGTCAGAGGTCAGAGGAGAATGAGCAGACTGGTTCGAGATGATAGAAAGGCAAAAGTAACTCAAATACCCACTTGTTACAACCAAAAATATGCAGAATACCATTTCTGAACACACAATACTTTAAACTTTGAAACAGATGGGCTACAGCAGCCGAAAACCACACTGGGTGCCAATCCTGTCAGCTAAGAACAGGAAACGGAGGCTACAATTCACACAGGCCCGCCGAAATTGGACAGTAGACGATTGGAAAAAACATTGCCAGGTTTAATAAGTCCTGATTTCAGCTGTAGCATTCAGATGGTAGGGTCAGAATTTGGCCTAAACAACATGAAAGCATGGATCCATCCTACCTTGTATCAGCAGTTCAGGCTGGTAGTGTAATGGTGTGGGGGATATTTTCTTGGCACACTTTGGGCCCCTTAGTACCTACCTAAATAATGTTGCTGACCATGTCCATCCCTTTACGACTACAGTGTACCCATCTTCTGATGGCTACTTCTAGTAGGATAATGCACCATGTCACAAAGCTCAAATCATCTCACCACTGGTTTCTTGAACATGACAATGAGTTCACTGTACTCCAATGGCCTCCACAGTCACCAGATCTCATCCAATAGAGAAATTTGGAATGTGATGGAACGAGAGATTCGCATCATGGATGTGCAGCTGACAAATCTTCAGCAACTGCGTGATGCTATCATGTCAATATGGACCAAAATCTCTGAGGAATCTTTCCAACACCTTGTTGAATTTATGCCACAAAGGATTAGGGCAGTCCTGAAGGCAAAAGGGTGTCCAGCCTGGTACTAGCAAGGTGTACCTAATAAAGTGGCCGGTGAGTGTATTTTCATATGTATTTGTACATATATATAATATATCCTGTTATACAAACGTCCATCCAACAAATGTCATATCTTTGTATTAGAATTTCAGAGTATTTACATGCTAATATGTGCTGTATTTTAGCAGATAAATTATGACTAGAACGTATATTCACAGCATTCACATTGTACCCTACGGTGGGATATAAACTGCAAACAGGAAATATGTTTTTATGGGGTGAATGGAATTGTGGCATTGCCTATGGCAAATTCTTAGGTCAGATTCTATAAAGTTGTACAGCTGCATCTTCTGGTGTGCTGGGAATATTTTTTTAATAACTAGCTCCAAAACTCTACTGATTTCATGATCACGTTGGCTAAACAGGAAATGATGACAAAGAAACCTTAGCTTTATATCTGCAGTGACAGAAACATTTGGAATTGTTCCCTAAAGCCATGTACTGGACTCCCTCTCCAAAGCCTGGGAAAGTGCAAGACTGAGGCTGACCTCTTGATTAATCTTTCCAGTGCAACAGGCAAAGAAACCTTATTTAGAAACCTTCCCAAAGATCTTAAAAGTCATGATCAAGCTGACCAAGCGGTCAAAAAACTTCTCATTTTAGTAATGATTCATCTAAACTACAAACATCTTACATTCTAAATAAAAGGCAAATAATGTAGCCAGTAGGAACATTATTCTACACTAAAGTATCTTGCAACACCTTACTTAAATCTACATTTGCAGCCTTTATTCTAAGCAGTGTTTACTATATACTAATGTCCTCTTTTTATTTATTGACATCCATATACAGAAAATGACTTTTTCAAACGTGAGTAGAGGCACATAAAATATAATTAAATGATTTTATCACCTGTGCATCCCCCTGCAGGTGTGCAGTTGAACACGGCCTCGCACAGGTGTATGCTGTACTATGCATCGTGTTAACAAGGCCTTACTATGTTTTTTATTTATTTATTTAAATGTTATTTAATTTAACTTTATTTATTTTTTTTAGAATATTATTTTTAATATTTTCTACTTTCTTTGGAATGGGAGGGTTTGCTTCGATGAGACACGAGAGGTATAGATACAGACCTGATTCTGTTTTATAAGACAAAGAAAGTTACTGAGGACATTCCCTTTCTCTTCAGCCTCATCGGCACTTCAGATGAATGGATAGAAGCCTCTGTACAGAGGTTCCCAATTATTTACAAACTGAAGCATAGTGCACACAGTTTACTATGCTTCAGTGATGAATGAACACAGACAGAAACAATTGGTACCAATCGCTCACTGTTTTCATTCAAGAAGAGGCTGGTAAACTTGACATGTTTATCAGCTCCCCTACCCCCCTCCATCCACCTTTCCTCCATCTGTTTGTGATAGATTTCTCCATCTGCTGCTGGCTGAAAAAAAAAAAAAAAAAACTAACAGTGTAGGGCAAGCTTTAGTGCATTGTAAGCTCATTGGTCTCTGTGGAGAATTCAATATGGGAAGGAAGTATAACAAGGGAGATGGTGGGAAAGCGGGGTAAGGAAACAAAAAACTGACCTCATGGGATGCTTACAGAACGGTGGAGAAGGAGGTTGCTGTCAGGTGGAATATTGGAGGTATTTGAGAAAGCGGGTAGAAGATGGTTCGGGGGAGGGTGATTGCTCATGGTGGGAGGAGGTGGGAGGAGAGAGGTAGGGTGGGGACTAGGGGCATAAGCATAAAAAAATTATATATATATATATATATATATATATATATATATATACTGAGCACTATCATTGCATGTAATAGCTAACAGCTTTAAGAATATAATTTGTTGCAATACTATTCCTGTAACCTTGACCTAGAGGAAAGTATTACAACCATTAACATTGAAATTTCCTTTCAACTACGCATTGTTTCTTGTACGTATCTATGTGCTTTAGTTTGCCATGGAGCAGACATGATGCAAACCTGTCTACTGTTCACTAATTAGGTGTTGATGGAAAGTCCGAAGCGCAGTCACTTTAGAGCAGTGCTTTATGTGCTAGTAATGTAAACCACGAAATGTAACTGTATTACTTTTCCATTGGTATGAAGCCTAAAAGCAACAGGTCTTCCTCTCCACAACTTGTTGGTAGAATAGGTAATATTGGGTTGATTATGCATGGCTTTATAAAAGCATAAAATGTGACATATCTGAGCAATGCTTTATGGAGCTGCAGTAATAAGCACTTTTCACTGTTGGAAGTAACTTATCACATTAAGATATTTAGAAACCTGTAAGGTTTGCGGATACTGGCGAGTCCAGGATGCCTGTTTTCATCTTCTCGCTGTAACTCTGCACACCCATCTTCTTACCAAACTTTTATTTCCATTATTATTTCCTCTTCCTTTCTACACCCCTCTTGCTTCTTCTGTAACTCACTACACTCTTCTCCATTCAGGTCAAAGTCTCGGCACCCCTCCTTGTATATTTAGTAGTTTCCTTCTCTGCACTGATATCCACTGTGGACCTGGGGAAATTACTTTTTTTTTTACCTGGAAAAGGTTGCCCTTTGCAGTTCTTCACAGCTTAAGCTGCACAGTCATATTTAGGCTCCCTGCACAGTTGCTGTAACAGCTAAAAGTATGAAAATGGAGTTTGTTATTAGAATGTCCACCTATGTCCATAAGTATTCCTGACTTAAAGGAATCTATCAACTATCAATAGCAAAAAATGTAAAGTAGATGTAATCAAGTCAAATAAGGGAGCAAGTTCATACAGAACTTTTTTCTTCTTTTTGCTAATTTTTTATTTATTGGGGTATTGGGATATTCTGTAGTCCTATACAAGTTTAAAAGTATAATCTTGGGCTGTCACCTAGAAAGCAGGACTGTAGGACCCAGACTATAAACCAAAGCACGCAGTTTGGTATCCCTGCCTACTCACGTAAGTTTGCCTACTGACAAAGAAATGAAGGGTCTAAAATTTTTAGCATAAGTGTATTTTAAATGATAGAGACAGAATATCAACCAAAAATCCAGAAAAAACACATGATACAAATCTTATAAGTTGAGTTGCAATTCAGTGAATAAAATAAGTAATTGATCACCAATCAAAACATGACTTAGTGCTTGGTGGAGAAACCATTGTTAGCAAGCACAGGGGTAAGACCTTTCTTGTAGTTGGTGACTAAGTCTGAACACAACTCAGGAGGGATTTTGGTCCACTCCTCTTTACAGATCATCTCTAAATCCTTAAGGAAGTTTCAGCTCTCTCCATAAATTTTCTATAGGATTAGGGTCTGGAGACTGGCTAGGCCACTCCATGACCTTAATGTGCTTCTTCTTGAGCCACTCCTTTGTTGCTTTGGATCATTGTCATGCTGGAAGACCCATTCACGACCCGTCTTCAGTGTTCTGGCTGACGGAAGAAGGTTCTCATCCACATACAATTTTTGGCCCCGTCCATTGGCCCTTCAGTGCGGTAAATTCGGACATGTACCTTTAGCAGAGAAACAGCATCAAAGCATAATGTTTCCACCTCTGTGCTTGACTGTAGGAGTGGTGTTCTTAGGATCATAGTCAGCATTTTACTTAAGTTAATGCCAAAGAGCTAAATTTTGGTCTCATCTAACCACAGCATTTTCTCCCAATCCTTCTCAGAATCATTTAGATGTTCATTGACAAACTTCAGACGGGCCTGTACATGGGCCTTCTTGAGGAGGGGGACCTTGCAGGAGCTGCAGGATTTCAGTTCATAGCAACCTATTGTGTTACCAATGGTTTGTTTGTTGACTGTAATGCCAACTGCCTTGAAATCTTTCACACAAGCTCCTGCTGTGCAGTTCTGGGCTGATCCCTCACTTTTCTCATGATCACCCTACCCCCTATGAGGCGAAATCATGCATGAAGCTCCAGACCGAGGAGCTGATGGTTATTTTGTATTTCTTCTATTTGTGAATAATCACTCCAACAGTAGTCTCCTTCTCACCAAGCTTCTTGCTGATGATCTTGTAGCCCATTCCAGCCTTGTGCAGGTCTACAATCTTGTCCCTAATGTCCTTTAACAGCTCTTTGGTCTTGCCCATGGTGGTGAGGTTTGAATGGTAGAAAGAGATTCTGGGGACAGGTGTCTTTTATACACCAAATGAGTTGTCATTAGGAGCACCTTCTTAAATTAACAGGACTAATCTGTACCACATGAGCACATATTGTAGGCAGTCTGTGGGAGCCAGAATTATTGCTGGTTGGTAGGGGATCAAATACGTATTTACTCACTGAACTGCAACCCAATTTATAACATTTGTACCATGTGTTTTTTTTCTGGATTTTCAGTTGATATTCTGTCTCTATCATTTAAAAAAAAAAACACCTATGATACAAATTATAGACCATTCATGTCTTTGTAAGTGGGCAAACTTACAAAATCTGCAGGGGATCAAATAATTATTTTCTCCACTATATATATATATATATATATATACTCTTTAAGAATACAGATATGTTTTACTCACAGAAAACTGAAGATTGACTGACCAGTATTTATTATTGATTTTGGTACATTTATTTATTTTGTCTATATATTACATTTCCCTAATAGATCAGATATTCCGATGTTATCAGGAAATGATTAAAGGGAATTGATGTTTGTGTAAAATGACAGAATTGTGAAGAGGTGAAATGAGGTTAAATGTATTTTTGCTTTGCTGTCTGGCTGGATCATGTGAACATGAAGTTACTGATGTCATTAACGAGACTCTTAGACCATAAAGTAATGAATATCATCCAGTGAAAGTTTTCTTTGAATTAAACCTTTGATTTTTTCATGCAGCCCACATAGCCTAAAATATGATAAAATTATCCAGAATGTACAGTATCTGTGAAATTACAAAGAACGAAGACTATATTCTTAATTCAAGTCTTCTTTGCAAAATGGCAGAGGACATCTTTAAGAGCAAACCCAACTGAGACTTCATATGTTGTTAACATTCAGTGCTTCCAACTGGAGCTAAATTATTGTCCTCTTATTCTAGAAATAATAGTCAACTACAGTTAGGATTTGGGGATGGGGATGGGGGGGGGGGGGGGGTTCTACTGTTAACCAATCAGTAGAGTCTTAGACAGGAGAATGAGACATGCCAATGCCAAATTAGCCACCAACATGCAGGAGGGATGTTTCCAGATTTAGGCCATGATGATTTATTTGCCGGGGGGGTTGAAATAGTTGGATTCCCTCTATCACATAAAATGAACCATTCACTGGCCAATATCTTCACACACAAAGAAACTAAACTATCTGAACCCTACTTCCTGAAACCAGGGACAACACACAATGGTTCTGAACCTCATTTGTATACATAAATGTTTGAGACTTGTTTCCTGCTTGTAATTAAAACGACTGCAGCTGTAGGGAGACTATATCTACACTATGCCAGTAAAATCCCCATCCTGATCCAGCTGTAGGACCTGCAGCTGTAGGACATGACAGATTTTAAACAAACTCTTCACATCTCATGACAAGCAGGAATCTGGACACGTAACAGAAATGTTCTGCATATGCAGACAATATGCTCTCACTGAACTCTTATGTGGTTATCTGCTGTTTATAAGGAGATGGGATTCAAAGCCTAGGTTCAGCCAAAGAATATAGAGTTTCTAACTATTCTAAGATTGTTATGATTTTAACTAAATAAGTTTAACTGAGTATATAGGGGTTATTTATCAACAGAAATCTTTTTTTTTTTTTTTATTTGAACCTGTGGTCATATTGAACACCCAAAAATAAGTACAATTAGCTATGTTTAAATATGGTTCACATATGTGCTGCATTAATAACATTCAGTTGAGATTCAGATGTTTTTTCTCTGCCGTTGATCCTATTTTCCCTTTCATAAACAGCAAGAAACAGACATTTTAAGCCCAATTCAAACTATGGATACTGTTGCTGCTAGCAATTCACCAGTGACAGGATCAGTAAAGAAAACATTTACCTAAAATATTGCAAAATCTAACTTACCAGCAAGCGAGCAGCAGTGGAGCATCTTGCTGTACAACCTGCAAAGGAGCAGCACTGCACTATGGGTCTTAGGCTGGCCATAGACAGTTCGAATCTTGGCCAGTTCAGCTAAGTTTCGAACCATGTATGGGCAGGCTAAATGTACCCAAGCTGATCAATCGATTAACTTGGGTAAACCAGCCTGTCAGATTTTACATGCAATTATTGCTAGCAATCATTATAGCCGCTAGCAATAATCACTGTGTTCTCCTTGCTGGGATGGCTTCCCCCCACACCCCCAGCCAGGAGAACACAATGGGGGGATTTCCCCATCAACACTGACTGTGTTGATTGCGGAATCAAGGGATTTTCTTTCCTGAAACTCGTAGTTGCCAGGAAGAAAATTGCTCCGTCTAACTCTGGCCTTACTCTGCAATAACACCATGATTCATACCAGTTGATATTAATGAGCCCCTTTACATAATTACTATTCATATAACATTCATGAGTCCTAGGGATAATCTTCTAGTGGTTCCATCAATTTATGTGATTTATTTGCTTGAATGTCCTTGCCATTATCAGTATATTGGTAGAACCACTAGAAAAGTAACCGTAAGATTTAGGGAACATGTTAATAATTTAAAAAAAGGCGATAAAAAGAATAGTTTATCAAATCACTTCTGTATTTATCATATAAGGATCCAAGGGGGCTTATGTTCTGCAGGATAGATAAAGTAGAGAATAACTGGACAGAGAATAATAAAATAAAAATTGTATTGCAGGGTGAGACCTGCTGGATTTATGATTTAGAAACTATGCAGCCAGTGGGTCTAAATATTGATTTGGATTTAAATTGTTTTATTTCCAATTTTTATGTTTTTGTTGTTCCTCCTTCTGTTATATTGGACTGGTGGTATTAAGGTCCTCTGAATCTATTTATGTATGGGGGTCCTTGCTCTATTTACTTTACTAATTTTGTCTTTTTAATGTGCATACAATCTGTCCCAATGGTTATCTTTCTGTGTATGGCATGCTTGCAGGGGGTGGGTTGAAGTTGGTGAAGTGGGCTGGTGGCTATTCTCTGCCTCATATCTTTGGATGTGGGGTGGTCACGATGGCATGATTCATTTGGCTTTTTAATGTGCATAGAATCTGTCCCAACGATTATTCCCATGTGTAGGGCATGCTCGCGCGGGGGGGGGGGGGGGGGGGTGGGGGGTTGCTGATTTAGGTGGGTGGACTGAGACTAGTGGATAAGGCTGGTGGGCATTCCCTGCCTCATATTTTTGATTGTGGGGTGGTTAGGATGGCGCTGGCGGAGTTCTGCTGTTTGTCTGTAATCGCCTCTTTTGTATGTGACAGGTCAGAAAGGATCGGATTAGCTGTGTGGGACATAGCAGCCTGAGTTTTTACTGGCTGCAGTCTAATTTAAGGGTTCATTTACTGATGCATATACTTATTACTATGAGCCGTTTGGACCCCTCCTAAGAAAGCTGATTGGGTGAAATGCTTTGAGGTGGAGAGGTGAATATGAACAGCTCTGACAGCATTTTCTAGTGCCTTGTAATCTGTGAGTGCTTCATGGAACACAGACCGAATCGAATGACCGGTGGAGCGACTGCGTTTCCCTTCCAATACTAAATTGCTAATGTTTGTGCCGACAATCCAGGGAACTTTACATTGTGAGCGTATTTCTATAGTTTTAATTTAATAAAGATTTTCAGTAATTTTATGCAATGAGTTCCTGTCTGTATTTTCCCCTTCATTTCATGATTGGTGCTTTGTGGGTCTAGAGGATTGAAGGAATGTTACTCATATAACCTGTATCAGATTTTATTCATGGAGCCTTGGGGGGTCAGAGGAATGAAGGAACAGCATCTGAATGATTAAGAGCACAATACTTCTGTGGTTCTGGTAAGTTAAAGTATTACTAAACCCAGGACCCTGCATTCACTATATCTGGTCTTCCACAGTAAACAGAATATGGAAATGCAAATATTTTTGTAAATATAAACTATTAAATTCCTTTTTTCATCAGCAGTATATAGCAGTCTTTCATTTATATCAGTGCTTGGTTAAAGCTTGTAGGATGAGTTTTCATTCTTCTTTGACTGTCCTATGAGGCTGCAGGACCCCCGACCTTCTGCCGGGACAGTGGTGATTGGCCCTGTGCTAATCACATGCACTCTCCCGAAAAAAAAAAAAAAACAACTCTCTAGCAATACACACCAAACTGAGCATGAGCAGCTTGTCCCAAAGGCTCTGTTCTATCAGGAGATGGGGACAGTAAAAGAAGGGGAGGATCAGGGAAGACAGGATCAAGTAGCCTTTTTACACAATGCACAGGATTAACCCCTTAGTTTCTACAGTGAGTATAACAAGCATACTTTACTTCATATACAGTTGTGGGTTTATTAACACTTTGAGGCTGTACAAAGGGTGTGCCAAGGATCCTTCTCACTTGTTTCTTTGTTTTGGAGCACCATTTTTTCGGGAATGGTGAAATGGACACTATTGTTGGGAGCTTTCAATATATTCGTTTTATTTGAATTAGCTCATGTGATTTATATTGTTTTTACTGTCATTTTTTTAATAGTGTTTTTTTTTTTAGCGATTCCTTATTTACACCATATATTTTAACACATATTTATGCATTTAGGGTAGTCGCTGATAAAAATCAGTGTCACTTCAATTATATTTATTTTTATTGTTTTGGGTGCAGCGTTGTCTGTTTTCATTTTCATATTTAGGTGTTTTTACACATCATTAGACAGCAGTTTTCCCCTTGAAAAACAATATTGAGCATTTTACTAGTGTATATAATTATACATCTATGCCACTTTATTTTAATTTAATTTATTTTTATTCATTTTTACTTGTTAATGATTGGGTGTAGCGCTGCCTGTTTTACTTTTTTGTTTATTTTAGAGTGTTTTTTTTTTTTGTTGAGGCTTGCGTTATACTTTAACATAAGGCTGTACCCAGAAAATGCACATTAAAGTTTTAACCTAATCCGAACAAGCATAAAACACCCCTTTCACCAAGCTCTAGCTATAGAGGCACAGATGGGAAATTCATGTTGGAAGATCACAAAAAAGCATTGAAAGCACAGGTCCTTTTCCATTATTTTTTCTGGCAGCAAAAATGTGTCTGCCTTCCCTCTGTAAGTTGTGAAAAACAGACTTGACTTTAGAGTCTCTTTTGTAATCTTTGAGGATGAGTTACTTTACAGTACCTGCAGCTATAAAGGTTAGGGATGGCTTGTTTTAAATCACGTTTACGGTTTGTTATACATATTTAAACACTTTAATATCCATAGTCTAGGCACAGGTGCACTTTAGGGATTGCATGATACTACTATAGGATTGTCTAAAACTACTGCAGAGACCATGCAGTTAGAGTATTTGATTTTTTTCTAACCAAAACTGCAATGTCTGAGACATTATTGCATAGAGCTGTGTACAACTTCTCTGCCTTATATGGAATATGTCTCTTGGGCTTCTAGATTTCAGGAATGTCTGACTTTGATTTAAACCATGAAAAGCACACACCTTTTCCAAACAGCATAGAACCATATGTTAAAAAGCAGAGCTATAAAGCAAGTCAAATATTAGGTAGTCTTCATTATTTCACTCAGAAAAAAAAAACAGTTTTCTCCATAATGTACTGTACTTTATTTAACTATATATCTAAACCTCTTATCATTATGACAAGATTTATAGTAATGTAGATATAATAGGATTACCAGTCCATCCCGAATCCACAGAGTGAAAACCAGAATCTGAATATATATATACAATGAAGAAAATAATTATTTGATCCCCTGCAGATTTTGTAGGTTTGCCCACTTACAAAGAAATGAAGGGTCTATAATTGTTATCATAGGTGTATTTTAAATGATAGAGAATACATAATAACCAAAAACACAATACAAATATTATAAATTGAGTTGCAGTTCAGTGAGTAAAATAAGTATTTGTTCCCCAAGCAAAACATGACTTTGTACCTGGTGGAGAAACCCTTGTTGGAAAGCAAGAGGTAAGACATTTCTTGTAGATGGTTCCCCAGTTTGCACACATCTCAGGAGGGATTTTGGTCCACTCTTCTTTGTAGATCTTCTCTAAATCCTTAAGGTTTCTTGGCTGTCGCCTGGCAACTCGAAGTTTCAGCTCCCTCCATAAATTTTCTATAGGATAAGGGGGGGAGACTGGCTAGGCCACTCCATGAACTTAATGTGCTTCTTCTTGTGCCACTCCTTTGTTGCTTTTACAGTATATTTTGAGTCATTGTCATGCTGAAAGACCCATCCATGATCCATCTTCAGTGTTCTAGCTGAGGGAAGAAGGTTCTCAGCCAAGAGTTTACAATACATGGCCCCGTCCATTGGCCCCTCAATGCGGCAATGTTGGCCTGTGTTACCAATGGTTTGTTTGGTGACTGTGGTCCCAATTGCTTTGAGATCATTCCCAGGCTTCTTCTGTGTAGTTCTGGGCTGATCCCTCACTTTTCTCATGATCATCCTTACTCCATGAGGTGAAATCTTACATGGAGTTCCAGACTGAGGCCAATTGATGTTTTTTTTTGTATTACTTCCATTTGCAAATAATCACTCCAACAGTTGTCTCCTTCTCACCAAGCTTCTTGCTGATGGTCTTGTAGCCCATTCCAGCCTTTTGCAGGTCTACAATCTTGTCCCTAATGTCCTTTGACAGCTCTTTGGTCTTGCCAATTATGGTGGGGTTTGAATGGAAGACAGAGATTCTGTGGACAGGTGTCTTTTACACACATAGCGAGTTGTTGTTAGGCACACCTTCTTAAATTGACAGGACTAACCTGTGTCTACATTATATAGAACATATGACATCATCAGCTAGGTCAAAGATTCTTATGTTTAACATAAGCAATGAGTTGAGATGGAGGTTGTCCCAAAAAACTCTCCCACAGTATAAATAATAAGTATGTGTGTATGCCTGAAATGCTTTCTTTAGGATTAATTCAAATAAGCATTCTACAGTACATCCTGTGAAGTACAGCACTGGCCTCTTAAACTGTTCCTACACTGTAAACAATTAATTTCCCCTACTATAACACTCCCCCCGCTTTTTTAAAAGGCAATATTTTTGTGTTTCTTTATATTTTTTTTTTTTTTACTCCGACCTGCTGTCTGCCTTCATTCTGGTCTAGGCAAGAAAGATGTAACCTACCTTGCTGCTGCAGCCTCCTTTGATATCCACATCACATATTTCAGGGGCCTGCAGAACCAGGGACACACAGTGGCTGGCGGGAAGAACTGGCAACACTTTGTCGGGAGTTGGCTTCAGGGACAGTGAAGAGTCATTCAGCTTCTGATGGCATAGGGAGGGAAGACTGTGGTTTACACCACATGGCTAAGCATTTGTGGTTGCCTGACCACTACACCTATATGAGCTTGATGGACACTCCATTCAAAAACTGCAGGTATTAATATGGAGCTGGCATCCCTTTGCAGCTATAACAGCCTTCACTATTCTGAGAAGGCTGTCCACAAAATTTTAGAGCATGTCTTAGGGAATTATTGCCCATTTAGCCAAAAAAGCATTTGGGGGGGTTAGATACTGACATAAGGTGAGAACACCTGGCTTGCAATAGTTTCAACTTATCCCAATGTTCTTTAATTGGGTTGAGGTCAAGGCACTGTGCAGGCCATTTAAGCTCCTCCACACCAAACCAGTCAAACCATGTCTTTATCATGTTGGAACAGAAAAGCCTTTTCTCCAAACTGTTGTCCCAAGGTTAGAAGTGTACAGCTGTCTAAAATGCTTTTGCATTGTAGAATTACCAGTACTCTTCATTGTAAACACCTGGACTTAATTGGAGGGGTGTACAGATAATTTGCCATATAGTGTATCATTCAGCTTCACTGCTTAATCCAGAAATCTGGGTATGATCTTAAAGCAGAGTTCCACCCAAAAGTGGAACTTCCGCATTAAGCACCACTCACCCCCTTACATGCCACATTTGGCATGTCATTTTTTTTTTGGGGGGGGGGGGGGAGCGGGTACCTAGTTTTGGCAGATACCCGTCCCCACTTCTGCTGATGCCGCCTAGCTCAAGCTCTCCCCCTCCCTTCCTGCAATTTTCTGGGACAAGTCACAGGTTTCAGAAGATTGCCCGGTCACTAAGGAAGTGCAGTGCGACTCGCGCATACTCAGTGCACACCGGGATGTGAAGCCGCAAGCTGTCACAGCCGGGTGCCCACACTTATGATTCCGGCGCCGGGGAGAGGCGAGAGAGAGAGGAGCGAGGCTTCGGGTGGCCGCATAGCTGGATTATGGGACAGGTGAGCGTGTGTTTATTTAAAGTCAGCAGCTACAATTTTTGTAGCTGCTGACTTTTAATAATTTTAAAAACGACTGGAACTCCGCTTTGATTGCATACTTATATTGGGCCAGCTTGATTGGACAAGGTGGAGGTTGCTGCATCACCACCCCTCCTCTGCATCGCATCTAATTAGGGAATGTCTTGTATTCATCAAAAAAATCCAAGGCATTCTATAAATGGGGGCCATGCCAAACAAGCGATCCCTGTACAGTAAGGGTACAGGACTCACAAGAGTGTGCCGCTCAGGATACAAGGCTCAGAAGCACTGACTACTTAAGTGATTGTCAGCTTCCATTCCTTAGGTATGAGATAATGTATGCATAATTAGAATGTGCCAAGCTGGACCAATCGGAGCATGCAATTAAGATCATACATGAAGTTATTAAAAGAGAAATATGCACTTTATTTTTTTAGATTCATACTTACATAGGTGGATGCATCGTCGGTCCAATGCTGCATTTGTCCCCCGCCGGCTCGAAAACTGAAAACAGAGCCATCTAATACCGCAGATGGCTGGGCTCTCACAGCTCCTTGAGTAGAGAGCTGCGTACTGTCAGTCGCCGCTCTCTGATCTTCCCCCCTCCTCGCTCTTTGCAGTGCTGGGCTGTGAAAGGGGGCAGGAGTGGCCGGCTTGGGCTCTCAGAGGCTCACTGAAAGGCTGAGCCGGGTGCCGGTCCAGACATGTGGACAGATCCCGACTCCATGCCGGGATCTTACCCGAGCCTGGACTGGCTCTGTGACATCAGCAGTCAGTGGAATTCAGCCCGCTATGTGCTGAAAACGGGTCACAGGATTGCAAAATGAACTGCACTCCTGTGAACCACAAGGGAAGTACAGCCAAAGGAGCTTTGGCTGTACTTCTCCTTTAAGCTAGATCTTTAAAATGTAGGTAGAAAGCAATTATTTGATACATCATCATAGAAAAATGTATCTGCATCAATTCAATTAATTTTCAGGACAAAGTGTCCAGTAAAGGTCAACTGATCTATTGTTTTTGCCCAAACATGACAAAAAAAACTGAATAAAGATTTATAGACATTCAATTGGGAAAAAAGATCTTGTGTGATAATTTTCAAAAAAACAATAGGAATTTACTGACCTATCCAGTCACTTTCATCTTCGATTCAATGCACAAAATTGTTAAAATAGAGTTGAATAATGTTTATTATTTGCCAGATTTCATTAAAAAATTGAAAAAAAATTGTTGAGTAAACAAACAGAATGTGAAAGTAGACTCCAGATGCGGCTTTTATTCCTGGTGGGAATATGAACCCAGGAGCCAGAGTCGTAAGGCAGGAGTGCGAAACACTCTATAAAACATTCTCCAATACCTGATGACGAATATCTAGTTTCACTGATGTGTCCAGTAATTTACTTATAAGGAGTAATGCATGTTTTAAGCAATATTGTGTTCATCTGTTCAGTAGAGACAGCAAGGCTGCCACCTAACTAACCAAAATAACCAACTCAGGATTGTATTAAACAGCAATTTAATGTACAACTGCCTAGTTACAGTAAAGCTTAAAACAAATTTAATTAAACGCATGAATGGTCTAACAGCACATTATACTTAGAGTAGTATAGATTTTGGTAGTAAAGATTGTATTTACTAACAAATATGTAAAGCAGACATTCAATAGCCATCAGATATCACTGATTTCCAAGCAAGCAGGCTAGAATCAAAAGGAACAGGAATGAATTGGTTCTTATAGGTTGCTGCTTATTGTCATCCCATATCATCAATTGAGGACAATCTTTTCGTCATCTAGTTAATTAAAGTGGACCTTCACCCTCCCCACCTATTTTCCATCATTTCACTTCTACCCCTCTCCTCTCTCACAATCGGAAATTTTTGAATGCCATTTTCAGGGAAAAGGAAAATTACAGTAAGTATTTGATACAATTTTCCAATTAATTTAATCTTTTAATTACTTTTACTTTTCATTTATTATTTTACTTTTACTTTAATCTTTTATTTTAATCATATTCTTTGCTGTTTGCCTGGAGTTCCGCTTTAAGGCCCATCTCCATGATAATGTTAACCTCCTTCTCACTAAATGGTGGCTAAAAAAACACTTTCACTTACCAAAGGCCATAGTCACATGATGTTCTGTTCCCAAATCTTCCCTCTTTCTTTGATTACTTTTAGTGGAGTCCTTTGTCAGGGTCCATGTCACTGCCTGCCTGAAGTGGACACTTTCTATTGCCTGTCCAGTGACGGGGATCTCTCAGGATCCAGAAGACGAGTGACATCAGAAGAGGGGACTAATAGTCCTCCTGCACCTGGACAGTGGGCTTAGGTAAGTATGACGTGCCCCACCAGGTAAGAAAAATCTAAAACTTTGCAAGACAGGTGGAAGTTTATTTATATTATGTATGGATTGGGGCTTTAATTTAAATTAGGCCTATACAAACAAAAGATTCAGCCCATATATGAGACCATGTTACAATCCACAAAAAGAGATGGAACGTGTGTACATAACAAAAGACGCAAAGAAAACTATACTGTTCTAAATCTTTGTTGGAAGCCAGCTTCATTATGCACTTCTACAAATCTGAGTTTTTCATATTTCTTTTTTAATCTTTGATAAACAACTATGTAACAGATGTCATCAAAATGGTGTTTGTCTTTGTATGTTGAAAACAAATGATAAAGCTCCTTTCTTGCAGCAGCTGAAAATCAGAGAGTAATACTCTTATCCGGTAATACTAAAGTAACCCAGGAGATTCAGCCACTTATACAACGTCACACTGGGATGGACTGAGAAAGCCAGGATTACACACTAATACCAAGACCTACATTTATGTACATCAAGAACCTAGAATAGATCGCTGGCACAAGATTCAATCTATAACAAACCGCAGCTAACACAGCTATTTCACTCTGAGAAATGTCATACCAAACCATACCATACTTGAATATTTATATATCCTACTCTGGTGGGTTAGTTCTGATTTTACAGTGTAGCAAAAAGTACGATGAGTGGAATTTACTACAACTGAAGCAGCCAGAATCTGGAGCAGTTAAGCTTTGAAAATGAAAGATAAAAGTTGATTGGTTGCCATGCACAGCTGATCCAGATTTTGGCCACTCTAGTTTTGATCATTACCCTTCAATCTGGTGAATTAACAGAGGAAACTGGTGTTTGTGGCATGTGCCACAATAACTAAGAGATAGACATGTTTTAGGTCTTCCTTAGCCACCCACAGCAATTTCTATTTAGAGTGAATTAGAACAGTTGCAGGGTCTGCTCAAAATTAACAGTATCATAAACTGTCTCAGAACCCCTTTGTGTTGGACCTGGCATACCGAATGTGAACTGTCAGGACACAGCTGACATTCCTTTTTTCACTTCTATATGAGCAGAACTTGCACAGCTTTCCTTCTCCTTCCTGCAAGGGAGGCAAGGACAGGCAGAAGGATCCAGGGCAAGCAGCTCCAGCTGTGCTGTTCCATGCCATGTCTGTCACAGACACAGCATAGAAAAGAGAATTGATTGCTGCTAATTAACACAGGGTTTTGCAATCCTTTTGTTAATTAGGAGCAGAATCTGCTCTGTTTCCTAAGTTTAGAAGAGTGGTGCAAGCATTATACTAGCACCACTGTTTGTTGATTCCCGCCATTCTGTTTTGTTATGATAGATTGATAGATAGATAGATAGATAGATAGATAGATAGATAGATAGATAGATAGATAGATAGATAGATAGATAGTACTTGCCTTCTGTTCCATGATTTGATTTGATGCAAATCTGATAACATATCAAAAACATAAAACAGCCTCAAGAAGTAAACAGCAACAGCTTTTGTGCTTACTGGCTACTGTTGACTATTGGCTAATGAATTTACCCTTCCCAGTGGTGAGGAGTGGAAGACAGGACAACACAAGTTATAACGGGATAGGACAGGTCATAGCCAATGAACATGGAAACTGATTGCCAAATCTGAACATGTGTGAAATCACACATTGGCACCTGGAGGTGCCAGCTGCTTTGTGTCTTACGCTGGTCATTCAGTAAGAACCAGCTGAGATTCGAACCATGTATGGGCAGGCTGAATGTACCTAAGTTGATTGATCAATCACCAGTACAACCAGCCTGTTGGATTTTACATGCAATTATTGCTAACGGCTGTTATAGCCGCTATCAATAATCACTGTGTTCTCCTGGCAGGGACGACTTCCCCTGCCGGGAGAACACAATGGCTCCACGGGAAGAATTGCCCCATCAACACCGACTGTGTTGATGGGGAAATCAAGTGATTTCCTTTCCTGCAACCCGTGGATGCTGGAAAGAAATTTACTCCGTCTATGGCCGGTCTTAGTCTGTTCAATGTATTTCATATGGTCATAGATTCTTCAATATAGAGCAGCCATTCTCAACCAAGGATCAATTGAACCCTAGAATTCCTCCAGAGGTTGCTAGTGGTTTCTTGAGCTGTGGCTGTTTGACCTCCCTTCTGATGGTTCCTGCATGGTTCAAGGTCCATCATCACCAGTAGTATGTCACCAGTGATAATTTTAGTTGGCTGTAAGTATTTTCCTAATGACCCCCCATGGGCTATTAGGGGTTCCCTGATACCTAAAAATATATTTGAAAGGTTCCTCCTCTCGGGTAAAAAAATTGAGAGTCACAAATCCCCCTTTTACTGGCATAATAAATAATAAAGGGTAAGTTCATCTTTTTACAAAAAATGAAAAGGTGAACTAACTACAAATATCTTGGACCCTGCTGCACTTAGAATTTGTGCTATCTTATACTGCTTCTGTAGCAGTCCATATAACCCAATACACAGCCCTGAGTGAGTATCCATCATAATATCCACAATGGTAAGCAGTAATTGTTACATGTAACCGCACGACTGTGCTGATCAATGAGAAGCACATCTTTCTTCTGGGACACCTATCATATAAAAAGCCTCTAAATGTATTTATTTTAATGGCTACAAAGCGTTCTTTGAATGGAGGTGGACAGGAGGGGAGATGACATGATCTTCACCTCATCCAGTCAGAGAACGCACTATATTCAATGAAAACAATTCAGGGCATTCTACGAACGCTGAAGATGCCAAGCAAGCGACCCCCTGTGTTCAGTGTGCAGAAGGGAAGCCATTTACACAGATCATAGCTATCATTGTATGTATCGCCCATTACTACAGTGATTTACAGCAGCCCTCTGAATATCAGATATGCATACTTACATTGAGCAATGCTGGACCAATGTAACTATGCAAAAAAATGTAATTCCTTTAAAAAAAGCTTTAAAATACTTGCTCCACTATACCTTTTTTTTAACAGACAATGGGAAAAGAATGGAAGTGGTTTTTGCCAGCCTTTATGCCAAGCCAAGCATCACTGGATTATATGGATAGACTAATGTAAAATGCTAGCAGACTCAATTTTCTAAGAATAACATTACTAAAGTAATGTATAAATGGACCTTGAGTACATTGCTTCTTAAAAGCAGTTTTAGATGAACTTTTATATCAATTGGCTGCCCGCAAGGCAGTGCGGCTCCTAAATAATAAAAAAGTTTCTTCCTTTTTCATTTAGCTCTAATAAAAAAACTAAGCAAAATATTTCAGTACTTAGATGTATTAAGTGAACACTACAACACAATAAGGTACACAAACATACACCATTATGTGGCGTTCTTGAGTTGGGAAGTCCTGAGGTTCTTAAAATGCATTAGTCCATTCCGATCCAACCTCTGTGAATGGGCCTATAGAATAATGGTTTCTATTTTTGTCGTATATTTGGCGAAGATATGCTGTGGCCTGCAGCTGCAAATTGTTCCCATGAAACTATTGCTATCTGTACTTAGGTTTTCTCTGCACGCACAAAAGGCAGGATTTAAAAATATAAAGAAGCCAGGATCATACGGTACAGGACACAAGAGATGCTAATGACTCTTTTTTTTTCAAACAATATGCACAAAGCAGCAGCCATGATACACCCCATTACTTGCACCTGTTCTAGCTGGATGCACTCCAGTGACTTGCTTGGTGTAGTGCAGGTATTTATCATTCTTTCTCACTTAAAATATCTCTAGATTATAATCTTGTAGGTTTTATTTAATGTGCTAATTTCACCAATAATAACTTTAATTAATGTTTTTTTTTTTATTGTACTATTTATTATTGTTGTTAGGGAGTTCTTAATGACATTCGCATTCGAGTGGCAATAGTGCACAACTGGTTACATGGAGATATCTGAGTTCAGCAGATGAGCAGAACATGCAGCATAGTTAGGTTGCTTACATACTGCTGCTGCTGCTGCAAAAAAAAAAAAAAAAGGCAACACATTTATCAGTTTTATTGTTTTTTTATGGATATGAATACGATGCATTGTTTTCTATGGAGTTGATTTACTAAAGCCGGAGATTGAAAAATTTGGTGCAGCTCAGTATTGGTACCAATCAACTTCTATTTTTTATTTATTTTTTGTCAAAGCTTAATTGAACAATCTGAAGTTAGAAGCTGATTGGCTACCATGCACCAGATTGTGCACTCTCCAGTTTTAGTAAATCAACCCCAATGAGACAATTCAAAAAGATCAGTAAAATTACACTGGTTCATATCTAGAAACCTAAACCAGAAAAGCTTGCATCTGTGGTTGGTAATTTATGAGTGTATGTATCTAAAAGCATATAAACATGTAGGGGCTAGGCAGGTGGTACCCCATAAATGTTCCCCTCCTCATTGGGTGCCAAGTGCGGGTCACATGAAAGGCCTACTCCGGGGTGGGTTTTTCTGGGCTTGCTTGAACAGACAACTAAACTCTGGTTAACCCTCTTCTGTTAACAGACAACACTATGGTCACTGTAGGGACACATACAGTCAATGCCCCCTCTACCTGTCCAGTGTATCTCCATTACCCTAGTCCCAGTAACAAGATGGGGTCCCATCGTGCATCTAGCATGGACTCCATGCATGAACTCACCTAACTCTTCCTCTTCCGTACCTATGCCAAGATTGAGGACCTCTGTGGTGCTTATCTGCTTCTGTTGCTATGGGACGAACGCTCATGGAGAGAACGCCGACAACAACTCCTCCAGCAAGAGGTTATCCCACCTGCCACGGACACACACTTACAACATGCTGCTGGTGAAACCTTCGTTACCCTTGGTAACCAATTGTGTCTTCATACCCCAATGTGTTTAACTGACCCAAACTGTAGACTATGTGTTCCGGTTATTTGCATCGTACCGCTTTAGTAACTTCAGACCAGGCAAGAACAACATTTCAAAAGCTGTACTTAAAAAATGTTGAACAAAGGCAACAGCTTTTGTCTAAACTAATCACTAGCTCAGGCTTGTAGCTGCCCCAGCATACCTGCACAGGTAAGAGTCCATAACTGGTTGACTATATGATGATAGTATTCAGGACTGGCATCTTTAGGGCAGACTGCAGGTCCCCAGCAATCCCCCTAGGCTGTAGAAGGCTCTTGAAGCCAAATGATCATTAGCAGGCACTCCCGATCCTGCCTAATTCAGCAGGCTAGTAGGAGGGACTCCGGCAATGGTAACCATGAAAAAAAAACAATGAACAGCCAGCAGCAGCAACGGCTCCTGGATCTGGACCCCTATCACTATCAGACCCAAGAAACATAGTTACTCTAACCATCCTGACTGGGGCTGCACCTAACTAGGCTGAAATAGGCAACCTGCCTACAAACATTTTATAAGATCTTGTAGGCAGAAAAATTCATAGAATTCTTCTTCCATGAATTTAAGCACCTTTACATGTGTACACAGAAGCATGTTACTGACTTTATAGACCTCACTTGCGTTTTTTTACGCAGGATGTTTCTGTCAGCTTTTGGCTGCAAGATCTTTCATAAATACACCTCTGAAGTCTGGGCTTGTAAAGTTGGCCATATACTACTCATATTTCAGCAGATTCCTGCTAAATGGGTCAAAATTCAAGTTTTGAGGGACATTGTCGGCATGCCACCCCCTCCCCCCCAACTCAACAAAAGTTGATTTTTTTAATCGGCTGTAGCACCCTCACTGTTGCTAGTGGAGGTACATTTTGTTTGGCTCCCCCATAGGCAGAGGAGCAAGAGTTGATTGTGTTTAAGGCTGTGGCTCTGGTACCTCCCCCTATCTTCTGGAATCATCTGAATGATTCTAAATTATAGTTGGTGGATGGACAGAGGATGCATAATGGATTATAATGGAGGTTCCACCAATCCCTGGGGAGGCAGGCCCAGAAGGTGGGGAGACAGCCCATAAATACTCAGAAGCTTGGCAGTCTAGGAGCAGAGTCCAGGGTCCAGTCATCTGGAAGAGACCCCTGTGCTGGGGGTCTGTAACCCCCCCCCCAACCCCCTTAGGGCGTAAGAGCAAAAAGAGAGAGAGAGAGAAGAAAAGGTCCAGGGCATCACTCAGCCATAGTCTCAGCTAGGCCTAGCTGCAGACTTCAAGCCAAGCCAGAAGCAGCCTGTTCAGCAGAGAGTCCAGTACAGCAGGTTTCTGGTTTCTAGGAGCTACTTAAAGGGACAGAGCGAGTAAACACCAGCCATCATAGCAACAGCCCAAAGCAACAAAGAGAACAGTGTAGTGCAATATGTTTGGGATCTAGAGGACAACTTTTGTGCAGTACAAGACAGCCAGGAGCACCCCAACATCTCTACTTTGGGTCTAGAGCAGCTAGGTGCTGTACAATACAGCCAGCAGCTGGCTCTGTAACATTGTCTTTTTGCAAATGAATCTTTATTTCAGCTGTACCATTACTTCCACTGGTGTGCAGCATAGTTCAGTTGGACTTCAGCAGCTCCTCGTTTGTTTAGAGATTACAACTTTCCTCAGTTTTGGTGCATCCCATGTACCCCCAATCCCTATCCAAGTTCTTCATTCCCAAAATAAACACTAAAAACCGAAACCATTAGACTGTTTCCTGAGCCAACTGGAGTGTGTGTAAAATTCCTTTTGCCTGGCTGTGAGTGCTGTGTAGGGGAAATAGATCCGTAATCCAGTGGCTCCTTTGCAGGTAGCACTATGTAAACTTTTGCCAAATGATCTAATCTGAAAATCCTTGGCTGAACAACGTTTGCATCCAATCAGTTGAAAGCACTGTTCAGGTATTCAGCAGCACCTACTGAAAACAGTAGGTGGCAACTGATGTTCCTCTATCCACACAGCTTAGCGTGAATGGGAGAATCGAAGGATTTTACCCACCGGCTGAACAAGTGCAATTCAAAGAGCATATGGCCAGTGTCACAGAGACTCTATTACTTCTTGTCTAGTAAAATGATGTCATCAAGGGAGCCCTGGATAGCAATAAAATCTAAAAGGATTTTTAATCCTTCTAAAACTATAAAAATATGGTTTGATATACAACGTTAAACCACAAAGCCACAAACCACTGGGGTTGATTTAGGCAGACAATATATGGTTCGAATCTCGGCCAGTTCAGCAGAAACCTGGCCGAGATACAAACCGTGCATGGGCAGGCTAAATGTACCAAGTTGATCGATCCATCAACTTGGGTACAACTATCATGCTGGGTTTTACCTGCGATTATCGCTAGTGGCTGCTATAGCCGCTAGCAATAATCATTGTTTTCTCCAGATGGAGGAAGCCATCCCCACCAAGAGAAGTCAATGGCCCGGCAGGAGTGATTTCCGCATTAACACTGTCTGTGTTGATGGGGGAACCGAGCAAATTTCTTTCCTCCAATCCGTGGTTGCAGGCAATACATTTTCTCCATGTATGGCCGGTCTTACTAAAACTGGAGAGTGTGAAATCTGGTGTAGCTGTGCATGGTAACCAATCAGCTTCTAACTTCAACGTGTTCAATTATACTTTGACAAAAAAAAATCTTGTAAGCTGATGGTTTTTATGCAGAGCTGCACTAGATTAATAATTCATTATGTTTAATTACACAGACAATAATATTATTATACTAATAAAGCGTGATCTGCCCCCATCGCACTTTGGAATTTTTCCAAACTAAGCAGAAGCCTATTCATTATTTCACTAATCCAGGCCTAATCAAAATATTACTTTTACATTGTCTGATTCGTATTTGCTAATCTCTGTTAGGCAGCCTGTCTATTTGTTGATTGGTTAGTCTATCTAGAAGTCGCAGTATTCATAAGCAGCAAATCTAGGTTGGGTGAATCTGAGCATCTGTGCTATCCCTGCAGGGATTATGTAATAGGGGTTTAAAACTAAAACTCCACGATAAGCAAATATTGTCTGCATATAAGAGTCATGTGTATTCTTCCTTGAATCTTGGTGTGCTTTGCGTATTTCTTCCACATCTGTGCAGTAATCCAGTGTGAAACGTTACTTTTGTGCAGGTGCTTCCTGTAATAAAGACTGCTTTCTCTCCTAGTGCAGAGTGTCTGGTCCGGTATCCGCCCCCTCCCATAGTTTTCTGTAGACAGTCTGTAGTGGGTGGAGCCTACTGGGTCCCTCCCACAGCTCTACTTTCTACACAGGCAATATGCAATACAGTGATGATTGATTTTTATCTTTTGGGGTTATTTTGGAATATATTTAAAGTGATTGTAAAGTTTTGTTTTTTTTCCTAATAAGATAACAAACATGTTATACTTGCCTCCTCTGTACAGTTGGTTTGGCACAGAGCAGCACGGATCCTCCTCTTCTCGGGTCCCTCTTTGCTGCTCCTGGCCCCTTTCTCCTGTTGAGTGCCCCCACAGCAAGCAGCTTGTTATGGGGGCACCTGAGCTGAGCTGCTGCTCCGTGTATCCATTCAAACACAGAGCCTCGACCAAGCCCCACCCCTTCTCTCCTGATTGGGTAACTGAGTTTGATTGACAGCAGCAGGAGCCAATTGCACCGCTACTGTGTCTCAGCCAATCAGAAGAGAGAGTCCCAGGTGGCTGAGGCACTCGTGGACATTGCTGGATAGAGAGAGGGCTCAGGTAAGTATTAGGGGGGCGGGGGCGTGTCCGACTTCCGGGATGTGAGGAGCGTTTCTAGAGAGCTCCGCTGCCACTGACTAATCCTTTCAGCAATCCTGCTCCATCCGCCGATATACTTACCTGGACCGGCCTCTCTTCTACTCCTGGAACCACCCGGACCTGTGCAGAGATGGTGAAATACGGCAGGGACGTGCCCCCGTCCCCGGCAGGCTGCAGCTCGGACCGTCCGGAGCAGGCCCAAGATGGCGGCCACCCGCGGTCGCCGGGCCTGGAGGCCTCTAATAGCCCACTCCTGCCGTGGTCGGATGAGGGGGGTGAGTGGCCGGCACTGTCGCCTTCCCCTGGCCTTCCGGGGGGGGCGAGTGGCAAGTCATCTGGGCGGTCGGTAGAGCCCACGTTGCGCCAGATCATGGACGCTATTAAGGGGTGCCAGGCCTCCCTGACGTCTCAGATTGACACCCTCCGTGTGGACTTCTCACTCCTTAAGGAAGACGTGAGTAAAATTAGGCAGAGGGTGACGACTGCGGAGCAGAGGATTAGCGCTGTGGAGGATGATGTCTTCCCTCTCCCCGCTGCCATCCGGGATCTACAGCATGAGCAGAGGGCGCAGGCTGCAAAGCTGGGCGATATGGAGGACCGCCTGCGCCGTAACAACCTCCGCTTTTTGGGATTCCCTGAGGGGGCTGAGGGGGGACAGGCGGTGGATTTCCTGATGGACTGGCTGCGTAGGTCCCTGGGTCCTGACACTTTCTCCCCGCTCTTTGCAATCGAAAGGGCACACAGGGTCCCCTCCAGGGCCCCTGTCCCCGGGGCCAGGCCCAGACCGTTACTGGCACGTATCCTGCACTTCAGGGATAGAGACGCGGCCCTGCGCAGAGCCAGGGACCTTCCTGATCTGAGATTCAACAACAGTATTATTACCATATTCCCTGACTTCTCTGCTTCTACGCAAAAACAGCGTGCGGCCTTTATGGGAGTGAAGAAAAGGCTCCGGGACCGTCATCTCCCCTATAGTATGCTTTATCCTGCAAAGCTAAGAGTGGTGCACGGAGGCAAAGTGCATTTTTTCCTGGATCCTGCTGATGCTGACCAATGGATGGATTCGCTGGGTAGAGCCTAATCCCTTGCTGAATGTCATGCGATACCTACTGTGCTGTGCTTCCTCCCTTGCCGGGAGGCTTTGCTGCTTCGGGAGATTTGTTGCCCAGGTTCCTTTTCCACAGTCTTGTTGTTTTTGGGACACTAATGAGCTCTGATCTTTGTATTATTATTATTATTTTTTTTTTTTTTTCCGGCTGCTGGAACCATTGGACTCCTGTGTTTGAGGCTTCTATACTCCTGCAAGATGGATGCTACATATCCGTGGACTTCGTTGTGGCCCCGGAGGTCCACTTGATCTATGTGTATTCGTGTACTTTTCCTACGGTTCTACCTTTGGTTTGGTTTGGGGTGTAGGTTTGTGACAGTTGGGGTCATGAACAGGGTGGGGGGAGGGAGGGGTTTGTTCTTTTTCTTTTTTGGGGACTGTTATCCGACCTATGTACTTTTGTGCTATACCAGTATGCTTTTTTTTTTTCTTTTTCTCTGTCTGGCTGACTTCCCGGAGGCCTTTATGGAGAACTCCTACTATGGTCCCCGTGGGGGCGCTGCCTTCCCTGGCGGGGGTTGTGGTTGTCTCATCTGCTCGGATGGCTGAGGAGACGCTGACACTCCTGTCCTGGAACGTCAGGGGACTGAATGACCGTGTTAAGAGGGCTTTGGTATTTACTTATATTCAGAAATACAAACCACATATAATTTTTTTGCAAGAGACTCATTTGACTGGCTCCAAGACTATGGCTCTTAAACGGGCCTTTGTGGCGTACACCTTTCATGCTACGTTTTCTACTCATGCTAGGGGAGTGTCTGTCTTGGTTGCTCGCTCCTTGGGTTGCTCGGTTAAACATGTGGTCACTGATGTTTATGGTCGATATGTAATTTTGCTGTTACTCATTCATGGGGTGGTGTATACCTTTGTATCTGTCTATGTCCCCCCTCCGTTTACCATGGGTTTCTGGGACGCCTTGATGTCCCAGCTCCTCCAGGTGGCGGAGGGGCCAGTGATAGTGGCTGGGGACCTCAACTCTGTACTGTCTCCTGGGTTAGACAGGTGTCCTGGAGAGGATGGTCCTCCTTCATCGTTAGCAGCTTCTCTAGCCAGGTATAACCTGGTGGACTGCTGGCGTTGGAAGAATCCACTTGGGAAAGAATATTCCTGTTACTCTGCCACCCATAAAACTCTGTCTAGGATTGATATGTGTTTGCTGTCTCCGGATTTGCTCCCCAGACTCGTGGCTGTCTCCTATCTGCCTAGGGCCATTTCGGACCATTCTCCTGTGTTGCTCCGATTTGGTCTTTCTGTGACACGTGGCCTCCAAACATGGCGGCTCAGCCCCTTGTGGCTAACGGAGGAGGTCTTTTTTAATGCTACGGCTAAGGAGATTGCCCACTTCTGGCGGGTTAATCCGGGGACGGCTGCTGGGGACATTGTCTGGGATGCCTTCAAGGCTTCTATGAGGGGTACGGTTGCAGGGATTATCCATCAGTTGAGAGAGGATAGGGCCTGGCGGGTGGAGTCTCTGCAGGGGGAAGTGACGGCTGCGGAACTAGAATATGTGCGGAACCCTTCCTCCTCTAATTACTCCCTCTGGCGAGACAGTGCGAGACAACTAGACCTGGTACTCCTTGAAAAAACTCAGAAAAAACTTCTCTATCAAAAACAACGTGTATTTGAATATGGGGATAAAAATAGTAAAATTTTGGCTTATCTTTCCCGCTCTGAACACCCTGTTACGGCCATATCTGCTGTGTATGATGCGGAGTCTCACTTGTGCACTTCTAGGGAGGATATCAAGACGGCTTTTGTGGCCTTCTTCGAGTCCTTGTATACCTCTCAGGTTTCCTATACCACGGCGGAGCTGGACGAATACTTGCTGCAGGTACAACTGCCTGAATTGGAAGCGGAGGACAGGTTGGCACTGGATGCTCCGATTTCTGCTGAAGAGATTGGGGCCGCGGTTGCCTCTTTTGCTGCCAATAAAACTCCGGGCCTTGATGGATTTCCGGTTGAGTGGTACCGCGCTTATTCGGAACTCCTCACTCCGCGTCTGTTGAACATGTATAGGGAGGCTTTCGAGGCGGGTGAGCTCCCTCCCTCTCTACGGGAGGCCCTTATTGTCTTGATTCCAAAGCCGGGCAAGGATCCCACACACTGTGAGTCATATCGTCCTATTTCATTGATTAATGTGGATGTTAAGATCCTAGCCAAGGTGCTGTCCCGTAGAGTGAACTCGGTTATTTCTAAACTTATCCACCCGGACCAAACCGGCTTCATTCCCGGGCGCTCTACGGCGATAAATTTGCGCAGACTCTTCACGAATCTCCAGATGCCTTCGGAGGCCGTGGACACTAGGGTGGTGGTGTCCTTGGATACTCATAAGGCGTTTGACTCAGTGGAATGGCCTTACCTGTTTGCGGTCCTTGCTCGGATGGGCTTTGGCCCTACATTTATAGGATGGGTTAAGATATTATATGGCTCACCAGTGGCGCGGATTCGGGTTAATAATGTTGTCTCTGACTCGTTTTCCGTGGGCCGTGGCACTAGGCAGGGGTGCCCTTTGTCTCCCCTGCTGTTTGCCATGGCCATTGAACCTTTGGCGGCCCTACTGAGGGGGGATGGGAGGATAAAGGGTTGTAGGATAGGGGATCTGGTTGAAAAAACTTCCCTTTATGCTGATGATATGCTGCTCTATCTGGCAGATTGTACTGATTCACTGACAGCTGCGTTACAGGTGATAAATGATTTTGGCCGATACTCCGGGTTCAGGGTCAACTGGACCAAATCAGTGATTTTTCCATTTGATCCTACCATTGTCCCTACGATCCACACTCCGCATCCGCTTAAGGTAGTCTCCTCATTTAAATATCTGGGGGTGACGGTTCAGCAGCCGGTCAGCTCCTACGTGGACCATAATATTACTCCGCTGATTCAAAGACTTAAGTTGACGCTGTCCACGTGGACCAAGTTGCCCCTGAATTTGATGGGGAGGGTCAATATTTTTAAAATGGTATACTTACCCCGCTTTCTGTATCTATTTTGGCAGGCTCCGGTGTACCTCCCCAAGTCTCTTTTTAGGGTTATAGAGTCTCTATTACTAACGTTTATTTGGGGGGGGAAGCCGGCGAGGATATCACTCCGGACTCTGCAGCTCCCTGCTACTGCTGGCGGGCTGGCGGTCCCTGACCTTCAGGCGTACTATCTGGCGGCCCAATTGACCCATGTACATGCCTGGTTCTTCCCGGACCTCCCCAATGCTGCGGTTACGACCGCGGCAGCGGTGATGGGTTCCTACGAGGCCCTTCTCAACTCCTTATACCGGAGGGGTCCCTATCCGTCGGGGGGTGCGGAGATTCTGAAGCTTTCATATAAAATTACAATGATCTGCAACAAACGTATTGGGGGTTCCTCCTTTAATAATTCGCCTAATGCTCCGCTGTGGTATAATCCTGGTCTCCCTGAATTGTACAAGCTATCTGATCCTCGAAGGTGGGCGTCCTTTGATCTGAAGTATGCTCATCAACTGTTCGAAGGCCAGGAGTTCAAGTCGTTCCCAATCTTGAGGCTGGAGCTGGGGGTTCCCTCTTCTTGCTGGTTCCTGTACCAGCAACTTAGGCATGCAGTGGCGGTACAATTTGGTCTTAGAGGGGTGCACCTGGCCGTGGCCCGCCTGGAGAAGGAGCTCTTGGCTGACGATCACTGTAAGCTTATTTCCAGATATTATGCTCTGATCAGTCTGGATAGAGACGGTAGGATGGCCAAAATTAGGGAAAGGTGGGGCGGGGACTTGCCACAACTGGAGGAGGAGGCGTGGGATGAACTACTGGAATCCCAGTTTGAAGGGATTATTGCGGCAGGTGATAGGGTGATTCAGCTTAATTATTTGCACAGGATTTATTACACTCCGCATAGACTACACTGTATGGGTAGGCTCCCTTCTGCTGCATGTTCCAGATGTCAGGCCCCTAGGGGGGACTTTTTTCATATGGTGTGGACCTGCCCTATGATTCAGGTCTTTTGGAAAGGGGTCTGTCGTCTAATGGAGGAGAAATTGGCTCTTCCGAATATTTGTTCTCCGGATAGGTGCCTCCTGGGCAACCTGTCAGAGGAGAGCCTTGGCCAGTCTCAGAGGGTACTGACTAGAATTTTGTTCTTTTATGCCAAAAAATTGATTGCGCTACGGTGGAGGAGTCCTGACCCTCCCTCTGTGGAGGCTTGGGTCTCTATTGTCAATGGCGCTTTACCTCTTTATAAACTTACCTATCTAGCTAGGGGTTGCCCCAAAAAATTTAACAAGCTTTGGTTGGTATGGGTGAACTCGGTCTCAGGCTCCTTGGGGGTGTAGTTGGGCGGTCCCCATGGAGAGCCTATGTTACGGGGGTTGGTCAGACATTGGCCTAGTCCTGCGCGATGTGCTATTATGCTGGTACTACTGTTCGATTCTGGTTCTATATGGTCGGACGGTTGGGTAGGGAGGGAGGGGGGGGGCGGGTTTGGGTTAGTTATTTTTCTGTTGATTCCATTCCTTGCTGTTTTATTGTGATGGCTGTTTGGATGGTATGTACTCCTGGTTTGTATCTGCTATCGTTTATTATTTGATGTACCTGTTATTCGTTGTCATTGGTCTGGAATTACTGTTTGTGTGTTTTTTTTTTTTCTGCAAACACCAATAAAATACCTTTAAAAAAAAAAAGTATTAGGGGGGCTGCTGAACACAGAAGACTTTTTATCTTAATGCATAGAATGCATTAGGATAAAAAACCTTCTGACTTTAAATGATTTTTGATGTGCTCGTAGATCAGCTTTGACCATTTTTGTGCTGAAATGGCCTAAAGGAGTTGTAAAGGTAGGATTAAAAACCTTCTGTGTGTAACAGCCCCCCTCAGCTCCCCTAATACTTACCTGAGTCCCATCTCTATCAAAAATGTCCATGAGTCCCTCAGCCGTCAGGGACTGGCTGAGACACAGCAGCGGCGCCATTGGCTCCCGTGACTGTCAATCAAAGTCAGTTAGCCAATCATTAAAGAGAGGGGCCGGTGCCAAATTTTAGCTCTGTGTTTGAATGGACACAGGAAGCTGCAGCTCGGCTCTGGTGCCCCCATAGCAAGCTGCTTGTTGTGGGGGCACTCAATAGGATGGAGGGGCCAGAAGCAGCGAAGAGGGACCCGAGAAGAGGAGGATCTGGGCTGCTCTGTGCAAAACCACTGCACAGAGGAGGTAAATATATGTTTATTAAAAAAAAAAAGGAGACTTTACAATCACTTTAATCTGATTGGTCGGGTGTGACGGTATAAACCCAGATGCCTTGCGCTGCATTTATTGACTCAACCATTGAATTTGGAAGGAGTTCACAAACTCTATGGTCAGACGTATATTAATAGATTCACTGCTCTATATAAAGTGCTAAGGAATATCTCTGAATCTCAATATAAATAAGTAAAACACTTAAATGATTCACTTAAATAATAAAATATTAATTTTGGTTAAAATGCAAGACTTGATACTCTCTAAGAGGCGTAGGAAAAGCGTTATATGTCATGCCGGCTGTAAATGATGGTACTTGATATCATAGCAGATATGTACGCAGTAGTGTGAAGGCATGGCAATCGTGTCTCTGCTGGAGCATTACCAGAACAGAAGCAGAGAATATAATAGAACGTATTGTTGAAGGAACCTTCACCTATGTCTGTGAAGATTGATTCGTGCTGGTTTTAATGTATTTTTCTCACCAACATATAAGAATACATTGTAATCCAGCTGGGATGTTCCTTTAGGTAATTTCAGATGACCAAATTGGTGCTGAGCTTCCTCCAGTCTGTAGCGTGTCATCAATGTATATGTATGGCGCGGGGGATAATGCTTTGATATAACAAGGTGAAATGTGAAAAGAGGAGCCTTCATATGAATAGTGCATGACCATCCCTGCCTTTCATCAGCAGCATACAGAGTAATCCTCCACTTCATTTGTCTGCGCGCAACACAACAGCCGGACGGTCACATGACTTTGCTTTCAGCTGGGTCATTGTCTCATCAGTCTATAGCACACCCAGACAGTTTGTGACCTATTTTCCAGTTTCAGGAGAGGGATTTATGTAAAGAAAGAATTACATTTTGCTCATGCTATTAATATACGTCCTCTGGCAGAGCGAGATACATATACAGTATATAAGCGGGCAACAGAAATTTTTTGGGAAGTGACATTATGGTTGCACAAATAAATGACCATCTATCAAAAAAACTAATAAATTGAAGCATTATATTATATTTAATCAAACAGCACACTTCTTTGCCACTATTTTGAACAACGTCTAAAGAGGTATTAAAGAGGTTGTAAACCTCATAAAAAAAAAAAAAAAAATGAAAGACAAAGGCATTAATAAGCTAGTATGCATCGCATACTAGCTCATTATGAAATACTTACCTTAGAACAAAGCCCCCGCAGTGCCGCCCGCTCACCGGTAACACGGCCGACATGTTCAGTCGTCTTATTTCCAGGTTTGCGTCATCCGGCCATCTGATTGGCCAGAGCCGTGATGATGTCACTCCCACGTATGCGCGCAGGAGCAACCCGTCCATGGCACAGGGCTCTGAAGGAACAGCACGGCGGGCGTTCCTTCAGAGCGCATGCACCAAAGACATCATTGGCTGCATGTTATGTAAATATCTTCTAAACGGTGCATGTTTAGGAGATAATTACTGTACCTATAGGTAAGCCTTATCATAGGGTTACCTATAGGTACAAACACTACATGAGGGTTTACAACCACTCTAAGCCCCAAACCAAAAATGTAAATTATTGCAGTTTATCAATCATTAGATGTGGTGGCTGCATTCGTTTTTTTGGGCATTTTCCTCTCTGTTTTGAACTGGTGATCTGGCCAGTAACACACCTCCTGCAATAAAGTGCTTTCTGTGTTAAAGCTGATTTAGATACACTAATAAATTGAATTCAGAATTCAGCAGCAACAGCAGTTATAGCTAACATTTTTTTTTTTTGTCTCATCCCTGTAACTGCAAGAGAGTGTGCTCTTTTGAAAAACGCCAGACTTACTGGCTGGATCACCAGCTGACAGGGTTGCCAACCTTCAGTAAATTTACTGACAGTTTGTAAAAATCTGTGACTTGTCCAACTGTCCCTAAATATCAGGGGCGGATAATTTGTCATGCTGTGTTGTCTTTTGTAAGTGTAAACCAGGAAAAGTACTTGTTATGTGTATTGTCAGTGTTTCCATATCGTGTTTATACTGTTTAAATATTGATTGACTTCATTTTTAATAGGAGTTCTGTCATTTTTCAGGTTGTCAGTAAAAAAATGGGCTCTGTCAGTAAATTTCCCATGTTTTGTCAGTAAAAATATTGCCGGAGGTTGGCAACCTATGCCAACTGTAAAGAAAGAAAGTCTAAAAAGGAAACAAATGCAGTCAACACATCTAAGAATTGTTAATCTGCAATATGAGCAATAACTGCAGGGTAACAGTGCTGTGAAAAAAACGATTGCTACTATTTAAATTATCCTAGTATACATTAATTATAACGAAATAAACATTTGTAGCATCACATATCATAAACAATTAAGGTGCCAACGTGCTAATGTGCATTAGTGCCGGTTCACACTTATGCCATGCGGGAAGGCTGCGAATTCACAGCCTGTTCCCGCATCGCAAACGCACCCCTGGCAGTTCACACTGCCATATGCGATACGCTGGGGGTGTCAATGTAACCTTAACGACACCCCCAGTTTGATCACATATCGCAGTGCAATCTTGCAGTTCGCACAGGATCGGATCGCACAAGTGTGAACCGATGTGCGATCCGATCCTGATGCGGCTGCAAAAAAGGGTCCTGTGCGTCTTTGCTGCGGGTGCGGTGCGAATTTAGCCATACAAAGTGTATGGCTAAACTCGCACCGCACAGCCGATCGCATGTAATGAATGAAGTGAACCGGCACTTAATCAATATTGCTCACAAAATTATTATTCAAGTCCCAGAACATAAACACAATTTATAAATAATAAAAATCAAAAGTGCTAACATGCTTCTCTGCAGTGATATGTGTTACTCATCCAATTAATAGTCAAGTTCCCAAAAAAATATGAGCACAATTCATGAATGAAAAGTGCTTTTGTGCAATATTATCACTCAAAAAAAAAAATATGCTCAAAGTCCCAAATAATTATCTTGTTATCCATAATACAACCCAAAAATGTATCTGTGTACTCATATGTGTATCTTCAGTATGCTCGTATTTTTCCTAAAACATTTCTACCACACCTTAGTCAAACATCCACCACTAGTTATGTCCCAAACTAACTCACCAAATTTAGTTGCTGGTAAGGTTATAAGCCAGACAAATGCGCATTCTCTTTAGGTAGCAATCATCTGCAGGAATCTTTGATATACAATCATCTGCAAATGCCATGCGTTTACAATTCCTCAGATGGTAAAATATCCCAATATAGGAGAGAAAAACTTTGCATAGCATGAAACCTTTATAATTAGCTTCAAAAGTATTTAAAACATTACATGCACATGTTAAAGTGTCTCTGCCGACACAAGGAAACAAGCATTAAATCAAAGCAGAGTTTGCTCCAACATCACCATAGCCACGAGCAAGGACCCAGCATGACTTGGTGACGGCACCTTTAGTCCCAGCCCTACGGGTTTCGTCACTTGACGTCTTCCTGGGGCAGTGGGACAATGTTTGATTTGGGGTAAATACTGCTTTCTTTCATACATCAGGAATCTCCATGCACCCCTTGAAAAGACTTCAGACCAGGTTTAGAACAGTTGATGCAACTTTACTTGAACATTTTGTGGTACAGTTCAACATGAACAGATAAATGCAACATTCCATACCTGACTCAACTAGACTGCCCAGGAATACCTCAGCAAGGTGGTAATCCATTGGTGTTTCTAAAGGCTTGGCTGTTCTCTGGATGCCCGGAGCTTTTCGAAAGACTGCGGGTGCAGCAGTCCCCCTTTGGTGCTCCACAGAAATCATGGCAACTTCCTGAGTGGGCTGAAGCACCAGGACCCAGGCATCCCCCCTTATTTTCAGTATATAACACTTCAGACAGGCTGGGTCCAAAAAGCCTGAGAACAGAGGTGCAGAACATTAACCCCTTCCACAGCCTGGGCCAGCCAACTGCCTAACTATCATACTGTAGGCAACCTGCCTACATGGGGCACATGAGTGACCCTGGACACCTTAAAGTTGTGCCCAGGGATGCTCATCTGTACCTAGGCAGATGTAACCACTACAGATAATTACAAGCAGCTGCGAATATCAGACATAGAAATATGCTAATTTTTAAGGGTTGCAAGGCACTAATTGGACTTGTGAATGAACCCTGAAGGCTAGTAGTGTAAAGCATGGCAAGCTTTTAAGGCCCAAAGCCTCAGACAAAAGGATTGATTCACAAAGCAAGGATAAGGATGGTTTTTTTTTTGCTGTTTGACTATCATTTTCAACTATTAATGGACTCTAACTGAAAATAACTGTCTTTTTTTTTTAAATAAGTATTCTTATCCTTGTGTCTTAGCTGTGTGAATTGAACCTATGGACACCTAACAATGAGCCATGTGCCTTTAAAGCCTGCTATGACTTTTACATTTAGCTATTAACAATATTACCCTCAATTTCTTTTGTTATTTTAACACAGCAGTACTTCCCCTCATTCACTATTCACATTGCTTTTTTCTTTATTGAAAAGCCAACTAGTATCTACTTCCTAAAAACGTACCTCTTTATTTTTAGAGATATAATTGTATACTATGTTTTTGTTGATAATGCAAAAATATAAAAAAGATCAATGACAATTTATTTTTCCCATCTACTACTGTATGATGCCTGAAAACACACCAATAAATTCACATAAAGAGAGGAATACAATGGATGACCATAATTTTCTACGTTATATAAGCAGTTACATTTGGGGCACATTGCTTTGTAGCCAATAAGATCTGTGTAAAATACATTCCCAAGCATAAATATAAAATATTAGGTGACATGAGGATATTCTAGATGCCTATCAAGAAGGAAAACGAGGCAGCTGTCATGCTAAATATTCTCCATGATTTGGCTGAGCTGTAAAAGGGCAAATGCATTTAATGCCAGAATGATGATCATACAGACGTCAGACAAGCAGGTCTAATCTACCAATTCCGGGCCCAGTAATAAAGTTTATGGCACCATGCAGTGCTGTAATCAATTAGAGAATGAGTGCTGCAGAAATAAGCTGGACTTTTATTTCCATGCACACATGTTCACTTATCTCTTCGCTTATTCTCTAAGGACCCGTTTACAAAATGTATTGCAACGCGTGGTAATGTACATAAAATGCGTTCTGAGTGCTATGCATTTTTAATGGTGCCCAAATACATCAAGACAATGTGCTTGTGTTGTAGTGCACTGCAGCGTATAGTAGTATAAAAAAAGGCTTACGTCTGATTTCCACCATGGTAGGGTACATTGGCAGGCCATTTATTTCTATGGACTGCTCTAACACAATGCACAAAATATTGCATGTAAACACACTGCAAAAAAGGAATTTGGGGAATAACTGTACTTCTGGTTTACATCAAAAGTGCTGTTACACATCAAGGGTCACTATACTCTATACCAGCCTTTTTCAACCGGGGGTGCCTTGGCAAAATGGCTACAAATTGCCCAAAAATTGTATACAAGCCAATAAGGGGGATCAAACCTGCCTTTTATAGTTACACCAAGCCTTTGTTTTCATTGTGCACTATTACAAACTCCTAGCCACTGGCATTGTAACAACCAAGGATGTCATCGGTTGATAAGGAGGACATTGGATGCCTACACAGGATGCTTGTTTGCCCCTCCCGGGCACCTCTCCATAAGCACTGGGGTCACATTAGCTGAGTGAGGGAGAGAAACTGGAGAAGAAGGGAAACATTGGAATACTGGTCAGTACCATTGTAGGTGTATTCGGTTAGGAAGAATGAATTACCCCTAATGTTGGGTGTCCTACATGTGTGGATGTTGCTGTGTTATGTACTGTTAAACAAGTAAGTACATTTTATAACAGGGTGCCTCAAAGTGCACAACTTTGCAGGGTGCCTTGACTGAAAAAGGTTGAAAAACACAGCTTTATACAATATGACTACAATCTTGCACAAACAACTTTTGATTTACTAAAACTATGTATTATAAGGATCTTCCAAATCTATCCAGTGAAGGCCCTTGTACTACACACTTGTTAATAGATCTAGAGGAGATTGTACAATCAGATTATAATGTGTGTGGTGAGCCTAAGAATATTAGGGGCCCATTTATTTCTAGGTGCTGTGCTAATGTGCATTATATTGCACCTTAAAGTGTGTTGAGTTAAAGGGGTTGTAAAGGTTCAGATTTTTTTTAAATAAAAATAACAAACATGTTATAATTACCTGTTCTGTGCAAGGGATTTGCACAGAGCAGCCCCGAACCTTCTCTTCTGGAGTGCCCTGTCGGAGATCTTGGCTCCACTCCTTCATTGGGTGCCCCCATAGTGAGCCGCTTTTCATGGGGCACCCGTGCGGGCTCATTCCCGACTCCCGCTGCTACATCCATTGACACAGACAGTGGGACTTGGCCCTGCTCCCGTGTCACTGGATTTGATTGACAGCTGTGGGAGCCAATGGCTCCTGCTGCTATCAATCTATCCTATCGGAGATCTTGGCTCCTCTACTTCATTGGGTGCCCCCATGGAGAGCCGATTTCCATGGGGGCACCCCTGTAGGCTCACTCCCGAGTCCCGCTGCTGCATCCATTGGCTCCTCTACTTCATTGGGTGCCCCCCATGGAGAGCCGCTTTCCATGGGGGCACCCCTCTGGGCTCACTCCCGAGTCCCGCTGCTGCATCCATTGACACAGACAGTGGGACTTGGCCCTGCTCCTGCATCACTGGATTTGATTGACAGCTGTGGGAGCCAATGGCTCCTGCTGCTATCAATCTATCCAATGAGGACAGAGACAGTGGCTGGAGCCGCTGGGCTCATGCACATTGCTGGTATATGTGGGCTCAGGTAAGAAAAAGGGGGGGGGGGGCTCCTGCAACAAAGAATGCATTAAGGTAAAAAACCTTTAGACTTTACAATCCCTTTAAGTCAGCCCTACCTAAAGGCTAGCACTACTGTAAACCATAGGTACAATTATACATAAGTTATTGCCCTCCTCACTCTTAGCCCTGCTTTCCAGTCTTATACTTACTTGTGCCCAACCCAACAAAATATCAATGACTAGATCACACAGCTGCTTGTTAACATCTTCCTATGGAGAGTTAACTCAGAGTTTGAGTTTGTACTTGGCTTCATAGTGGGATCAAATGAGAATGCAGAGTGTACGAGTGGGCCTGGGGGGAATATTTTGACAAGTAACTATGGTATCTAGTTATTGGTACCTAGCTGGGTTGGGGACAGGTGAGTAAAGGACTGTCAGGAGGGGACTTGGGGTGATTTGGACTACCAGTACAGTTAAAGTTACTGAAAGTCCTGATAGAATTCATACATATTAATAAGGGTACATCCTTTACACTAACGTTGTGCAGAATACAAAAAGAATCTGTAATGAAAAAAATTTGGATGAAGCCATTGCTGACTTTTGCCTTAATTACGTGGTTGTCACCCTGACCCGCAACACCCAAATCAAGTATACACATAAGGACTTATGACCTTCCTGATCTACAAACTTATACTAGATCAGTGACTGAAAGTATTTGAGCCACATTTTTAGCATTACAACCAGGAAACCAATATTTTCAGAAGCTGGTCAGCATGGGCAACCCCCCCCCCCCAAGCTGGTCAGCATGGGCATCCCCCCCCCCCCCCCCCCCTATTTCTCTTGTGACAGGTTTACTTTAAGAGATGTTCACTGGTAAAAAAAAAAAATCTACTTTGCAAATCATACTGGAAAGGGTGAGCACCGCCAAGAAGAACTTCCTAGATCATCTGTTTATATGTTTAAATTTATCCTGGAAATTAGAGATTTTGGCAGCGGTAAAGTTTACGGAATTTCCTTTCTGCATTACCAGAACTTTGAAAGTTCACAGCATGGCTACATCACCTCACACTTTTCGTATATACTACATGTTTTTGATGTACCTGAAGATTTCCAGGCAGATCTGTCTGACTTGCAGATAGTCATAAATCTCAGGAGCCTAACAATACAATTGTTCGATTGTATTCTCCACAGACCGGACAAATGTGGAAGCATAAAAAACTGGCAATTTAGTATTTTGCCTGATTTTGCAATTCAACAAGCTCTGGCCTCAGCTCTTTCATGTTAACTCCTGGGAGAAGAGAATACCTGGATTATGTCATTTTTAAAAGCTGTGTAATGCATAAAGCCCCCAATGTCTATTTTAACAAGTCTCAAGTAAAGAAGAAAAAAAACACTACACTACCTGCACAGAGTTTGCATAGTCTCCCTATGCCTGCGTGGGTTTCCTCTGGGTACTCTGTTTTTTTCTCTCACTCCAAAGACTTGCTGGTAGTTTAATTGGCTCCTGTCTAAATTGGCCCTAGTATGTGTATGTATGAAGGTGAGTTAGGGACCTTAGACTGTTAGCTCCTTGAGGGCAGGGACTGATGTAAATATATAATATACAGTATCTTACAAAAGTGAGTACACCCCTCACATTTTTGTAAACATTTTATTATATCTTTTATGTGACAACAGTGAAGAAATGACACTTTGCTACAATATAAAGTAGTGAGTGCACAGCTTGTATAACAGTGTAAATTTTTTGTCCCCTCAAAATAACTCAACACAGAGCCATTATTGTCTAAACCGCTGGAAACAGTGACCACGTCCAAAGTGGGCCAAAGTGTCAATATTTTGTGTGGCCACCATTGTTTTCCAGCACTGCCTTAACCCTCTTGGGCATGGAGTTCACCAGAGCTTCACAGGTTGCCACTAGAGTCCTCTTCTACTCCTCCATGATGACATCCCAGAGCTGGTGGATGTTAAAGACCTTGTGCTCCTCCATCTTTCGTTTGAGGATGCCCCACAGATGCTCAATAGGGTTTAGGTCTGGAAACATGCTTGGCCGGTTCATCACCTTTACCCTCAGCTTTTTTAGGCAGTAATAATCTTGGAGGTGTATTTGGGGTCATTATCATGTTGGAATACTGCCCTGCGGCCCAGTCTCCAAGGGAAGGGATCAGGCTCGGCTTCAGTATGTCACAGTGCATGTTGGCATTCATGGTTCCCTTGATGAACTGTAGCTCCCCAGTGTTGGCAGCACTCATGCAGCCCCAGACCATGACACTCCCACTACCATGCTTAACTGTAGGCAAGACACACTTGTCCTTGTACTCCTCACCTGGTTGCTGCCACATACGCTTGACACCATCTGAACCAAATAAGTTTATCTTGTTCTCATCGGATCACAGGATATGGTTCCAGTAATCCATGTCCTTAGTCTGCTTGTCTTCAGCAAACTGTTTGCAGGGTTTCTTTTGCATCCTCTTCCCTCTGGGAGGACAGCCATGCAGACCAATTCTATGCAGTGTGCGGTGTATGGTCTGAGCACTGACAGGATGACCCCCCACCCCTTCAAGCTCTTTAGGAATGCTGGCAGCACTCATACCTCTAATTCCCAAAGACAACCTCTGGATATGACACTGAGCACATGCACTCAACTCCTTTGGTTGACCATGACGAGGCCAGTTCTGAGTGGAACCTGTCCTGTTAAACCACTGTATGGTCTTGGTCACCATGCTGCCACTCAGTTTCAGGGTCTTGGCAATCTTCTTATAGCCTAGGCCATCTTTATGTAGAGCATCAATTCTTTTTTTTCAGATCCTGAAAAAGAGAGTTCTTTGCCATGAGGTGTCATGTTAAACTTCCAGTGACCAGTATGAGAGAGTGAGAGCGATAACACCAAATTTAACACACCTGCTCCCCATTCACACATGAGACCTTGTAACACTAACGAGTCACATGACACCGGGGAGGGAAAATGGCTAATTGGGCCCAATTTGGACATTGTCACTAAGGGGTGTACTCACTTTTGTTGTCAGTGGTTTAGACATTAATGGCTCTGTGTTGAGTTATTTTAAGGGGACAGCAAATTTACACTATTAGAAAAGCTGTACACTCACTACTTTACATTGTAGCAAAGTGTCATTTCTTCAGTGTTGTCACATGAAAAGATATAATAAAATATTTACAAAAATATGAGGGGTGTACTCACTTTTAGGAGATACTGTATATGTAATGAGCTGCATTAATTGATGGTGCTATATAAGTGCCTGTAATAAATAAATAATATAAAACACATTCCCACAATATGTTGGGTACTAGACTGATTAGGTAGGGCTTTAGTTTAAAGTGAAAGTTAACCTTAGATTTACTTTATGTTCATTAAACAGGTATATAATACATGGACCTTAAAAAATGCATAACAGCATGTTTGGCTTCTCTCTGCACTCCGGTTGTCCCGCCATCAGCACTGGAAACTGATGCCCATTTACCAGCAACATCATACAACTTGTGGTGTTGCTCTGTCCCCCATGTCTTACATGTTCTGTTATTGCAAAGACAGACTGGGAAATGTTTCCTCTGTGGTGTTGTCAAAGACATAGCACGAGGGGGGCTGAATGACACCAGTAAGAGCATGGATATATTTATCAGGGTACTGTACATGTGTTATACGGTTGTTTAATGCTCATATGATAATTGTAGGATGAACTTCCACTTTAAAGGAAATTTGGAGGACACCACACCTTATATGGAGAAGGCTCTTGCAGTTGCTTGCACCTATCAATGGTTTATTTTCAAGTTGCCTGGATTTTGAGGATACCAGACACAATGTCATTGGCTGAGCTCTCGCGTGCTTTTTCCAGCCCTTCTAGTCTTTCTATTGGCTTGGAGGCCAACAATTTGATGGACAAAAGGACAACAGGGTTAGCTGGAGGAAGTAAGTCAAGAATCCACCATGGAAGCTAAAGTAGATATTTGCATAACGGAGCTATACACAAGTTTTACTTTTAATGAAGACTTTCAAACTACTCTCAGAAGTCATATTGATCTCACTCTCTAACAATATGTGATGACCCTTCATTCAGTTTAGATTTGTATAGCAAGTCACATCTTTAAATAATGAGGGTATATGGCCTTCCCAGAGTCGCTTCATCACTTCTCAATTGCAAAGTAAGAGATGCTAAATAATAAATATCCAGTTCCTTCGTTGATCTATTAGCCAGGCTGATTAAGGATGAATTTAGAAGTGCTCCACGTATTTAGAATTAGACTACTTGTAAATGCGTAGGTTGGCCCATCAACTTTTTGGGGTGCCTGGGAGGTGTTTAGGATTGTAAGCATTCAGACACATATGCCCTGAATGCAGAAGGAGCCCTGAAGGAGTCCTTGAGGAAGTCACGTGGCGAGTGACGAAACGCGCCAGCGTAGAGTTTGTGACGTTATCACGCCACAGTAGGAAGTGCCAAGTCACTGCAAATATTTAGATGTGTCAAGTGATTCATCCTAGTGCACTGGAGGAAGTGCACTTACAAAAGTGAGTGTTAACTTTTTATTATAAATAAAATACAGAGTGTATACAGTTCAGCACTATGTGGGTTCTTTAACTCTTTGAGCACCATCTGCATGAGGAATACGGCACACCAGAAGCAAGTCACCCTAGGACAGGAAGAAAGGTGCCAGCCACTAGATATATACCCCTAAGGGGAGGGCTCATATGGACCTGGAATAGGTCTGTATGTGAGGTGAGCGCATATATTGATCGGTGGAGGGGCACAAGTTGTTTGCCTACTGAGAACACAGCATTTACAGAAGAGTGTTTATTTTAAGGACTTTGCACATACTTAATATTTTGTTTAAATTTGATACATTGAGTGACACTACTAGCAGTGCCATTTTAAGAGCATTAAATTGCCCCGGGCAATGCAGTGCACTGGGGCCCCGTCTACACAATCACCCACGAGAATAAAAATGCAAATTATAGATAAGGCGATATTTATTGGTACAGCAGTGCCAGGCTAATGACAGCTTCCAAGTCCGGCAGCTGGGTCTGGTGAACACACAGACGGGAGTCAGACTCGACTGTACTGTGTGTGCCTGTTCCTGCGGAGGCGAACAGGCATTCCTGCAGTTGTGGGCTCCCCCATCTAAGTGGCCTGACAGCAGCGCAGGGCCAACAGGCGCTTGCCACCTGCTAATTCGGCGGCGGGATGCACACAGGAATTGGGACTAATGCTTGGCTGGGTCGCTGGACAGGTGGGGACCCCCGGGCAAGTGGGGCCCCCGGGCCCATTCGGTAAGATGGCCCTGACTACTAGGAGGTATCACCATCACGTTTGATTCTATTTATTCTGCTTCACTGTCACAAGTCACAAATTGGATATGTTTATGTTGCCATTTCAGTTATTTAGCATGTCATTTTGAGTGCATCATTCCCATATAGATTTGGGGGTCATCACCACTGTTGCTAAAGTTTAATGCAGTTGCAGTAACAGCTGTTTCTTTGTATTTACCTATGTTCAGATTTTCACTTGTATCACCATCAGAGGGATAGCACTTCACTATTTTTATTTCGGTATTTCAACCTGTAATTGATTTTGACTGGCCGCAGGCAGCAGGGCTGGATGCTGCACATGTGTCTCCTGGGTGCCCAAAAATGCTGCGGCTTGATGTTGATGTGTCACAAAGTCCATGTATATGAGGCCTCATGCAGCTGTTTTATCACTGATAGCAGAGAAAGTGATTAAAATCGAAAAACTCTAGTGCATTCTCCTTCTTTGCATATCATATATACAGGTGATCCAAGGCAAATCCAAATTTTTGCATATCAGTTCGCTGTGACAAAGGCACAGAATATAGTACATTGACCCCTTTAGCATTATCTGTTAATCAAGGAATATGGCTTAAAGCTGCAATCATCATCATCAGCAATTTATCAGCAAGTCCTTTTTTTTTTTTTGATTCTCGCATGTGATGTGAAGGTACATTTTATAAACCGTCCATGGTAAATTATGCATACTTGTTGCACTACACTTATTTTTTTGCAATCAGCGCTTGTACTCCAGCTTGATTGATAATTACTGGTACCAAGCGAATAAGGTTTTCATAATGTACAACTATGTACCTCATTCACCATGGAGTTGTTTTAGTTAACCAGGAGCAGACTGGAACGATCTTCCTATGTTCTGTACCATCAAATTTCATTTTAAAGTGCGAGCTTTGTGTACAACTGTTATTTAATAAGGTAATATTTAACTATAGGGCTCGTCTATTCATTCTCTCTGTGTGGGTCGGTCAGGTGTCATACAACATCACCACATCAAACAATTACACCAGGTAGCTGGCTTTAACTTTGTTATCTTAGGAAAGGTAGAAAACACTGTATATGTCTTCCGGCAAACCATACCTGTCTTTTATGTAATACAATACAGGGGTTGCTATATTAGTAACATTATATCACAGACCAGGTATGTCGTACACAAAAAGACTCTGATATCAAAAGAAACCGGATGAAAGTCAGCAAAGACTTACTTATCAATTGTTGCTGCCAGCAAGACATGAACACAAACACTTATAACATCGAAATACAATCTTTATTTCATCCCAGGGCGTTCTACCGTCATCCCCGCAACTGATAATCATTTTTTTTATTTTACAGAAACACTAATCACGCTACTTTGTGCGTACATGGCTTGTATGTTTTAGGGCTCGTTCACATCATGTGCGGTGACCTTTGTTTTTCTGTACCGTATCAACGCAGGTCATTGCAAGAGCATATAGAAAACAATGAAGTCCTAAGTGGCTAATTCATACTACAATGGTGTGTACATGTGCGTACACGTATGTAATGTGCCTAAAATGTCTGCATTTAAGGCCAACGCACATGATTGCTTGTAAACATAATGTAACGCAACTGAAAGTAAAGATATACAAAGAAAGTGTTGTTAGCCTTTTGACCCTTCTAGTTACCTGTCACTTCACAACGGATGACATGAAAGCATATGCCAGGGTGCATGAAAAATGCAATGCACATTAAAATGCATTTTAAATGCACATCAATGCACATGCATTTGTTTTTATGTCCAGTGTGGTGTGAAAGAACCCTGTGTGCTAAAAGCTATATTTTATCAAGCGGCAGCGGTTAGTTTTTGCCTGCAGTGAACTGCGGTGAGGAGGTGCTGCAATGCACATTTCAGCGTACCACACTGTTTATTTATTTTTATTTTGTTTTTAACTTTTGTTGCACAAAGTGACACTTTATTCATGTCTTCGCACAACAGCCTGGTGCGTTGCACGGCATTGTGGTGACCATAGGGGGTGTGTCAGGTGTGCTGTGCAGGGTGCTGATTCCCACTTTTTCCTGGGCTTCCCCCCCATGTTGCGCCCCCAGAATGAAGAGTGGGGGAAGGGGCTAGTAAATATGTCATTTACCGACCGTTCCTTTTCTAAATGAAAACAGTGAACACAATCACTCGCTGTGTTCATTCATAACTGAAGCATAGTAAACTGTATTTACTCTGCTTCAGTTTGTGAATGAACAGAAAGCCGCTCAGCACAGAGCACTTCCCATTCATTCACCGTCCAGTGCTGCTAAGGCTGCAGAGAAAAGCATGTGGGTTTGAACTTTGGGGTGCACAACCTAATGCAATAGGCTGCGCACACCTATGTGACATGTGATGCCTCCAAGTGGGCCGGCGGTAAACCACTACATGTTCACATTTTACTGCAACTCACCGCATTGTACCTCCCAGCTGTGTTCCAATGGAAACAGAGTACACGGAAAACAACTGTTTTCTATGTGTCCTGTTCACACTGCAACTCATCCAGGAGAGGCAATGCAATGAGCTGCAGTAACATGCAGGAATTTGTTTTCTATGTCCCCTAGCAGTGACCTGCATTGATCAAGTGCAGAAAACAAAGTCACCGCATTATGGTGTTGATTTACTAAAACCGGAGAGTGCAGCCCTGGTGCGGCTCTGCATGGTAGCCTATCAACTTCTAACTTTGGCTTGTTCAATTAAGTTGTAACAAATAAAAAAAACTGGAAGTTGATTGGTTTCTATGCAGAGCTGCACCAGATTTTGCACCCTCCAGTTTTAGTAAATCAATGACTATGTATAAATGAGCCCTTAAAGATTTATTTTTAAAAAGACAAAATCTACCAATACAAGACAATGCAGTAACATAGAGCAACTACACAAACATTCTCGTTTTGACAGCTCTGTGCTAATGTATTTAGCGCATCAACCTTTTTTTCAGCAATCTTAACACCTCTTTCAAGCATACAATAAAATAATAATTATAATTGCGCACATTTTCATTTATAAACATATAAAAGTTTCCTACATTTGTTAATAGGTTTGCTGGCTATTCTGTATGCTCACATTGTTCCCTACTCTACCTACAAGCTTCTTTATTCCTCTCTACTCCGATCATGATCCTATGTAGAACTGCCTGCATAGCTGTACAAGTCAAGGAGACAAAAATTGTGCAATTAGAAATGATGCAAAATTCTTGTAGCCTACAATTCCTTCTATCTCAATGTGTAGAACAAAATTTTTAAAAAATTTGGAAAGATTTCTTCTAAGATTGCGCATTACTTAAAAGTTTACAAACAGAGCCTTAACATTCAGCTGGCGATTTTGTACACCACCTCGGCGTGCTAAAATCACCTTTCTTTGTCTGGCAAGTTTGTAATTGAACAAATGCCAATAAAAGGGTTATCATGTCAATGTGCAGAATGTTTGTAGAGTGACACAGGCATGATAGAAGGATAAAAGTGTCTGGTAATGCAGAAAAGTTGACTTACCCTTTCTCCGCTTCGCCTTCTCAGTGATCCATACGGTATTTTGAACAAAAGTCTGCGGGCCCTGCCCGGGGTCACAGCTGTCTGGAGCACCATCTCTGGGGCTTGGACACAGGAGCTCTGCACAAAGGCTGGAGCAAGCCTTCCTCTGCAACAGCTAGCAGACTCCTCCAGATTTCTCATATATCAAATGACTGAGCTGCTTTTACTTTGGAGACCTTTTCTGAATCAAGATGTGGCTTGTCTGTAGGGTGGGAGGGGGAATAAAAACACATTGCCTAAAAGCATGTTTTAAGTAGCAAATCTCTGACTTCCTCCAGTTTCCCCCCCCACCCTTGCCTACTTTGTACTCCAGCACTGCATTGATGGAGTAAATGCTTCCAGGGAGTGAGATCCAAAAATGTCAAAGTCACTCCTTGTAGCCACAGATGGAACCAGGTCACTTGTCTAATCAGAGCTCTAACAGACTTATTACACATCTGTCATGTGATCATGCTCCCTACTCCCCATTCATTCACTGTATACAGTAAATCACATGACCACCTGAAAAGAATATCTGGCGTATCACCATCTGGTGCTGTGATTAATGTTAAATCCCACATCCAGCTTTTCCCTGGGATGGGGACATGAAACAAAGCCTTTTTCTGTATGTGGAACTGCCAAGTCGCTATAGCCCATCTTTTATTACAATCATAGGATTTATGAACAGTGAAAGAAGCTATAAATACTCGGGCTGTTTATATATAGAAATACAAGGTGATGACAAAAAGAGGACAGCTTTTCCGCCTAATGCATTTATTCAGGGCAGAAAAAGAGCAGGGAAGATTAAGTGCTGAGTGCAGTAACCCATGGCAACCAATCATACCAAAATTCAATGTATTAAATTCAGCTCGTCAAACGATACAAATTAATTGGCCCTTTACATTTGTGTAATGTGTTAATGCATGGTAAGTGGTTCCAAAAGTTTAAAGGGTAGCTCCACTTTCCACTTTCGGGAGGGGGGGGGGGGATAGCAAATAAAAAACGAAATAAATAATTTAGCGTATACACTTGTGGCACAAGTTATATTGTAATTGAATGTTATTAAAAATGACCTTTCCTTTTCAATCTGCAGCTCTGTAGTTTTCTGTAAAATGCAATGCAATATGGCTGCCTGGAGGTGCTTTGTGTACAGAACTCTAAAAGGTGTTTTGTGTACAGAACTCTGAAAGTTTAAAGGGTAGCTCCAGTTTCGGGGGGGGGGGGGGGGAAGAAAAAAAACAGCAAAAAAAAAATTATTAAATAAATAATTTAGCGTATACACTTGTGACACAAGTTATATTGTAATTAAATGTAATTAAAAATTACCTTTCTTTTTCAATCTGCAGCTCTGTAGTTTTCTGTAAAATGCAATGCAATATGGCTGCCTGGAGGTGTTTTGTATACAGAACGCCCCCCCTCGAACAATAATTTCCTACTGTGATTGATTTACTGATTTTCCCAGAAGTTTGCTCTAAAATACAAGTCAGATATCAGGAGAGAGGAGCAGCGCCAATCTAAGTGCAGCAGTTTTACAACAAGTTTATTAAGAAGGTTAATGCACTCACTAGAGTGTAGGCACATAAATGGATGGCAGCTGTAACATGTCATTGTACCCGGTGGTTTCCGGGGTCCTGGGCTGGATGTAAGGGCACAGGGGGAAGCTGTCAGGATGGCGTCTTAAAGAGAGGCTGTTTCTGTGCATGCGTTCAGAGATCTTTTCACTTTCTAGTGAGTGCATTACCTTTCTTTATAAACTTGTTGTAACACTGCTGCACTTAGATTGGCGCTGCTCCTCTCTCCTTTCATTTCAGTATCACAGAGTTCCTTCTGCTCTAAAGTGGGCTGCCTAACAAGTGCGTGACAACCCAGGATTAATGGACCAATACATTCCATAGGGATTTGTCCCCCCCCCCCCCATATATTCCCCTATATATCCCCTGGTCCATCTGTGTTACCTTTCGTCACCCTTGATAAAACCCCAGCCAGTCGTGTCCTCGCTCTAGTCACAGAGATTCTAGCCCTTCAATAATCCCCTTTCTGTTAAGTCAGATATCAGGCATCCCCTGCAGCAAAAAATTCATTTTTGGAGAGATACTTCCAACAGGAAATCACATCTAAAGGGATGCAGAGCCTGCAATTTTCTGCATTAGAGCCCTGCAGGTGCAGCAGCTGCTTGATAATTATGAAACCAATCCCATTAGATTCACTTACCACATGGACACAGACAAACACACAGGGATTCTTCAGAATAACATAAGGTAGGAATCTGCAACAAAGTGTGTTAAAATTCTTGCAATGTACATTGATCACCCAGAGGGGAATGTTTTTTTCTCAAAAAAAGGGGAGTTACACTTTAAAGATTTTTACCTTAATGCATTCTCGGCATTAAGGTAAAAAACCTTCTGTTATTAGTAGGGTTGCACCGAAAGTGTTTTTTTAACGACAAGTACAAGTACCGATACTTTAGGTCAAGTGCTCACCAATACCGAGTACTGATACCTTTGTGGAGCGATTTGAGCCTATAAAAAATGAATATGCTCAGATTTTACTGCAAAGAATTGCATGCAATTTGAACAGGAATGCAGTGCAATTCCTGTCCGAACAGCATTTGGTTTCCCACACTACTCCTGTGTGAATCCGGGTTGAAGTCACTATGGGGTTGATTTACTAAAAGCAAATAGACTGTGCACTCTGCAAAGTGCAGTTGCAGTTTGCAAGAGCAGTTGCTGGAGAGCTTAGTAAATGAGCAGAAGCTCTGCTGACTTCCGTCATCCAATCATGTGCAAGCAATAATGCTGTTTTTTTTTTTATTATTTTCCTTGTACGTGATTGGAATTTGCAAAGTGAACTTTTACATAATTTGCTAAGCTTTAGAGCAACTGCACTTGTACAGTGCAACTGCACTATGCAAGGTGCACAGCCTATTTGCCTTTAGTAAATGAACCCCAATGACTCACTATGCCTGGGTTCAGACAGGAGCTGTACGGGTAACCGCATGCGATTCGAACAGGAATGACACCTCATTCCTGTTCAAATCGCATGTGATTCTTTGCAGTATGATTTGAGCCTATTCATTTTGTATGGGCTCAAATCGAACCGAGTACGAGTGCAAATACTCTGTATCAGCACCGATACCCGTATCGGCGCAACCCTAGTTATTAGGATTCCCTCCTGCCCCCCATTATACTTACCTGAGGCCAATCTGGATCTAGCACTGTGCTTAAGAGCTGAGTCTCTCTCTTTTCTCACAGCACAGGGAGGCAGCAGCTAGAGCCATGTTTATTATAAAAAAAAAAAAGCTTTTGAAGCATAAAAACTTCCCAAATATCAGACGCTGACATGCATTGTAACATGCTGCAAAGCCTGAGCATTGCCTCAGTGAGTTGTGATACTATTCAAAATGAATGGCACTGCAATGTCTCATTTCTTGTAACATGTCTTGCTGCAACACATACATGTTCTATGTTCAAATCAGTTCTAAGGCCTTGTGCACATTGGCATATCTATCTGTAAACTGGCGTGAAGGCCGTCTTTTCCCACACGGGATGCACAGGTGTATCGTGCATGCAGGAGGTCCAATTCGTGCCTATTGGGACTCAATAGAGTGCATGGACACAGCCGCTAGTTCCAAATTGACTGGTGTGCAGAAGCAGGTGCGAGTCTCTTCGTGCACACTGTCTGTGTACTGGGACATGCACCTGTATCCACACGGCTGTCAAATCGGGACTCATCGGCTGTGTTTACTGAGTCCCAATGAACATGAATGGGACTGCCAGCACAGGGATACACGGAATACCTGTGCATCCTGTGTGGGCAAAGGCTTCATGCAAACGGCCATAGAGGGGCCATACAGTGTGCAGAGGCTGCGTAGTGGCTTGGTGCTGCAGCATACAGCCTCCTATTGAGATGCATTGGAAGGGGAGGCTGTACACCATTGTGTGTGTGCTCCAAAAGCACACAATCTACGCTTGGAGTATGCATCAGTGCATGCAGCATGCAAGTTCTTTATTAAACCCTCAGTGCACAACTGAGTACATAATACATCTCAATGGGTGGCTGTATGTGGCAGTACAGAGTTCTGGGAATGTCAGTCTACATGCTCTGCATGCTGTATGGTCCCTGTACGAATTTGTGAATGAAGCCTAAGGGCTCTTGCATAGTGGCATAATTAAATACACATATAAGCTCTGACTCTAGCTACCAGATAGACCAACATCAAAAATACGTGTAATGTCATGTAAATCACTTGTGTAAAATGTATGCTCATGAATTCATTCAATTATTTATTCCAGCTACTAGAATTAATTTAAGTAGGTTATGTCAATAAGCTCTTCCTGGAAGATGGGTTTTGCAGGGCTGGCCCAAGACAATGTTTCGCAACCTTTATGGTGCTCGGAGACCTCAGCTTGGCCAGGTATTTAGCAATCCCCAAATCCCCTTAAGGGGGGGATGGTTAGTGGTGGGTCTTCTCCCATTTTCCTCCAAGTTTTCAACTGTTTGAGTTTTATGTGGTAGGGATTGTTGCAAGATTACATGCATGTCGCACACTGTTGTCCCATCCTACCTTTCACCTTAGTTTATGGCTGGGTTTTAATATCCTGCATGATTTGTTTTATATGTATGTTCTATTTTTGACTCATTTGACTGATACCTGATTGCAATTGCCACTGCGAACCTCTACTGGTTTGAGGTTCTATACACTTGATTGTTTGATCTTATGCATTGTATTGTGTTTGACAAAATAAAAAAAATTTTGATTGAAAAAAAAAAAGAAAAGTTTCTGCAAGTGCATGAGCCCTAATTGAGGAAAGGATTGTTCGTAGTGATGAGATGATCCTAAAAATATCAGTTCCCAATTCAAAATCTTGCAAATCTGATAATCTGGGGCAAATACGTATGGAGCTTGTGTCGCTTTTTTAATAAATAAAGCTAAGGTTGTTAAGTTGTTTTCCAGTTCTATCATATCGATTCATATTTTTATTTATGTTACTTAAACTTGCTGAAATAAAAGAAAAATACTGTATTCCTCTCTCTAAAGCTATTACAATTAAAAAGGCTAAACTTTTACTTTCGACCATGTACTCAATTATTCTTGGGTATTGATTCTTATCCTGTTGCCACCAACATGTTTAACGTAGGAAACCACCACCCCAGGGGATGCAGAAGATCCAGTTCTTAGTCTGCATTTGGAGGAAACTATCCAACCTCATCTTAAACTTTGCTAGGGAGGCCCACGTACTGCGAGAGGACATGAAAACTCCACTTTCCCTTTGAATTGTGTGAATTCTCACCAAAATGTTCCCAGCCTCCAGCAGTGAAAGGGTTGAGGACACATTAGCTTGATGTGAGAACGGTTTGAATAAAACAATCATTCCTTGTTCATAAGTGGTTCCATATGTGAGCAGTTCCCCAAAAAGACAGGAAAAGACGTAAGCGCTTTTTAAATCTAACTTACAAAGCTGCCTTATGAAGATCTGGTTTCATGTTACATTTCTGGAGCGTACGGATATCCAAATAGGTCTCTTTCAAATTCCCCCATGTAAATGTTTTAAAATACATTTTAGGTGTAATGATTTGTTGGAGAGAAAATGAAAAGGCCACACACACTGACTTCACTGTTGGAAAAGCGAAAATATTCTTTTGTGATGGTCCTTCTCCAACCACATGAATGTTTCTTATTGGTCACAAAGAGAATTGCATGCTTCTAACCTCATACAAAGTTCACATGATGAAAGTCAAATACACGCTAAAAGCCTATAAATCTAAAGTTGTGTCCACGCCTCTGCAATGTGAATTTTCAATTTTCCTGGGAATTTTCTTTTATCTTAAAACCTAAGTTTAGTCAAAACATGTTTAAAAAAATCAGTACAAGGGATGGTACATGCAATTAATGCAAAGTGTCCCTTGCACTGATGATTGTGGTTTAAATTGAAATCTTTAGTCCTCCCCCACACTACTCCCCAGACATAATCATCTGGTGTTGTGGGGGTTAATAAATCCCAGGAACCTATCACGGGCCGACTATGTCTTCACTTTCCACCCCTTCCCTACTGTCTATTCATAGATGTAAGGATTAACACAGTTTCTCTGAACAGAGGACAGGTGGATGAATGAAAGGTCCTCCTTTCTTCCATTCACAAATTGCTTTTTATTGATGGAAGCTATAGCTTCTATGAATGGAAGACGGGGGCGGAAAGGGTTGGCATAGTCATGACTCTTGATGATTGCCTGTGACAAGTCCCTTATGTCTATTACCCTGCATCATCAAAACATTATTGCTGTAGTGGGGATCAGAGGACAGACAATTTTAACTAAAATTACAGCCATCAGCACATTTAGACCCCTTTCACACGAAGGGCCCAATCAGGTCCAACTGTCAGTTTTTCTGGCGGACCTGATCGGACCCTCCATTCACCCCTATGAACAGGCAGGTGCAGGGCTTTTTTTCTCAGAGAATGGGTGCAGGAACTCCCCCCTTCTGAGTTTTCTTGTCTCCATCCCCCCTACCCACCTCTGAGCAACGTCCCTTGGTTCCACCCCCAACCCACCTCCCAGTACCGCCCCTTTTAGAGACTAAAGACTAGAAACTACAGAACCAAGTATAACTTTTTGATGATAAGTAATTTGATCCCCCAGCAGCCAGCATCAATAGACTCTTCATCAGTCAGCACACCCCAGCTCCTCTTGCCATTACATAAAGTCAATGCTGGAGGTGCTGGAGGTGCCGGAACTGCGTTCCCCCGCGTTCCTACTGAAAAAAAGCCCTGGGCAGGTGTAAACCAGACTTATGGACCTTGCTTTGTGCACTGGTCTGAATCATTTGGTGGAGGGGGGATTAAGGTGTGGGGTTGTTTTTCAGGGGTTGGGCTTGGCCTCTTAGTTCCAATGTAGGGAACTCTTAAGGCTTCAGAATACCAAAACACTTTGGACAATTTCATGCTCCCAACATTGTGAGAACAATTTGGGGATGGCCCCTTCCTGTTTTAACATGACTACGCACCAGTGCACAAACAAGGTCCATAAAGACATGGATGAGTGAGTATGAGGTGGTGGAACTTGACTGGCCTGCACAGAGTCCTGACCTCAACCAGATAGAACACCTTTGGGATGAATTAGAGCGGAGACTGCGAGCCAGGCCTCTCGTCCACATCAATGCCTGACCTCACAAATTTGCTTCTGGAAGAATGGCCAAACATTCCCATAGACACACTCCTAAACCTTGTGGACAGCCTAACCAGAAGAGTTGAAGCTGTTATAGCTGCAAATGGACCAATTCAATATTGAACCCTACAGACTAAGGCTGGGATGCCATTAAAGTTCATGTACGTGTAAAGGCAAGCGTCCCAATACTTTTGGCAATATAGTGTCTGTATACATATGCTGTATTAATAAGAAACATTTTTAGTAGTTTATGATGCTGGAAATATTGTATAAATATAATTTAATCATACAAACACTGTTTTGTACCTAAAACTATGTACACAGTTAGGGCCACCCACATTTTTAATAATACATTTTTTTCTACCTAAATGACACTGTAAAGCAGTAAACACACATAATAAGCAGAGTACTCATTAATATTTATGATGATGCATTCTTCCCACATGCTTCTACATGTATATAATAAGGAACTCACAGCCATGTACCTTGAAAATATTCAGTTAAAAAGTACATGTGTGTGCGCTCCACTTTGCTGCATAGCAAACTCATCCACCCGCCATTTCTGCCTTCTATTTATACAGAAAGCTTTGGTGTAATCAAGCACAGAGGCAAGCCATTTGCTGTGAATGTGATTTTAATTGCCTTTAACATTTATTATGAAATTATTATTTACGTAATTATTTTTTGCCTGATCACCCACACTATCTGTGGTTGTGGAATGACAGCCTTATCTCTTTGGGTGCCTTCCTGACACATTTTAGAAGATTTAGGGAGTATTTTCATAAAACAATTTGCAGTGTCTGAGCAATAGCACAGCTGTCATGAATAATCCTCATAATATGTCTGAGATGTTTATTTCCTATGATGGTCAGCTCTAGTGGCCATTATGCAATTATTTTCCTAAAATACCAAAATCATAAACGTTGCATATTATGGCCACTAGATGGAGCTAAAGATCATAGGAAAAAACATACTAGACACATTATGGAGATTATTCATGATGGCTGTGAGAATGCTCAGGCATTTGCATAGCAAATTATTAATAAACAGTCCTCTAAGTGTTGGTCAAGTTACAAAACCTTGTATAATCATTACTATCTCTCCTAAAAAAAAAAAAAAAAAAAAAAAAAAAAAAAAAACTGGTTCCTAGGGCATTGTCCCTGACTCTTTTCATTGGTATATACAATAATACAATACAATAATACAATATAAAAATTCTTGGGCAAACCAAGTGTTTGTGTTATTGCATCTAGTGGTGGGCACTGACAGGTATAAGATGGTGCTGTATGACTGTCCCCTGCATTTTATGGATAGCCTAAGTTATCCTCCTAACATTGTTCAGCAAGCATTACCATGTTTTCTTAAGTGCAAGTGATGGATAAGTAATTGGGTATTGTTAAACTGGCAAGTAAGAATGAACACTGTTGCCCCTTACTGGCAGGGTGAGCTCTACTTTAGTAAATCAGGTCTTGATCTATGAAAAGGAAGAAGAGAAGCCTAAGCTGGCCTGTACTGCTTAGAGTGGTTCTAAAGTTTACAGGTTTTTTTTTACCCGAATGCATTTGCTGCATTAAAGTGGTTGTAAACCTCAGACATTAAATCAGAACAAAGCATATCCCTCTATAGTGTGTAGTTGTCCCAAACAGAGCATCAAGTCTATTTCTTTCCTGCTGTCCCTTACCTCTGCTATCAGTATAAAACACTTCTGACAAGTTTTCGTGACACCAAAAAAAAAGGTGACAGGGGAGGGAGCTCCAGCTGATTGACAGCCTCAGATCTGTTCCTGTATGCTGTGTGGAGCGGGTTCCCTCCCTCCAATCAGCTTTCAGAACTCTCCTCACTGAGCTCTGCAGTGTGTAATATTAGCCCCTTCCTCTTTTTTCTATTTTTAAGTGATGGTAAAGCTTTGATTAAAAAAATAAATAAAAATAAACATGTCATACTTACCTGCTCTATGTAATTGTTTAGCACAGAGCATCCCTGATCCTCCTCTTCTGGGGTCCCCCGCCAGCGCCCCTCCTCTTTGGCAAGTGCCCCCATAAAAAGAGGCTCTCGAGCTGCCCTGTCTGCGTCCATTGACTTTTAACATAATACTGAATATTTAACACTTTTAACTTAATAAAGAGTAACTTCATTTTGGTTGAAATCCCCCCCCCCCCCCTTGGTGTTAATTGGTATATGTTTATTACACGGATTTTAGGAAATTGTTGCAGAATCCTACCTTTTGTTATTCTGAGGAAATCCCTGTGTGTTTATTTGTGCCCACGTGGGAAAGGGAGTCTAATGGGAGTGGTTTCATAATTATCAATCAGCTGTGTACTTGCAGGACACTAATTAAGAAAGCTGTTGGCTCTGCATCCCTTTAGACGTGTTTCTATTGGGAGTATCTCACCAAAAATGACATTGACTTGCATCTTAGAGCAGACTTCTGGGAAAATCGATGAGCCAATCACACAAGCAGGAAATTATGTTTTGGGGGGGGGGGGGGGGGGCATTCTGTACACATTCTGTGTACAGAACAGCTCCAGGTAGCCATATTGCATTGCATTTTTGGAAAATTACAGCAGCTGCAGATTGAAAAGGAAAGGTCATTTTTATTAGCATTCAATTACAATTTGACTTGTGGCGCAATTGTATATGTTATACCGGTATTTTATCTTTATTTGCTATTTTTTTTTTTTTCTCATGAAAGTGGAGTTAGCCTTTGAATCTAAAATCATACATATTTTAAAAGAGCTTCAACAAAGTATTTAGGTTTGTTAATTTTTTTTTTTTTAAGTAATGTGATCTTTCTTACATTTTTACTGATGTCTTCCCATAATGGTATACACCTGGAAAAAGAGAATATGTAACCTACAATCTGTGTTCAATGATCCAATCCGTACAATAATTGTTACCATGTGCAATAAGCAGGAAACTAGAGGTTTTCAAAAAACAAAATTTGAAATTCTGACTCACAAAGAAATGTTCCACCTCCTCCTCCCCTTATGGCCCCTTTCACACTGGTGCACTTTTGCAGCACTTTTCCAGGGCAGCAAAAGCATATTAAAACTATTCCCCTTTAAATCCTATGTAACTGCCGATGCGCTGCCCATTGAAAAGTCCTGCACGTTGCAGTTTTTCAAAAACACACCAAAAAGGCACCGTCCATTGTAAGTCAATGGGAATGCATCAAAAGGGGATAAAATGTGAAAGGGTCCTTAATTTGCATAAAATCTCATTAAAAGCGCATCAGTGTGAAAGGGCCCTATATCAAATAAGATGCAGTAAAAACAAAGGGTTTTTATCCTGATCGGATATACTTGAAAAATGTGTATGTATTTAATGGCATCCAAAGAGCTCAACTCGTTCCATGGACAGTTAATCTAAAACAGGACTTTCAGATGAAGTTTCATGGGTATATGTGGACCTTAACAAAAATGCTATAAAATTAAGCAATTTAAAGAAAAAGTCTAGATCTTTCATTCTGCACAGGAAAGTCAGTGATTATTGCAGAATAGACTGTACCATGTTTTTTTCTTTGGTTTTCTTCATTTTGCAAGTTTGCAAACATAAAGTTGGCTAGGAGGCCATCAAACTAATCCTGTATCGGTCTTAGTTGATTCGATCAGTTAATGTGATACTAAACACACACTTTTAAATTTACATTGTCCCTTCTCTTTCTGTATATGGATAATGGCACTGTCATTACTTTGATTAAAAAAAAAATTGAAACACCTATTTATCTAATTGAAACATAGCTGTCACATGACCCAGCTCTTTCCCAGCCTGTCTGCAGGGAAAAAGTGGCAGGAGGAGCTTCTAGTCCTCTGCTGCTGGTCACGTGTTCAAAATATAAAAAAATAAAATAAAAATACAGCCTTTGGGATACAGGGACAAAAAATAATTAATATTCTATTTTAAATCGTCATACAAATATATATTAGAAATCAAATCTTTATTATTTTTGGGCAATAACATGATTTCTGCCAGTCACAGCCTATGTCACTCCCCTCCAGCCTGTGTCTTAGAATAACAAGGAGGTGAAGCCTCCATCAATCAAAATGTAATATCCCACCCCCATTATGTTTAGCTGGTTAGTGGTCATGGAGGAGGAGAGAGGGAGTGGGCTGTCATTTACCACTGTGTATACGCCCACATGTGTTACTTTATAGTCACATGGGCTGCTCAGATGTGATAGGGAGGAAATGCTCAGCTTAGAAATTCACTGAAAACTGAGCATGTGCAGAGCTGCCAACACTGCTCTGCAAAATCCCTAGCTGTAGTGGGAACATGGACAGAAGGGGGAGATAGTAATGGTGGCGATCAGCGACTTCAACATTGCGGCAGACAAATCGGACACTTCCGAGGGCATTGGGTGGTGCTTGGGCCGGGACTTACTTTAAAATGTGGGAGGAGTTAGCAAATTTACCTTTTTGGGTTGAAGCCCCTGGTCTTTTTCCCACCTAGCAACGCCCCTGGCCATCAGACAGCACATGGCTTTGTGTGAGATTGGTTCCCATCATATGAAGGAAGTACAAAGTCTAATGTAACAAAAAATCCATAAGTTGATAAAGACTGAGAAATGTCAGGTACTATACTGTATGTCACTGATGATTTACATACAGCTGCCTATAAACACGCACAAAATCTTTCTTAGGGTGACATGGCTTCAGGATGTTGTGGATTTAGTTCAAACACATTTTTTCAGCAGATATTACGTGATCTGTGGTGCTGAGTAAGTGCAGGGAATGTATCTGTCATTTCAATTGTGGACGTAGAAATTCCTTATACAGCCACACCTCCTTGTCATTCCTAACCTTACACATTCTTGGGTTGTCTACTAAGGGTTTTTTTACCTTTCCAGTAATGTCCTCAAAAAGTATTCATATAACAAGCTTGAGCAAGAACATACATTACATTACACCACACCTGAGTCTGTTCTTTATAGTTGAAGATGGTGAGTGTTAACAATTTAAAATGAATCAGATAAAGGCATATTCAGGGATGAATATTTATCTATTTACCACTACTCTACATTAAGGGCTCATTCACATATAATGTGATGATTGGCATTTCTCCACACTGGATACACAACAGTTTTCTGTGTGCCCCATTCACACTGCAATGCAGCCTTCAGGTGTGGTGCAGCGGACTGCCCTAAAATAAAGTTAGTTTAAAAACATGTAAAAAAAAGGAAACTGTGTGATGCACTGAAACGCAAATCACACCGCCTCCTAGCTGAAACCAAAACTGAAAAAATAAATAAATAAAAAAAGGAAACTGTTTGATGCGCTGAAATGGACATCACAACCCCCCCCCCCCCCTCCCCTTAGCTACACCTAAAACTGGAAAATTATTTTTCTGCCACAAGATGTCCTCGGTCTTAAGGTCAGCATCATTCTACCCACTGTCCTTTTACTGGACATTAAAAAGAGGAGCAATACAGTGATTAGATCCCCTTTCAGTCACTCTGCTTTCTCCTCCAATCAGCATGCTTCTTGTCAGCACAATAAATAATTGGCTTCTCGTGCTGCTATTTCTGCTCAAACTCCAGCCCCCTGTGCAGGGACTGCAACAGGCATTAAAAAAACATTTAAAGTGATTGTAAAGGCTCGTTTTTTGTGTTTTGTTAAAAATGTGAAACATGTTATACTTATCTGCTCTGTGTAGTGGTTTTGCACAGAGTGGCCCGGAGCCTTCTCTTCTTGGGTTCTTCTTTGGCTCTCCTGGCCCCTCCCTTCTGTTGAGTGCCCCTACAGCAAGAAATTTGCTATGGGGCACCTGAGCCGAGCCGCAGCTCCATGTGTCCAGCCGTGACCCGACCTTGCAGGAGCCAAAAGCGCTAAGCTGCCATCTCAGCCAATGGGGAGGGAAAGTCTTGGATGGCCAAGTCTCTCCTGCAACATTACTGGATAGAGATGGGGCTCAGGTAAGTATTAGAGGGGCTGAGGGAGGCTACTGCACACAGAAGGCCTTTTATCTTAATGCATAGAATGCATTAAGATAAAAAAAACCTTTTGATTTTACAACCACTTTAATTAATTGGTTAATAAACACCGAGCTGCATTCATTTATGTATTTTATATCTACCTGGAGTTGAGCTTTAGCTATGGATAGGAACATGTGGTAGATTGCTCACTAAGAATATTAAGAAATCAGTCCATCTTCAATATCATTTTTTCTAGACCTGGGTAACATGTTGCATCCTCAGGGGAAGGATTGTTTACTTTTCTATTAGCATTTGTGTAATTAAAAAAAAACAACAAAAAAAACAACACATTTTTAGAATAGGGGGGGGGGGGTTAATATATATGGCAACACTTATTGCTATCTACTGTCCTGGTGACAGAAGCTTCCCCATTTCTTGTATGAGCATCGCAGGATCAGAGTCAGGGATAATCTCCTCAGTGGGGTCATAGAAAGAAAAAAAAAAAACTGACATATTTTAACTCTTCCCCACTCTATTCAAAATCAGGAAAACATTTTGGCTTCAGCTATCATTATAATAATACGAAAAACAAGATGGGATAAATGAGGGTGTGTGAAAAACAGCCGATCCCTAGTTTGAAATACTTACCCACCAGTCTGCTAACAAACCAAAATAAACCTGTCTAACAAATAAGTTAAAAGCAGGAGTTTAGTTAACACAGCTGATCACATTTAGTTTGCACCCCATGGCTTTTTTGTGCAACCATGCGTTTTTCGTTGCTTCCGCATGCATTTGCAAATATGTGTTAACTAAACTCCTGCTTTTAACTTATTTGTTAGACAGGTTTATTTTGGTTTGTTAGCAGACTGGTGGGTAAGTATTTCAAACTAGGGATCGGCTGTTTTTCACACACCCTCATTTATCCCATCTTGTTTTTCAATTGACAGGGATGGAGACACTGTGCAGTGCTCTCCAGTTCTCATATAAAGTCCCAAATTGCCCATTTCTTGTATCTTACTAGGGATGGAGACGCTTGCTTTACAGACGGGTGTCTCACTCAAAGTCCCCATTTGCCTATGGCACCTTTACTAAAGGGATGGGGGTGTGTGTCTCCCAGCTGATCACATTTAGTTTGCACCCCATGGCTTTTTTGTGCAGCCATGCGTTTTTCGTTGCCAGTCGTGGATTGGAGCAGGTGGGGGAGGATTGGGCGGTCTCCAATCCCATCTGTTTCCAATCCACCTATTAGCAAGCATGTACTTCCCTTTGTGAAGACACTTATACACTCAGGTTGAGCAGTGTTATTTAGTGTTAGGTTCTGCAAGAACGCAGGATGCCTTGTCGCTGGCCTTGCAGCTTCCGCATGCATTTGCAAATATGTGTTAACTAAACTCCTGCTTTTAACTTATTTGTTAGACAGGTTTATTTTGGTTTGTTAGCAGACTGGTGGGTAAGTATTTCAAACTAGGGATCGGCTGTTTTTCACACACCCTAATTTATCCCATCTTGTTTTTCAATTGACAGGGATGGAGACACTGTGCAGTGCTCGCCAGTTCTCATATAAAGTCCCAAATTGCCCATTTCTTGTATCATTATAATAATAAAGGGCTTACAAAGTGCCAACTGTTTGTGCACAAAATCACAAAATAGAGAGAGAAAGTACAATACAATTCATTACACAAAGGGATCAGAGGTTCTGCTATATTGAGTTTGCAATCTAAAAATTGAAGTGATACAAAAGGTAATAACTTTTAGGGATGAACTGACAGGGACAGTAAATGTACAGTTTATTTGTTAAGAGACAAGACATGTCTCCCTGAAGACTTGGGTTTTTAGAGATCACCTAATGCAGACAGGGTAGGAGATAGTGAGAAAATATGGTGTAAAGAGTTCCAGAGGATACCAGATGAAAGGCTCTGGAGAAGTCCTGGAGGCAAAATTGGGAGGGGTGACAAGGGAACCAGAGAGCTGGAAAACTTGGGGGAGAAAAGTGGACAATTTGGTTTGTGATGTAGTTTGGGGCAGAGTGGTGGGTGGCTTTGTAGGTTGTTAGTATTTTTAATAATTTTCCTTGGGGGCAAGCGGATGCCAAAGGAGGAATTGGCAGAGATGGTTAGCAAACAATAAATGGTTGGTATCATGGATGAGTCTGACAGCAGCATTCATGATGGACTAAAGGGGGACCGCCTAAGTAAAGGTAATCTAACGAGGAGGGAGTTGCAATTTTTAAAGCAAGAGCTATCCAGGGAGTGAACAACTAGCTTGGCAGTGTCATTGGTTCGAGAGGTTAGGCTTTAAATCCATTCTCCATTCATCTGGCTCAGCATGGCCACCCTGTAGAAAAAGAGGCTTGTCTTATATATGGCCTAATTGATTACAATTTTATCATTTACATCCTAACTTATGATACTGGTACGTAAAAAATTGGCCTTGATAACCTACTTGCTTGCTATGTTAGTCCCCTGCTAATAAACTAATTATCTGATGGCCTAGATCTTCCCAGCTGCTAACCTATTGCAGATAAATTCTACTCTACAGGGTTGTTTATGCCTCGCGGCCACAACCTACCTGGCAGCTTACAGCAATTGCATAGTAGGTTCCCATTGACTTTTACGAGGTCATCTCCTGAGTCTCTCCAATCTCAAAGAAGGTTGAGAAATTTACATCAAAGGGGCAACAGGGTGGACAAATGTACCATGTCTGAAAGTGGACTTGTCCTTTATTTTAGTGCTATCAGAGCCCACCTTTAAAAAACTCCAGAAAAAAAAAACAAAAAACAATTTGCTATGTTGCCAATAGTTAAATATCAGGGGTTGTATGTCACCTCCTGGATTGCTATCTGTTATTCACAATTTACACTTCCATTGAGAGCTGATAGTATAGCTTTCCCTATATTTCCAACACTCTGGCATTAGACTTACAGCTAACCTACACAGCACTCATCCTGTCCGCCCCTCCTCTCGCATTGCATCTTGCAAATGGTTCACAGAGTGCCACAGTGGCAAACAACAAGGCGACTGATGGGGTGGGCAAATCACAGGACGACTGATGAGGTGGGCAAATGACAGGATGACTGATGGGGTGGGCAAATGGCAGGGCGATTGATGGGGTGGGCAAATGACAGGACGCCTGATGGGGTGGGCAAATCACAGGATGACTGATGGGGTGGGCAAATGACAGGGCGACTGATGGGGTGGGCAAATAACAGGGCAACTGATGGGGTGGGCAAATGACAGGACGACTGATGGGGTGGGCAAATAACAGGGCGACTGATGGGGTGGGCAAATGACAGGATGACTGATGGGGTGGGTAAATGGCAGGGCGACTGATGGGGTGGGCAAATGACAGGACGACTGATGGGGTGGGCAAATGACAGGATGACTGATGGGGTAGGCAAATGACCGGACGACTGCTGGGGTAGGCAAATGACAGGACAACTGATGGGGTGGGCAAATGGTAGGATTACTGATCTGACTGGGCAAAAGGCAGGATGACTGATGGGGTGGGCAAATGACAGGGCGACTGATGGGGTGGGCAAATGACAGGACGACTGATGGGGTAGGCAAATGACAGGACGACTGATGGGGTGGGCAAATGGTAGGATTACTGATCTGACTGGGCAAAAGGCAGGATGACTGATAAGGTGGGCACATGACAAGACAACAGGTACGTAAGAGCAGTTATAAATATGGTTAATTTAAGATGAGTCCATTTATTGGCTATTTTGTTTTACAACTTCTAGGTATCCTGTTTTCTTTTCAGCTTCTATTATTACTTTGTGCACCATCTTTTTATTGTGTGTTTTCTTTTCATTGCTCAGATTTCATTATTGCCTTTTCCCACTGTTTTGCATTGTACTGACTGCTTTAAATGGAATACATTTATTCAATGGAAAACATACACAACTAGACAGAGTGTCTATTGCTGAAAATTCCAGTTCGGCAACTTATAGGGAAGTCACACACCTTTTCACTATTCATCTTACCATAACACAAAAAGAATACACATGCACATAATGCATTCTCATTTTTGTGATATTTTCAACACCACATTTCTGAGTATTGAAAGCTTAGTTTTTGGTGGCAGTCAAGTGAAGGTACAGAATTGCTTATATTAAAAGAAGAGATGGAAATTCTATCTTTGGTAAATAGTAATGTGGCTCAGACAAGATTTGCACTTGTAATATGCAATTGTGCAACCTCTAGAAATGACTGTATTATATTTGTATTAAGTGCTGCATTTAAAGTAGCCAGGAGCAACATAGCATTCCCAGAGCCTCATTACATTTTCCATGTACTTTATGTACTCATCCTTTGTGCAGCATGCCATTTAAAACCTCAGAAGTCTTTAAAAATGTCATAATAAACTATTCCACAGCAGATACTTCACTGTGCATGACCCCTGATTTATGAAATACTGTGATTTCTAAATTCTTAACCCTAGGAGTCATAATCATAGTAAGACTTCATCTGCATCCTTGAGCACCTGACAGGCTATTATGACGAGCGTCAAGCCTTGAGAGGTAATGAATCTATCTACCTGGGGAGGTCATGAGGCCGCAAACTCCGAGGTGATCCACAAGCTGACGAAGCACTTCATTAGTATACAGACTACTTTGCTGCCTGCTGAACTGGTTAGAAAGCTTACTTTTCCTGCCAATGTTAAACACAAAGCAACATGAAAGAAAATATGTTTCCAATGCTATAAATCTTTATGGCACACCATTAGGGTCTTCTTCACAGGTGAAAAATGAGATCTGCTAAGAGCTAGAGTGCAGCCTATTACGGATTGAATAGTTTTGCATGTATTGGTTGTATGTTGTACCATACAGTGATGAATTTAATATGTAAGCTTAAAGCTGAAGACTAGATAAAAAACTCTCTATATCTTTACTGAGCTAATTTATCTGTAACAAGGGGTGCCAACATAGGTGTGCGCAGCCTAATGCATTAGGGTGTGCACACCAAAGCTCAAACACACACACTACCGATCCCTCACGATTTTCATTCAGAAAGGGAGGAGGCCAGCAAATTATATATTTACCGGCCCCTTTCCCCACTCATCCTAAAACGTCCCCAAAGCAACAGCCGGCTGGAGAGGAGAGGAGGGAAGCTGGAAGAGCTGTGGGGGTAAGGGGGATGGGAGCCAGGGCAGTAGGGGAAATCTGTGCTGCACAGGGTGATTAGGGTGTGCCTGGGCACACCTTGCACACCCTGTGCGCATGCCTATGGGTGTCAAATGCTGTGCAGGCAGCTGGATCCTGGAGAAATCTTCAGTTAAGGGATGTCTGGTCCTCTTCCTGCTGCTGAACTTCTGGTGCTGCAGGGTTGGAGGGTTGGAGAGGTTGGAGAGGGCAGGTACTCAACCGAAGCCAAATCCTGCAGCACCAAAAGTTCAGAAACAGGAAGAGGACCAGGCATTTTTCACATTAGATTTCTCCAGGATCCAGAAGCCTGCACAACGTGGGACATCCTTCCAATCAAGTAAGCGTAGCACTGCCCCCTAGGGAGCTGCTGAGAATAACACTTCTTGGGTTCCCCTGGGATACCATTAGCAACTGGCAGCAGATACACAGTATTAAAGGTTCTTGGCTCAGACAATGAACAGTCCAGGGGATTTGTTTTTTTTTGGAACTTGGATGGGAGAAGGGATGAGTGGGATACTCCAACTTGAACTATGCAAAATTCCTGAGGATAACTGACTGTAGAATGGGCCAAGGTCGCTGCTTCACCTTGGCACTGAAGTGAAGATAAAGAATATGTACTGTCATTTAGGTTCCTCTTCAGGGTCTAACTTGGCATGCCCTTTCTCACTGTCTGTGTGACCTCCTGTCCACTGACACCCTAATGGAGTGGTCCCCTTCCTGGGCAGACTCCTGGCAAGCTTCCCGATACTCACGGACACTGTTTTTCCCGGGTCGCTCTACCTCCAACTCCCTTGTCAGCATCCACTGGACATCCTGGCTCAGCACCACACTTCTGGTCCACAAGGCCGACCACCTGTGACCACCTTCCTCAGCAACAGGAGGAGAGACAGCCCTCACCCTCCTCCTTGGACCTGGATTCCCGCCCATAGACACCCTGTTACATGTGCCCATGTCTTTTATAACATATCCCAGGATGCACCACTGTTGTGCCAACCCACTGGGATAGTCATAAAAGCCTATGTGTCACTGACTGGGTTTCCTTCACTGTCCAACAGGCTCCCCTATCGGATACCGTGGGGACACTCCCTCAGACCAGATGAACCACACATGGAGACATGCAACAGGCCTAACTACTGATCAGGCTCCCCTGTGAAGCAGGTAGAGTAAACTATGCTTTTTTCCTAGCACCTACCTAGGAGAGTGCTACATAAGTTTGCTCACTAAAGCTATAGAGAGCAATTGTTTTGCTAAACTTCAGACAATACTTAAAATAAATATTTCATTGTGGCCACACTGCCCTAATCAGGGGTGACTATCTAAATTTCGTCTTGCGGGGTGATCCAAGCTGATTTACTGTATATTTGCTCATTTGATTTGCCCCCTAAACTCAGTGTTGCTGTTGTTTCTCTCAGCTGCCAGTAAGCATCACTGGTAGCTCTGGCAATAGTTTAAGATGCCACAGTAATACTGAGTTATATGTTTTTTTAGGCAACCATTCAAAGTTTAAGTCATAATGTGCTAGTATGCATTGCATACTAACACATTATGACAGACTTACCTGAAAACAAAGCCCTCCAGCAGCTCGCTGTCACCTCTGAAGGAGCTTCAATCTTCATCGGTCCTCTTTCCAGGTTCGCAGGGTTCAACGATATGAGTGGCTGAGCCAGCAATGACGTCACTCCCGCATATGCGTGTAGCATGGCTCTAAAGGACTGGCATAGGTATGCAGTTCCTTCAGAGCGAATGCTCTGGTTGATGCGCATGCATCGAAAGTAAATATCTCCTCCACAGTGCACGTTTAGGAGATATTTACAGTACCTATAGGTAAGCCTTATTATAGGCTTATCTATAGGTAAAAATCATACATGGGAGTTTACTCCCACTTTAATTGTACTGGTGCATGTTGGGGGAGAGCACAAATACTTTTGGTGGACCTTGTAAGCTTTTTTTCTTCCCCCCCGGCTGTGGCCTAAATATGGTGTGTGATGTGCAGCTGTTTGACTAGGCCCAGGGCCTAAGAGGCCTGTGCATGTGCTAGGTGCAAATGACCACGAGCAGGAGAAGCCTGTTTGCCCAGTGTGGTCCTACTGGTGGAGACCCTGGGATTGAGGAACCTTGCAGAGGACAGGAGTCTGGAAGAAGAAGTGATGCCTGGAATAGAGTACCAGAGTTGACTTTGCCGTTGGAGATCCTGAGGACAAGGAACTCACAGAGAGCCTAGGAAAGAATCAAGAGTGTCACTGAAGCTGCTATTGGTAATGAAGATGCCGTTTCTTCTGGCAAAGGTACAGGTTGCTGGTTTCAGCCTAAAGGTCCTTTGACTGTACTGAGGTTTATTGATAGATTCTCTCCATCTGCAAGTCAGTAAGGGTATTCTGAAGTCCATAAAATGAATGGTGCCCAATTGTTACACAGCCCCCATTTTTCAGCCATGGACTATGCCCAGGGAAAATGCTAGACCATCCTGTCTCTGGGGATGCCCCACATGCCTCTGGGGTCTGGCGGATGCTACATAAAGGAATTGAGAGCTGAGAGACCTATGCAGGCTGACCTCCTTTTTAACCACTTGCCGACTGCCGCACTACTATTTACGTCGGCAGTCAGCCCCTCACAGGCAGAGTAACGTAGGGCTACGTCGCTAGCCTGTGAGGATTTTGGGAGCGAGCGCGCGCCGCCGGAGGCGCGCTCCCGTGCGGTCACGGACCCCCCCCCCCCGCGCGTGTGCCCGGCGGACCCGATGTCCGCCGCGCACTCGCGATCGTCCGTGACAGTGGGAGAAAGGCAGGCGGCTAGTGTAAACAAAGCCGCCTGTCAGTTCTCCCTGTGTAAGAATGATGATCAAACAGTTCTACTATGTAGGACCGTTGATCATTGTTCTTACACATCAAGCCACAGCCAATCACAGTTAGAAGCACGCCCCTAGGACACACTTAACCCCTCCCTCTCCAATACAGTTAACTCCTTCACTGCCAGTGTCATTCTTACAGTAACAGTGCATACTGTATATATAGCACTGATTTCTGTAGTAATGTCACTGGTAACCCCAAAAGTGTCAAAATGTCAGTCAAGGGTCCCATCTGTCCGCCGCAATGTCACAGTACCGCAAAAAAAATCGCAGATCGCCGCCATTACGCTAAAAAAAAAAAAACAACAAAAATGACAAAAATCTTTCCCTTTGTTAGTAAACACAATAACTTTTGCGCAAACCAATCAAAATACGCTTTCTGCGATTTTTTTTACCAAACATATGGTAAAAAAAATTTGGCCTAAAATGTTAAAAAATTTTGATTTTTACATTTATTTTTGGGGAATTTCATATAAAAAAAATGTGAAAAATATTGTTATTTTTGCAAAATTTACGCTCTTTTTTTGTTTATAGCGCATGATCAAAAAATGGCACAGGTGATCAAATACCACCAAAAGAAAGCTCTGTTTGTGGGAAAAAAAGGACGTCAAATTCGTTTAGGTACAGCGTCGCACGACCGCGCAATTCTCCGTTAAAGTCATGCAGTGCAGAGTCGCAAAATACCCCCTGGTCAGGAAGGGGGTAAAATCGTCCGGGGCTTAAGTGGTTAAAAGGCTGGCTCTAACGGTCGCAAAACTTACTGTGTCACTGACCTGGGACAAACATGCAGCAACTAAAATTGGAGTGAAGTCATAACTCCTCCTGATATATCTGTTCCATGTCAGTGGCTTAAAAGTATGGAAGCCAATGAACCAGCATGGCAGCCAGGTATTGAGCATTTTCAGAAAAACAGCTCAATGACAACAGCCTGTATATTATCTAACTACCGATTTCTTTTAATCAGCTCGATTTTTATACTACATAATTGGTTTATTAGCATACAATATATAGTAGCCAGAGGGGAAATGTAAAAAACAATTCATACTCATTTTCACAAATGACCGTGTATGTGCTTATTTAATATGCTAAAGCTAATTATTTTATGCTCTCTGGTTCAACAACACGCCTCAGTGTGACAAAACGTAGTTTCCTGTGTCGCCGAACGAATACCAGAGGTAATGAAATTTGCCAAGTTAAATAGAAAATGTACATAGAGTGCTATTCGTGACATTTGTTCAATAACTATATCTAATAACGGATGAGAAATATGATACTTCAGCCCCCCTGTAGGTGTTAATTACATTATATTAACCAGTGCTACTTCCCATGTCTAATTACATCATTAGTCAACAGAACAGAAGGAATTAAAAAGAGCAGCAAGCAGTGGCGTCGGCAGGGGGGGGCTGACCTGGGCTATAGCCCCGAGTGTGCTCCCCAAAAGCCCCGGGTCTCCTGTTGCTTTTTTAAAATGATTAGCCCCGAGTCCCAAAGCCTGGGTTTGGCCGAGAACTCGGGCTACATTCCTCAGCAGTGTAAGATTTATAAAGCACATGCAATGATTGGTGGGCAATCCGGGGCAGCCGCAAGGAGAGTGAATGCAGCTGTCAAGTTTCAGCATTGATGTCGGGTGTGGGCGGGGCCGGTATGCCACGCCCACCTTCCTCCCCAGACAGCTTCTGTTTCTCTATGCACGGAACAATGGGGCGGAGCCCCGCATACCGGTCCCGCCCACACCCGAAATCAATGCTACTTGACAGCGGCAATCACTCTCCTTCCTTGCGGCTGCCCCAGATCGCCCACCAATCACTGGATGCAGTGGCGTAAAGGGCACTGTGTAAACCGCAGGCAGTGGCAGCTCCTTCAGTCCGGGGACTAGCGGGGGCGGAGCCGCGGCGGGAAGGGGGCGGGGCCTCGGCGGGAAGAAGGGGCGGAGCCTCGGCGGGAAGAAGGTGAGTGCCCATTGCCCAAGTGTGTGTGCTGGGTAGTAGAGGGATGGGGAAGCTGCATATAGAGGAATTCATCTTTCCCTATTCTTTCTGCAGCTGCTGAATAACCCTCCTGCAGGAAGAATAGGGGAAGATCAATTCCTCTATATGCAGCTGCCCCATCCCCCTCCTATACAACTTCTTTTGCTGGCTCACCAGTGCTCTTAACCCGTCCCCCCCTCCAGTGTTCTAATCCCCCCTCAGTGCTCTTATTCCCCCCCCCCTCGGTGCTCTTATCCCCCCCCCACCCTCAGTGCACTTATCCCCACCTCAGTGCTCTTATCCCCGACTCAGTGCTCTTAACCCCCCCACCCAGTGCACTGGACTGCCCCCTGTTCTTTAGCCCTCTCCCGGTGCTTTTCATCTCCCTCCCCCCTATGCTCCCTGTCCCCCCCGTGCTCTCCACCCCCTGCGCCTTCCAACCCCCCTCTTAATACTCTCCAGTCCCCCACCCCCACCCCACCGTGCCCTTCAGCTCCTCCAGTGCTCTCTGCTTCGCCTGTGCTCTCCGGCCCCCCTAGTGCTCTTCTATCTTATATCATGTCCTCAGTCTCTGACCATCTCCTGTATCATCTCTGCAGTCTCTGACTGTCTCCTGAACCATGTCTGCAGTCTCTGACCATCTTCTGTAACATGTCCTCAGTCTCTGACCATCTCCTGTATCATGTCCTCAGTCTCTGACCATCTCCTGTATCATGTCCTCAGTCTCTGACCATCTTCTGTAACATGTCCTCAGTCTCTGACCATCTCCTGTAACATGTCCTCAGTCTCTGGCCATCTTCTGTTTAATGTCCTCAGTCTCTGACCATCTTCTGTATCATGTCCTCAGTCTCTGACCATCTCCTGTAACATGTCCTCAGTCTCTGGCCATCTTCTGTTTAATGTCCTCAGTCTCTGACCGTCTCCTGAACCATGTCTTCAGTCTCTGACCGTCTCTTGTATCATGTCCTCAGTCACTGACCATCTCTTGTATCATGTCTGCAGTCTTTGACCACCTCTTGTATCATGTCTGTAGTCTCTGACCATCTCCTGTACCATGTCTGCAGTCTCTGACCATCTCCTGTACCATGACGTCTCTAAGACTTTGAAATGTGTTCACCACATATACCGGGATGCTTCGCTTTCCATTCACAGGCCTGTGGAAGAGGTGCTGCAAATCACAGCAGGACAATGCTTGCTGGATCTGTTGGGTTGGGCAGGTGAGTGTTCCCACGTATAACATGTAAGAGGAGGGAAAAAAAATGATGGGACAATAGTCAGACATGGGGTGGTATGGAGAGGAGTACAGGGGGTCAGACATGGGGTGGTATGGAGAGTAGAGGAGTACAGGGGGTCAGACATGGGGTGGTATGGAGAGGAGTACAGGGGGTCAGACATGGGTTGGTATGGAGAGGAGTACAGGGGGTCAGACATGGGGTGGTATGGAGAGGAGTACAGGGGGTCAGTCATGGGGTGGTATGGAGAGGAGAGGAGTACAGGGGGTCAGACATGGGGTGGTATGGAGAGGAGTACAGGGGGTCAGACATGGGGTGGTATGGAGAGGAGAGGAGTACAGGGGGTCAGTCACGGGGTGGTATGGAGAGCAGAGAAGTACAGGGGGTCAGACATGGGGTGATATGGAGAGGAGAACAGGGGGGCAGATATAGGGTGGTATGGAGAGGAGCGGAGTACAGGGGGTCAGTCATGGGGTGGTATGGAGAGGAGAGAAGTACAGGGGTTCAGTCATGGGGTTGTATGAAGAGGAATACAGGGGGTCAGACATGGGGTGGTATGGAGAGGAGCTCTCCATACCACCCCATGATTGACCTCATGTACTCCTCTCCTCTCCATACCACCCCATGTCTGACCCCCTGTACTCCTCTTCATACCACCCCATGTCTGACCCCCTGTACTCCTCTCCTCTCCATACCACCCCATGACTGACCCCCTGTACTCCTCTCCTCTCCATACCACCCCATGACTGACCCCCTGTACTCCTCTCATCTCCATACCACCCCATGACTGACCCCCTGTACTCCTCTCCTCTCCATACCACCCCATGTCTGACCCCATGTACTCCTCTCCATACCAACCCATGTCTGACCCCCTGTACTCCTCTCCATACCACCCCATGTCTGACCCCCTGTACTCCTCTCCTCTCCATACCACCCCATGACTGACCCCCTGTACTCCTCTCCATACCACCCCATGTCTGACCCCCTGTACTCCTCTTCATACCACCCTATGTCTGACCCCCTGTACTCCTCTCCATACCACCCCATGACTGACCCCCTGTACTCCTCTCCTCTCCATACCACCCCATGTCTGACCCCCTGTACTCCTCTCCATACCAACCCATGTCTGACCCCCTGTACTCCTCTCCTCTCCATACCACCCCATGACTGACCTCCTGTACTCCTCTCCATACCACCCCATGTCTGACCCCCTGTACTCCTCTCCATACCACCCCATGTCTGACCCCCTGTACTCCTCTCCATACCACCCCATGTCTGACCCCCTGTACTCCTCTCCATACCACCCCATATCTGACTCCCTGTACTCCTCTCCTCTTCATACCACCCCATGACTGACCTCCTGTACTCCTCTCCATACCACCACATGACTGACCCCCTTTACTTCTCTCTTCTCCATACCACCCAATTTCTCACCCCCTGTACTCCTCTCCATACCACCCCTTGACTGACCCTTGACTGAGGGGGCCATTGGGTGGAGCTTGGGCGGTACTTACTTTTAAATATGGGAGGAGCTTGGGCGGGGCTTTTCTTTAAAATGTGGGAGGGGGTTATCAAATTTATCTTCGGGCTGAAGCCCCTGGTCTTTTTCCCACCTAGCAACACCCCTGGCAGCAAGCTAAAAGCTAGCAGGAAGGTCGCAGGAAAACTGCACATCCATTACATGTTCTTTATATTCCGCAAAAGGAAAAAACTGTGCAAACAAACCGGGGACCAAACAGGAAAGGTGAGGGAGATGAAGTTTTGACAAAAATAAGGAATTTAATCAGTACTTAATATACATGGTGATAGACAAACATTCTGCATTGCATGCACTAAGTACTAGACAGCCTTGCTAATGTTCTGACTCTATTGTTTTTTGGGATATGCTAACTTTCATTACATTTCCGGGACATGATTATTATTTTTTTTAATATACTAAAACAAACAGGCACACAATGCAAGGGAAATCCTCCACTAAAAGCGGTGGGAGAAACCATTGGGCTTTGCATTGTGGACCACAAAAGAGGAGGATTCTCTTGAATACGGCAACATTTTGGTGATACGGGCAGCAGGAAAGGTACTCTTCTTTTGTAGACGAGGTTTTACCGTCACCAATCTGAATTGCAACATAAGAGCTGGACAGGGCTGTCCCCATGCAGCAGCATTTTAAAATCAGGGTCCAGGGTTTGATATACGGCACCACATTTCAAACTCATTCATTGAGCTCAATGGGGCCCCACTGTGAGCCAAATCTGTAAAATTACTGTTTGGCAATTTAAAAATTAAAGTAGAAAAGAAAAATAACAACAGGCATTCAGGAAGCGGCAGTAGCCCCTCCTGAATGCCCTCTGTAAAGCAATCCCACGAGGATCACTTTTCAGAGGGTGGTGGTAAGCAGTACCGTTAATGTGAAGCCTAAGGTCTCTTTCACATGGAGCGGACCGTATTGCGATCCGCTCCGGCACTTTTTTTTTTTTTTTACGGACACGGATGACACTTGTCTCATCCAGTCTGTATGTCCGCATATCATCCCATCCGTTTGCGGATGATATACGGACATAATGTATGTCTATGGGCATTGTGGATGTCAGCGGATGACACTGCTGACATCCGATTTTGCGTCCTTTCCGTTTTCTAAACGGAAGAAAAAAAGGGTTCTGTTCCAAAAAATGGAACAGAACTGAAAGGACGCAAATCGGATGTCAGCAGATGGTCATCCGCTGACATCCGCAATCCCATTGACATACATTATGTCCGTATATCATCCGCAAAGAGGTCTAAAGCTGTTTTCAAACCTGAGTATTTTGTAGCTCAAAGCGCGAAGTTCCAAAAAGTTCTCCAGTCCAATTTGCTTAAAACCAAACACCTGAAGCTCAAAAACCTTTGAGGGCTTCTTTTGTAGCTCAATTTGGGCAGATAGGTGAGTTTTTGAAGTGTTTTTATTTTTTAGATTTTTGCAGAAAACGCTAAAAAAAAACGCACATGAAAACACCTTAAAAAATTTGATAAGATTTGGCACCCGTGGCTGTCCCTATGAATCTTACTGTAATATCCTGGATCTTTTCTAAGATTGTACATTATATATCTTTCTTGAGAATGGAAATATTTTCACCTTTATTTTTCTTTGTTTTCATCAGTGTTGTAACTGTTGATGTACGGTTTTGTACCTTGTCTTTGGTTGTTTTTTTTTTTTTTTACTGTACCGCATATTATTTTTTCATTAAAAGCAATGTTTCAAAAAAAAAAAAAAAAAAACACATTAAACCGTAAAGGGTTACCAAACCCACAACAGTAAAATCAGACTGTATATGCAGTAAAGCATGCTTGTTATACTCATTGAGGAACCTAAAGGGTTAATTCTCCGCATTGTGTAAAAAGGCTGTTAGATCTTGTCTTCTTTGATCCTACCCTTCTTCCACAGCCCCCAATCCATCTCCTGATAGAACTAAGCCTTGAAGGCACTGTGCACATGCTCAATTTGGTGTGTATTGCTAGAGAGTTTTTTTTTTTCCAGAGGGTGCATGTGATCGGCACAGGGCCAATCAGCACTGAGAGTCAGCAGTCATGCAGCCTCATAGGACAGTCAGAGAAGAATGAAAACTCCTCCTACAAGCTTTACCCAGACACTGATAGAAGTCACAAGACTGCTCTATACTGCTGATTAGAAAAGGTATTTGGCAGTTTATATTTACTAAAATAATTGCATGTCCATGTTCTGTGTACTGTGGGAGACCAGATATAATGAATGCAGGGTCCTGGATTTAGTAACACTTTAAAATAAATTTGAGGACAACCACAAGGCCTCAAGGGACCGCCAGTGGTCCAATTCTGTGGCCACAAATTGGGGGATACACAAGTTGTAAAAACATGAAAACCAAAAAAAACTTAAGTGTTCTTTTTTCAAAATGCACAAAGCTGTGCACTTACATAATCCAAAGTGAAGTTTTATAATAAAACATAAACAATTAAAGCTCATGCAGTGAAATAAGATATAAAGTAATTTGCCAAGACATAAAAGATACATTTCTGTTCTTAGGTCTGTCCCCTATAACTGCTCCACACCCTTGCTTTCTCAGAATGTTCCTGCCCCAAGGTACTCATAGACTCACAATGACAGTTCGCAATGATTTGCTTCATGTGTTCCACCCCACCTGCTTCTCATTATACTGCTTTTATTATATGCACTGATTGCCTCTGTTTATTTAGTTTGCATCATTTATACATCATGAATATTTTGTCTGACTGTCACTTTGCATGGTCTCAATTAATCACATATGCTACATAAAATGCTTGGGAAACCTACAGTGCCAGTGTCCACTTACTCTTTAATCTAAAACTATTGCAACTAAAATTTGAAGTTATTCCTTTTTAGTCCATGAAAAAAAAAAGACAGAATGAAATTTAAAATAAAATACTTGGTTTTTATGGTTTCTTGAAGGATATGTTCATCTGTGCAGCTAAATACTGTTGGAACATTCAGATGACAGCTATAAGTTTACACCAAGAAGTAGTGGCTAAGGCTGCAGAATTTGGGCAAGGACAATTTGGGCAAGGAAAGAGAAACTGATTCCAAGAACCTTAGGGCTTGGGGACAGGTCACTAAGGTTTATTTACTAAAGGAATATGGGCTGCTCAATCAGAAAAGTTTAAAGTGGAACCCATAACAGGTTGGTAACAAGTAATGTTCTTTAACAAAAAAACGTAGATTCCACAATAATTATGCTACAAATATTAGCATGTGCTGTAAATTGCCTCCAGGATTGCTCCTGTTTCTTCTTGCTGGAAGCTGCTATTTTGTTAAAGCCCAAAGCAGTCACTTTCTTATTGGTAACCCTCCCTAGCTCCTTAAAAACTGTAATTAACTTTCTTCAATTAGGATATATGTACATTTCCATCATTGATTGTATGTCTTGGTTCGGTTATAGAGGAAGGCTGACAGAAGCTTTACAGTGCTGAAGTTCATAGGCTGCCAGTGAGGGAGAAAGGAGAGAATATCAGGGAGATAAGATAAAACATTATCCTTGTAAGTTTAAGGCCTCATGCACACTGGGCATTTCTATAGCTGCTTTTTTTGCCTTCAGACATTTTTTTCTGCAGCCAGTAAACTCCCCAGCATGTTATCCTATGTGTCCATGCACACATAGGTTGTTATCAGCGTATTTTGGAAGGGGCGTTTTCTGGCTGAAAAAAAAAAAAAAAACGCTAAATCTTTGATGTCTCCCTGGCAGCAGAGTTTGTTCTGTCACCTCTCCTTCTTTCCCTTTCTTCCTCCCTAATCTGTGTTCCTTTTCCACAGTCTGCTTGATTCCTGTTGCTTTCACCCCCCTACAGCAACAGTAATTTTTAGGCAACTTTCTCATCTAGGCGCTGCTATTTTTATAGACGTTTTACAGGTGTTTTTCAGGTGTTTTTTGGGTGTTTTACAGGCGTTTTTGCAGCGTTTTTGGTTTGACATGTGACCAATGGAAAAAAATTAAAGCTGAGTTCCGGCCTCAAAAACCTTTTTTAACTAAAAATACCCCTATAATACTAATCCATTGCCCTTTACAGAACCGCTATTCTCATACTTACAAGGTGTACAGTATTGGATTTTGGTCAAAATCTTACTTTTAAAAACGCTGTCTGGGCGCGGCCATCTTGGATGTGGGCATCTGAAGCCACAGTGTAATCTGCTGTGCCCTTCTTCCTGATTCCAGGGAGGGTTCTGGGAGTTCTTCCTGATTCCAGCCTCATGGGAGTGATGACAAACAGCTCCCAGGATGCAATGCAAAGGTGGAAGTGATGTCGGTGGCCGTGGCCACAGAGGGGGGGAGAAGGAGGAAGTTCAATCAAAAATGCCCTGATAATAAGGTAAGGGACACCCAAAAAAAATTTAGAATGCCCAATTGTTGATAAGCATAGCGAGCACTCCAGGAATCACTAAAGTTGCAAAATAGGCCAATCTGCCCAAAAAAAAAAAAAAAAAAGCTCATGTACTTTTTTGAGCAACAGGTGTATTGCCTAGGGTAACAGAATGCTCAGATGTGAAAAGGGGCCATCAAACTGAATGCGATTTCTCTTGTTTGGCATTTTTAGAGCTAAAGCTTAGAGCAGAAAATTGCCCAAAAATGTGATGTGAACAGAGCCCTAAAGCTGTCAGCTGATCGACCTCTAGTGGCTCTGATTTTAGACATATTGTTGAGAATGGAAAGCAACTGAGCATATGCAGAGCACAATGAGGTTGAATTTTAAACAGTGTAGGTACTTATTTTAAACGTTTTACATAACTATTTTCCAACATTCACTTTGCAAAGTAAACATACAGTATATAGGGGAATTCAACATTTTTTAGATGTTCCCCCTTACAAACAATGTTGGTGTGGGCAACAGATTCCTGTACCTGCTGTAGACAGGTACATGAATCTAGGGTATGTACCACATGTAAAGGTGTTCATACTGAAACTCCATTCTCACTGAGGATTTTAAACATGGGTGGGAGGAATCTGATAGGGATTTTCAGACACTAGTTCCCCATTAGGTCTTCCCTCCTTTTGATTGACAGAGAGCAGTGGGTCAATCTTTAGGCAATACACAGCCTGCTATTGGCTAATCTACCCACTGCCTGCTGTCAATCACAAGGAGAAAGCAGACCTGATGAGGAACTAATGTCCCAGCTTCCTATCAGGCTTTACCTACTGTTAGCATTACTGGTTGCTAGGAGGCTGTCAGCTGTACAGACAACAGGGACCTTAACAACCAGTGACAGATGGGGAGGGGGTGGTGGCGGCAAACATGCAGCTCTGCTACACACGGTACAGAGACAGGCACTCAGCCTGTCTCTTTGCACTAACGTACAGTTGGTCTTTATTACATCCATTTTGATTATCTTTGAACTGGAGGTAATTATTTTTAGATTTGGTGCATTTAGGAACTACATGAATCTGCCACATGTGTCAGTAAAGCTACCAAAAATGTGCAGCAGGGATTTTGGAATCTGGTGCAGAACTTTTCAAAGGATCATGGCACCAGAAAAATGTATTTAGGTATTTACTGAAAGCCCCCATAGTTCTTTGCTGCTGTGGTCAGATTTCATGCTATAGTATGGCTCTACTTGTTCTCCGTGGTCCCACTTTATGAAGGAACATAACCACCCTCTCTTGCTCACTCCCGAGATGAACTATGAGCTATGGACTTTGGGATGTGTAGCATCATTGAGAAGATCACATGACCACAACTAATGTTCACTGCTCCTTCCCAACAAACCCCAAAGTTTGGGAGATCATGAAGGACATTACAAGAAGGCATGAAAACATATAAAAGAAAAATTTAATGACAAATAGATTACAGAGAAAAAAAGATATATTTTAGGCCTGATTCACACTAATGCAATTTCAGATACACAGGATTGCATGACAAGGGACATCAAATTGTTTTCAATGGTGTCCATTCGCGCAGAGCAATTCAGAAGAAGTTCCTTTTACTACTTTGGTGCAATTTCAGTGCAATTTTAGCCACCAAGGATATAAAAACCTTATCAAAGTTGCATCCAAGTAGCATTACATAATTGCACTAAAAGTCAGATCAGAATCATCTCAGCATCAGCAGTGTGAACCTAGCCTAAGTGTCATCTCAATGCAAGTCTATTAGTTTGTTTAACCTACACAAATAAATCTACGTGACCAAGTGGTTTCTGTCTCAGCAGTTGGTCAGCAGTGGTGCTGACCACAATCCTTGATATACAAATAGCAACTAGAGGAAAAATATACAAATCTGTATTGGAATACAGTCATGAAAATATGGAATAAAATGCAAAATGAAATAAGAAAATCCCATTAAATTATTTTTAGGTCCTCAAACTTTAAAAAAATGTGCACTTCCTTTTAGCCCCCCTCTGACAGAAGGAGCCACAGTCAGATCTCATGACAGCCTGCCAACTTTTCCTGAACAATACACTTGAAAGCCTGAGCAGTCAAGCAACATTTTTCAACAGCCGCCTTTCATTGTTGTCATTGCCGTGAACTGTTAGGTGAGAACTGTTTGGTAGCTAAGGGTTACTGCATTTTGCATCGTATAATTCTCAGTTGTACTTCGTTATTAAATAAACATGGCTATGACTATTTCCAGCTACTAAGTTTTCTTTTCTGCAAAGGTAAGGCGTTTCAGATCTGACTAGTACATGTATTTGTAGTTTCCCTCCTGGGGATTGAGGAATGCTGTTCTACAAAGGCTTCCAAAACAGACCACAGTGGAGTACCAGTAATTAGAAATGTCATACCTGATCCTCTGACTTATATATCATTACAAGAATGCTGGGGTAGCCAGCAGAGCCGTGTCCTGCTCATCCACACTGGAGAGAAGGAGCTATCAGTATAGCAGCAGGTGCTTTGATAGGCTCTACTTTTTACAGCCAACGCACAGGATGCCGCCACCTATGATGTATAGCTCGGGGTCTGATGGGAAAATGATTGGTTGCACTGTCTAAGCATTTGTTTATAAGGTTCTGTTAAATTGTTAGAATTTAGGAAACAGTAATAGAACATTGTTGTGTAAATATTATTTGAAAAAAAAAAATGTGGCCTTTAAAATGTGACATTGGGTGAGATTTATAAACCTCACCATAATGTAAAGCAGTGCGAAACAGAAACAGTGAGACATATTTTGGAGACAGGTTTGCTGGAAGATCACAGCTTGATTCATAAATTCTCCTTCTGCTGTTAAAAGTTGTTCTCCTTGGTCTAATAAACGAATGCCAATATAATTTTTAATGTGGTCTTTTCTTGGTAAAGTTAATGTAAACCCAATCGTTTAAACTCATTTGAGATTTCTTAATCCCATATAAGTCTTACCATGTTCAAATCATTTCAAGTCACTTTCAGAATTTTTTAATCCGTAGCTTTCATTATAATAGCCTTAGAAGGTCTGACAAGAAGATCTTTATATAGGCACGAATATTTGTGGGATATAGGGTCCCTGTCTCCCAATAGGTCTCCTCTGTTGTCACCTTGTAACGTGTTCTCCAAGTTGTCTTCAGTCATCTGTAAGGGATTGATTTTTCCCAATGACCGCAAATGTAAGGAACATTCTTCCCATTGACCATCATTCCAATGTGTTGTTAGCTGTAGATATAGTAATTATTGGTGGGGGTTTGCTGAGTGCAGAAAGATATTTCAAGGGTTCCCCCATATGAAAAGAAAGGCTGTTCAAAGGCAGTACATCTCTTCTACTGTGTCATGCCATCCTTCTTGCTAAGCCGATGTACTTCACTTAAGGCTCCGTTCGAATGTAGGCATTTTGGGGCATTTTTCTGCTCTAGGATCAGCTCTCAAAATGCCCAACAAGACAAATCCTATTCATTTCAATGGCCCCTGTTCACATCTGAGCATTTTGACGCTGTGAGCAAAACGCCTGACGCTCAAAAAAGTACATGAGCTTCTTTTTGGGCAGATTACAGGCGTTTTCCATTGGTCTCTAGTCAATCTAAAAACGCCTGTAAAACGCCTGCAAAAACACCCATAAAAACGCCTGAAAAAACGCCCATAAAAACGCATGTAATAGCAACGCCAAGATGTGAACGTAGCCTTAATGTCCCCTATGCTCCAGTTTGTCCCATGATGATTTTCTAGATTTTGACTGACCTATTGCACAAAATACCAACAACTGTGGAACAGGTCAATTGGTTCTAAGGCTGCATTCACATGTCAGCGTATGGATCGCGGGCGGAATCGCGGCAACATCGCTCAGCGTTTGGGGGGCTATTGCAAATCACGGGCAACGCACAGGCGTCCCGCGATTTGCAATAATCTCCGGATCGCGGGCGGAATCGCGGTAACATCACGCAAAAAAAAAGTCGCGGGACGCATTACGCGCAAAAAAGTACAAGAGCTTCTTTGGAGTGTATTGCGTCCCGCAATTTTTTTTGCGCGATGTTACCGCAATTCGGCAGGCGGAGATCGCGGCAACATCGCTCAGCGTTTGGGGGGCTATTGCAAATCACGGGCAATGCACAGGTGTCCCGCGATTTGTAATAATCTCCGGATCGCGGGCGGAATCGCGCCGCGATCCATACGCTGACATGTGAAAAGAGCCTTAAGAAAACGGTTAGCTTTATCAAAGATTGTGTTAAAATGACTGATCAAATGTCACTATGTGTGGCTAGCTTAACACAGTTCTACTAGTGACATAACATTTCTAAGCAGGAATGTTTCTAACAAGTATGGTGAACTGGATACTGGAATCCATGTTACTATGGGATTGAATTTTACTCCATCCCCGAATGTGAAGCTTTTGCACTGATTTCACATATCCTCAGCCCAGCACTTGGAATATACCAGACGGATAGGTGCTGAAGACCACACAGAGCTAGAAGGAAGGAATTTCCCATTGCCTCATCTTTATTCACCTTTCTCGGTCCATTACTATATTTCTACTTTCTGTGCTGTATTTACTTGCCTTTCTACCACCCCCTCCATCAGACATTTCCACCTACACCCCCATCCCACTGCCACCCCTAGTCATACTATTTACGTTGCTCTGTACATTTTGTATATTGTATTCCCTGCAAATATATCATAAAAATTACCCAAAAGTTATATACCAGTTTGCATACCTCCTTAATCATAGAGTTTTTCCATCCCCTGACCTGTGCTTGGGTTCAGGCTAGGTCTAATGGAATGCCAAGATTATTCCTATTCATTTTCCACTGATATACTTTTTCTAGCTGCATAGTAACCCCAGTGCTATAGGATAAGTAACCTATGTTTTTTAAACTAATGTAATGTTGTGTAATGCTTACTCATACTACTAACTTTCCAAAGCAGCCAATATGTATGTTTCTATTCTCTAAAAAAAGAATATATATAAAATAAATGCATACACTTTAAAAAACGTTTATTGTATCTGACTGACATGTCAAATGTTATTTTGTTGAAAGGAATAATCTCTAGCAATAAAAGGATAATATGATTAAGAAGCAGTATTTCACAATGCATTTGTTGAGGTTTAAGACCTGCATTCATGTATTCACAGGCAGCTGCACATGCCATATTTATGATGCTGCATCTTCATAGCTATCATTGTCAACAATGTTAAAAGTATTAGCAATTTAGTATGAGCATAAGACCACAGCAGGTATTTGGACAAAAAAACACTTTAAAGTGATATTAAAGAGAGATTTAAAAAATAAAAAAAAATAAATGTTTTATACCTCCTCTGTGCAGTGGTTTTGCACAGAGCATCTTGGGTTCCTTGCCGATGATCCTGGCCCCTCCCTCCTGCTGAGTGCCCCATAGCAAGCAGCTTGTGATGGGGCACACGAGCAGGCTTACTCCAGAGCCACTGCTCTGTGTGTCCATTCACACATGGTGCACAGCTCAGCTCCACCCATGCTCTCTCCTCATGGGCTCACCGGCTGTGATTGATCGTGGTGGCTCTCACTGCTGTCTCAGCCAATGAGGAGGAAGAGACCCAGGAGAGCCGCTGCTCTCGTGCACATTGCTGGATCGAGATGGGGCCCAGGTAAGTATCATGTCTTTTAGCGTCATGCATAGAATGCATGAAAGTAAAAAAAAAAACCTGGAGCCATTACAACTACTTTAAATTGAATCCCCTGCTCAGGGGATATTGCAAGCAACATAAAGAGACATTTGGTTAAGGCAGTATTAAACGCAAAAGTATATTACATTGCAGCTTACCAATCCTTTAATTTGGTGGCTGCATTAATTTTCTGGTGATTCAGCCAGTAACACATTTATTGCCTAATGCCTTTTTTTGTATGCTAGTCTTTTATCGAAAATGAAGAGGTTACTAAAGTGACGAAAATTCTCACACAACAGAATAAAAATTTAGAAAAGATGTAATGGGTTGTAGTGTATTTGTATTGTACTTTCCAACTGTGCTAATTAAACAAAAAATTGTACGATCTGGTATCATATGAGAAACATTTTTGTACTTGTCCCATCGGATAATATCGGATGAACTGTCCAGATCAGCTTTCGAAAGCTGTGCACTAACGATCAGATTATCGTACGGGCGCCTCGAAAGTGGTACTTTTTGTGCCATTTTCTGATCGTGTGTATGGGCCATTTGGGTGTCTCCACTATGAATGGAGGAGCAATGGACACACCTTTAAACAGCAGCATTGTCAGTATGGGGAGAGGGTGGTGCTGGATGTACTAGCAGATTTAGATGAACTTAATTAACAAATTAAAGCTGAACTCCAGTCGTTCCAATAACAGTTTTTTTTCTTTTGTGATAAAGATATGATAAAAATGAATAAAAGCTGAGCATTGGCAGAACCCTGGTCAGTGCTTGTCTCAACTCTCTAACTGACACTTTTTATGGACAGTTTGGTCCATTAAAGGAAGTCTAAATAAAACAGACTTACTACTTGGATCAACAGGTGAAAAAATAGGTAAAAAAGACGATAAAAAGGAATGCAGCCACCACATCTAAGAATTGGTAAACTGCAATAAAATGCATTTTTTTGAGTTTAGTACTGCTTTAACATTCATTGGACTCTTCTGTAAATAAGGAAAAAGTTACGCACACCCCCACCCACCCACTCACGCACTCACTCAACGCTAACCACATGATATGTTTACAGTTGACAGTATCTAGGGTTCCATAAACGACTTCATATATAAAAAATACTTACAAACATGTCCATCAGCAGGTGCTCAAGCGTGACCTCAATATCTTCCAGTTTAGCTGCCAAAGTCATGTTTGCAATGTCCGTGGCCAGGAGAAGAAATGTCAGCCTTTCTCCTAAATTCTGTTACAGAAGGTTTGTCTTTTCACAAATAAATCATCAGTAAAATGAACAGTGACTCTACTTTCAGGGTGGACAGCACACCAAAAATAAGCTACAACTTGAAAAAAGTTCTGTTCTTCCTTCTGCAGTCATCAGAGTCTTGTTTGGGATGATATTTGTCCTGTGCTCCTAGGCTGCTCCCAGTGATTGTTCCAAGTTTAGCTGAGAATGGATGTGATCTGAGAACTTTGCAGCTGTACAGTGACACAGCTGGGACCATGGATTGGAACAAAATGAGACACGCTCCTCTGTGACTGATATTTATCTGTTTCCATTTTTTGCGCTCTTACTGCTCGGTCCTGACCTTTCATTAATGTTCACGCACACTGGAAAGTATTGTAGAACAAAACAGAATTTGGCTGTGACCAGCGCTAGGCCAATTCACATAGCAGCATCATGAATGATCCTTTGTGTACTGATTGAAACTTCCTTGTACAGCTAATAACAGAAAAAAAGAATAGTGTTTTGGATAAGGAAAATTTACACCCTCGTTTTCCTCTAGTTATATTATTAGATTAGAGCTCAAAATTCCCAAAATAGGTTTTTCCTTGAAATTCATCAAAGCAAGCTTTGGCCTTCAGCCTTCTTAGATGCTTGATTCATGCCATGAGGAAACTGGTACAGCATGTGCCTCATTTTTTGATGGGCAGATGGACATAAAAACAAGTGACAATGACTACTCAGTTAATGGAATGTCTGGAACTTGGCTGGACTTTCTTTATTCTACAAATATCACATAAAACAGATCAATAACATGGCTTAATATAATTCAAATATCTCTTGGCTTACCAAAAACATATTCATTAATCCTCCTTAGGTTAGAGAGATAACAGTATATCAGGTTACTACTTCATTTTGTTTGAGGCAGTAATTAACACTTAAGCCTACCATGCTAAATTGGCTGAAATTCAAGCTTGTGGGTGGCCATCAGCACCACCCGGCTCAACAAACTTCGAATGAAAAGTCCAAAGAGCTGGGTGGAAAATGAATGGTCGAAGAGTGACAGCATTCAGTCAGATGCAGTTACTGTTCGGGTATTCAGGCAGCTCTCTCTGAATACATCAGGGTCAAACCAGAAATACAGAAAGATTGGCCAGACCAAAGCCAGATAAAAGGGTCCAAGATAATTTAAATTGTTGGTCATTAAAACCAGCCAACGCATTTCAGGGGCAACACTACTCCCCATTATCAGAGCTCAACAGAGGATAAAAGTTGGATGGACTCCATGAAAACAGTAACTTCACCAATCTCTATTAGAACCAGTATTGACCTCACCTCCTGGAGTAACAACTTGACAGCAGTTGCTGATCAACTACGAAGGATCCAGAGCTCTGAAAATTTAGGAGTGGTTAAGCCCTCAAAACACCTTAGATGGTTTTATATGACTTTACCGACAACTAAAATGATCTTGCACTCTTTTATCTTGGACTGGTTTGAAATAATGGAGCTTAGGTGAGTTTATAACGCTGATTTTCTCCTGTCAGGATAAACAGCATTTACAAGAATCCAGTGTGCATGAGGCCTTAGTCTTGGATTCACTTCATCTCCACCCATACCTAACTTTACTGTAGTTCGGATCCCATCTGTTATTCCCATAAGCCAATGTCTCCTACATTGATAATAGTACTCACCTCTTTGTCAGAACCAACATTTATCAATTAATAAACCTTCTTCAAATAAATTGTATGTATTTATATAACTAAATCAAATTTGAAAAATATTTACTGTAACAAATTAAAGTACTCTCCAAGGCATTCCCAGGCCTTGGGGTGCTGTAGTTGTGATTTTAAAGACATTAGCTGGTACAAGATTAAGAATATAGAAATCATCAATAAAGTCCATTTTAAACGTGCAAAGATGAAAGCAACAGTCCCAATCAGAGGTTGCGTACACAACTGTGTGATGAAAAGTGTATGAAAACTTCTATGTTCACCATATGGGCCATCACCAGTTGCCAGATTCTTATAATATCTCCAATTCCTCAATAGGATAATGGATATATATGGCAGCAATGATAATGCAGGATTCTAAAACAGAGGGCTTGATGGAAGAATAGTTCTACTTCCTGTCAGTAGAGGTTACACATCAACCACTGGGAGTCTGATAGGTCAGCACTGCCTGCAATATCTGCATTGATTATTAGGCTCCTAGTGGTTGATGTGCCATCTTTATAATAGCTTCCCTAAAGCTCATCATACACTACAATCTGATTATATTACAATCTGACTATAAAATATATGTTTAATCTCCTTTAGGTTAAATAAAACTATATAACAGGAGGACCAAATTAGACTCATGCTACTTAGAGGTCTATTTTTGAACAGCCAAACAACCATTGCGAATAATCCTTGTAATGTGTCTAATTTGTTTATTTCCTATGATGCAAAACCACTGCACAGAGCATGTAAGTATAACATGTTTGTTATTTTAAAAGGAAAAAAAACAAGACTTTAGTATCACTTTATTGTGACTCATACGGAAGTGCACATACCTTATTATTAAAATGTCTCTTAACCACTTCCATACCGGGCCATTGTAAAATGACGCCGGCAGTAAGCTTCTGTCGATCCCCCGGGGGCAAGCAGCGCGGCGATCGGGAATGAGGCTTGTCCCTCGGACTGAGCCCATCCCCGATCAAGGTAAACAGCCAATGAAATTGGCTGTTTACCATGTGATCGGCTGTGTCCAGTGCGAACCACTCGTTCTCTCCACAATGCGCGCCCCCGGGGGAGCACAGTGCTGCGATCGGGGACGAGGCTCGACACTCGGACAGAGCCCATCCCCAATCTAGGAAAAGAGCCAATGAAATTGGCTTTTTACCACGGGACCAGCTGTCAATCACAGCCGGCCACAGAATGTCAACAGAGAACACGGTAACTAGCTGTTACCATGTTCTCCTCCTCACACACTGCTCCTGTGTGAGGAGGAGATTAAGAGGACCTGTCACTAGCCCATCAAAATACCTGTCACTAGCCTATCAAAGTACCTGTCACCAGCCCATCAGAGTACCCGAGTACCTTTCACCAGCCCATCAGGTACTCTGATGACAGGTACTCGGGTTCTCTGATGGGCTGGTGACGGGTACTTGGGTACTCTGATGGGCTGGTGACAAGTATTCGGGTACTCTGATGACAGGTACTCGGGTACTCTGATGGGCTGGTGACAGGTATTTGGGTACTCTGATGACAGGTACTTGGGTACTCTGATGACAGGTACTTGGGTACTCTGATGGGCTGGTGACAGGTACTCGGGTACTCTGATGACAGGTACTCGGGTACTCTGATGACAGGTACTTGGGTACTTTGAGTACCTGTCATCAGAGTACCCAAGTACCTGTCATCAGAGTACCCGAGTACCTGTCTCCAGCCCATTAGAGTACCCGAATACCTCTCTGTAGCCCATTATAGTACCCAAGTACCTCTCTGTAGCCCATCAGAGTACCCGAGTACCTGTCTCCAGCCCAGAGTACCCAAATACCTGTCTCCAGCCCAGAGTACCCAAGTACCTGTCTCCAGCCCGAGTACCTATCTCCAGCAGAGAGTACCCAAGTACCTGTCTCCAGCCCAGAGTACCCGAGTACCTGTCTCCAGCCCAGAGTGCCCGAGTACCTATCTGCACCCCATCAGATTCCCCAAATACCTGTCTCTAGCCCATGAGAATACCCAAGTACCTCTCTGAAGCTCATCAGAGTACCCAAGTACCTTTCTGAAACCCATCAGAGTACCTGAGTACCTATCTGCAGCCCATGATTATGTCAGATTATGTGTTGGGGTGTTTGCTTTCCAAAATGGGGTCATTTTATGTGGCTTTCCATTGTCTCTGTGCTCCAGGGCCTTCAAAAGTGTGATAGGTTGTAATGAAATTATATGTGTAATTTATGCTCCTAGAACACCTGACGGTGCTCCTTGCATGTTGGGCCTCTGTATGTGGCAATGCTGTGACAAAGTCCCACATATGTGTATAGGAGTAACAGAATGGATTTTGGGGTGTCATTTTTGCTACCGTATGTACATGCTATGTGTTAAAAAATATCTTATAAATTGACAACTTTGTGTAAAAAAAAAATTAGTTTTCATTTTCTTTCCACATTTTCCAAAAACTTGTGGAAAAAATGACATGGTCAAAAGACTCATCATGCCTCATAGAATATACGTTGGGATGTTTTCTTTCTAAAATTGGGTCATATTGTGGGTAATTCCATTGTCTTGGTGCTCCAGGGCCTTCAAAAGTGTGATAGATCGTTAGGAAATTATACAGTATGTGTAATTTATGCTCCTAGAACACCTGACGGTGCTCCTTGCATGTTGGGCCTCTGTATGTGGCCAAGCTTTGTAAAAGTCTCACACATGTGGTATCGCCATACTCAGGAGGAGTAGCAGAATGTATTTTGGGGTGTAATTGCAATTTTGCATATACTGTGTGTGAGAAATATTTCTTCATTTTCCCAAGAATTGTGGGAAAAAATTACAACTTCAAAAAACTCACCATGCCTCTTACTAAATACCCTGGAATGTCTACTTTTTAAAAAGGGGTAATTTGGGGGGTATTTGTATTGTCCTGACATTTCAGGGCCTCAATAAATTAGATAGGTCGTCGGTACATCAGGTGTGATCAATTTTCAATGATTGGCATCATAGCTTGTAGACTCTATAACCTTCACACAAACTAAATAATAACCACTAATTTGGGTTATTTTTACCAAAAACATGTAGAAGTATAAATGTTGGCCCAAATTTATGAAAAAAAAATTACTTATTTGCAAAATTTTATAATAGAAACTAAAACAAAATGTTTTTTTTTTTCAAAATTTTCGCTATTTTTTAACTTATATCACAAAAAATAAAAAACCCAGTGGTGATTAAATACTACCAAAAGAAAACTCTATTTGTGTGAAAAAAATGATAAAAAATTTGATACAGTGTTGTATGACTGAGTAATTATCATTCAAAATGTGAGAGCGCTGAAAGCTGAAAATTGATCTGGGCAGGGAGGGGTTGTAACTGCTCTCTATGGAAGTGGTTAAAAGGAAAAAAAACGAGACTTTAGTATTACTTTATTGTGACTCATATGGAAGTGCACATGCCTTATTATTAAAATATCTCTTAATGAAAAAGGTTGAGAAAGGCATCTCTGTGTTGTAAGAAACCAATAATGCGGTATGGAACCACGAGCAAGCCACTCCTGATGAACCCCTGGGCCCCTGATGACGTCAAGCGTATGACGAAACCGGTTGGGTGAGTCAGACGTGACATACCACGCCCCCCACAGCCGGCTTGCTCGTGGTTACATACCGCAGGAGATGTTTGCTCTCTCAGAAGTGTTGGTTTACTGCACTGTATGCTCATGATACTCGTTTAACATGTGAGTTTGATACTATTTTATTCAATAAACGGGAATTATTTACGGAATTATGCTATGTCCCTGTTGTTATCTCTCTTATATGCATTATATGGATTTCTACTTTGAGTCGGTGAGGTGACACCCTGTGGCCGTATTTGGTATTTCTACCTCAAAGCCTCTATAGGTCTACTCATTGATTTGAATGACCCACTCAGTTTGGTAAGCTGCCAACCTTTTCAATCACACGGTGATCTGCACGCTGGTGTTTTTATTTATCAAGAAACCTTGTGGATGTAACAACTACTGGGACTTCTTGTGGCTTATTTTGAACTTTACCTTTTATTCACTATATCACATCACTGTGGATTTTGGATACAGTTTTATTCTGCATGGACTTGATTATTTTTATATATTGGATAATACCCATAATATAAGATACCAGTCACTATTTTTAAATTTTTTATTGATTTAATTTTTGCACTATGTCACTTTAAACCATATAATCATTTCTTCTAGCGCAGCACATATTGTTACTGAATGTTATGTGGGGATTTTGTCTATGATTCCTATGTGCAGCTGCTAGTCTTTCTAAAAATATTTTTTTTCACCATTATTTATTAGCGCGGAAATTTACACGTATTTATCACAGTCTTACTTGTATAGCCTTGTTTCAGAGCAGAAGGGGGTGGGGGTGGGAAGGACACCTCCTAGCAATTCTTCTAACAGTTGGTCCAAAACCCTGTCTTCTGACCCAGGCAGCTGAAAGTCCCAAAAATGGGGCCACGTTTAAGGGTGGATGCGGGGGCTGCAGAATAAGGATGTCAGCGTGGTGTAGGTTGTTACAAGGTGGAACGCACGCTATCGACCTTGGAAGCAGGTGTGCGTTCCACTGCTACACCATGATGGCCGATTGCTGAGTGCGCTCAATTCCAGAGCAATAGTCATTGTATACTATTTAAGTAAGGGCCCAGACATGCATTTTTAGGCTCTGAGGAAGAGGCTAAGCCTCGAAATGCGTTAGCCTTCACAAATTCAGGGGACGACTCACCCTCTGATCCCTCTGCTGAGGACTGCGTTTCTTATGTGTTATGCTTTTTTTTTAAATCCTTCTCTTTTTAAATAAACCTTCCAAAGGATAATGCACTAGGCCGGTGCGCCCCTGTGTTTGCTTGTTGTTCACAGTGTTTCCAGACTTCCCTGGTCGTTTAAGGGGCAGCAAGGCTGCAGCATTCTTCCTGGGTTGTCATGTCCACAGCTCCAGAAACAGCTGCAAGATCCTAATAAGGTGGACAAGAGACTACACCTCTCTGAGCGCAGGGAACTGGTGCTTTGCACCAAAACTTTTATATACTGTTAAGCAAAGGGACACGTCTGGTCCTCGGGCCACAGTTTGGAGAGCACTGCAATAAAGCCTTGTAGCCAGGCATTGGATCCACAAGTAAACCACTAACTACAGTATGATACAATCCTAACATGTACTTATACCAATCCTGGCGCCAGACACTCCTCTGGTGGGGTTTCCTAAGAGTGGGAACCAGAAAGACGAATAAAATGGCACCATCAAATGTGAACCGACTGCGGTCCACATTCATTCTGCACAGTGTGAAGCAAAGCAGAAGCTGAGTATTTTTATGTATAGCCCAGTGAATCTGGAGCACTCATAAGACATGTGTGTCATGCCGATTTTAATGCCTATGTGTACACATAGTATATAAAACATTTTTTTATTGAATTCTTTTCTGTGTACGGGGGAATACTGAAAATAACAAGAGGTGCCTGTGTTTATGTGCCCACTATATGAAGAAAATCTGCTATGTAAGAATCTTCTGTTTAAAGATAACAGTCTGACAAAAGACTAAAAATATCTATTCATTCGTTTGAATGGTCTTTAGATTATCCATGAATACAGATCTAAGCCTGACGAGATTTGTACTGTTTTCTGTACCAACCAAGAATGGGTCAGAATAAATGCCTGTATAAAGCACATTGAAAGCTTGTGCATAGCAGCACTGTTTATTATTACCATGTATAATGCTAGATGGATGACACTGCTAGGCATGTTTTGTATTGCTCATAATCAACCTTTGAATTGACTTTTAAAAATAAATGCTTTGTTTTTCTTTTACGTCTTTCACTTTTATTTTGTTAAGCAGTCAGTTATGTGCGGGACACAACATGAAAAGGAGAGATCCATATTTCTAACATAACTGTTGTGTTCGTTTTGTCTTGAGGATAAAGCTACATATGACATGTACTAACGTGAGGCATCTTAAAGTGTTACTTAACCCACAACAGTAAAATCAGTCTGTATATGCAGTAAAGCATGCATGTTGTGGAACCTAAGGGGTTAATCCTCTGCATTGTGTAAAAAGGCTGTTTTGATTCTGTCTTCTCTGATCCTCCCCTTCTTTCACTGTCCTCAATCCATCTGCTGATAGAACAGAGCCCTAGGAGGCACTCTGCACATGCTCAGTTTGGTGTGTATTGTTAGAGAGTTTTTTTTTTTGGGGGGGGGGGGGGCACTGTCCAGTCAGAACGTCAGGGGTCATATGCAGCCTCATATGACAATCAGAGGAGAATGAAAACTCCTCCTACAAGCTTTTACTAGTGCTCACCTGGACACTGATAGAATAATGCTATAAGCTGATGGGAAAAGGTATTTAGCAGTTTATATGTACTAAAATAATTGGATTTCCATGTTCTGTGTACTGTGGGTGACCAGATATAGTGAATGCAGGCTCCTGGGTTTAGTAACACTTTAAAGCGGAGTTCCGGCCTCAAATACCTTTTTTAACTAAAAATACCCCTATAATACTAATCCATCGCCCTTTACAGAACCGCTATTCTCATACTTTTTTTTTGAATATTATTTTTTATTAAAGAAATCAACATTACAGAAAAAATGAACGCATTGTAAATACACGTCAACAAGTCCAACAATTTGCAAAGTACAGTACAATACAATACAATAAGTGATAAAATGGGGGGAGGGTAGCAGTAGGGGGGGGGGGGAGAAGCGCTATTCTCATACTTACAAGGTGTACAGTATTGGATTTTAGTCAAAATCTTACTTTTAAAAAGGCTGTCTGGTTGCGGCCATCTTGGATTTGGGCATCTGAAGCCGCAGTGTAATCTGCTGTGTCCTTCTTCCTGATTCCAGGGAGTGTTCTGGGAGTTCTTCCCGATTCCAGCCTCCTGGGAGTGATGACAAACAGCTCCTAGGATGCAATGCAAAGGCGGATGTGATGTCGGTGGCCGCGGCCACAGAGGGTGGAGAAGGAGGAAGTACAATAAAAAATGCCCTGAAAATAAGGTAAGGGACCCCCGAAAAAAATTGAAAATGCCCAATTGTTGATCAGCATAGCGAGCACTCCAGGAATCACTAAAGTTGCAAAATAGGCCGGAACTCCACTTTAAGCAAGAATTCAAGTTTCTTTTTCTTATTTCTTCCTGTAATCTGGTAGTTCTGCCATTAACTTACTTCCTATCCTAGGGTGACAACTATACTGAACAACGTTGCTACCCTAGAACGGGGAGTGTAAGAACTGCATTACACTATGACACTGTGATAGGACTACATACCACCTCCCCCCTTCTCCAAATGGGGAGGTGTTTTGTAGTCTGCAGAGATAGCAGGGAACAATGCCAACTGATAACAGTCCAGAGGCAGAGAGCACAGGAACTTATCAAGATTTCTGGCTGCATGAACAGCTTTTTTTTGTACTTGTCATACAGTTATAAAATGCTTTTAAAGATATATTTAACAGACCAAAGGGGATCACATAAGAGAAATTTATTGACAGAGTTTACATACAGTTAATGCTTTCCCCTGTTTTTCCTGGTAGGACTATAGACTCTTAAAATGATTTTGTGCAATTCCCCCAGAATATCTCAGTGCAATTGCAGAGAGATCAAAAAGAGTGCTGCTAAAAACCGCACAACACACTGGCCACAGGGCTTTTGCACACTGCTGAATAGGGTCAGATACTGCCCAGATCAAAGTTTCCTGCTACTTTTATTTTCACCTGGAGATCCTGCCAATAGCACACCTGTCTTTGGGTGATTACGCTCACTCACTGAACTGTAGCAATGGAAGAGCAGCATTGTGACTCTAGGATGAGCATTAGGACTACACAACACCTACCACTCTCCTCTTCTCCATTACATAGATGGAGGTGTTCTGTAGTCCTCTGAGAAATCTAAGACAGGGCTAATAACATTGTTTAAGATTTCAGAGCAGCATTGTCAGCTCACTACAGGAACGTAGAAGCTCACTGCATTTCTTGAAGGATCAATAGGTATTCTTTTAACTTATAAAATAGATATAACAAAACGCTTTAAAAAGGAGCAGGTATGGGAAGGTAATTGCTAAGATTTACATACTTTAATGTCTGTAGTGTATTGCAACTTTGCTGCCATTTTTACGATTAAATATTAAACTTTTAAAGTGATTGAAAGCGTAACTTAAAAAAATAATAAACATGTTATACCTACCTGTTCTGTGCAATGGTATTACACAGAGCATCCCTGAGCCTCCTCTTCTGGGTATTGCACAGAGCATCCCTGATCCTCCTCTTCTGCTGTTCCCTGCTAGCGTTCCTCCCCCTGCCGAGTGCCCCCATAGCAATCCGCTCGCTATGGGCACTTGTGCATGCTCAATCCCGAGCAGCGTTGTGTCCATTGACATATACACCCTGACCCCTGCTCCCTCCCCACAGGCTTTGATTGACAGCAGCAGGAACCAACAGCTGCTGCCTCTATGGTCAGTGAGGAGAGAGAGCAGGGAAAACCACTGCTCTGAGACACAGCACTGGATCCAGATTGGGCTGAGGTACTGTATGTATGTGGGGGGCTGGGGGGATCCTGATCAGAGAAGGTTTTTTTTTTTACCTTAATTCAGAGAATACATTAAGGCAAACAACCTTCCACCTTTACAATCACTTCAAGTATGGTGTCTTTCCAACCAAAAAGAAATATTTAGTTACAGGTGGAGAGTGGTAGAACAAGTCACCTGCTGGCTTCATGCTCTAACTCCAACTCCATTGTTCATATTATAATTTACCAACACAACCGAAGCGTGGAGCCTTCTTGGTGATGGCAAGTGTGCTGACCTGGGAGATAAAAGAATCCCTGAGAGATCTAAAAAACTGTAAGGTGGTTTTGTCTTTAGCATTCACAGCTGAAATATAAAGAGTCAGTGAATGGTTTTTGGATAATTGTTTATAAAGTTTGTTTTTTCTTTGCAATGCACATTTAATTAAAGCCCATTTCCCATTTCCTGTACACCACTATATTAAACCCTCGAAGACATGGCAGAGTTTACTACTGATTCAAAGCAGGCACCTATAAATCCCTTTGGTTAGAAGTCTAAACAAAACTAGGCGGTGACAGTAGTGAGCTGCGGAGGAAGTAATTATGCTGTCCAAGTGTTATAAATATTTGGAAACCACATTCCACAATAGGAAAAAATGTTATGCCGTGAAAGCCTGCAATCAAAAAGTAAAAATATACATATAAAACTTTCTTAAAATAATTCCAATAGAGGATCTGAGGAGTATGGTTTTAGATCAGGAATTTAACTAAATGGGGAAAATAATAATTTGATCCCCTGCAGATTTTGTAAGTTTGCCTACTTACAAAGAAATGAATGGTCTATATATTTATCATCTGTGTATTTTAAATGGTAGAGACAGAATATCAACCAAAAATCCAGAAAAAAAATACAAAAAACAAATGTTATAGTTCAGTGAATAAAATAAGTATTTGATCCCAAAGCAAAACATCACTTCGTACTTGTTGGAGAAACCCTTGTTGGAAAGCACAGAGGTAAGAAGTCTCTTGTTGTTGGTGACCAGGTTTGCACACATCTCAGGAGGGATTTATTTTTTTTCCAATACAGTATCTCTTTTATTATATTTTTCCACAATACAAATGATATACATACAAAAAAGAGAGAAGAAAAAAAACAAAAAAAAAAAAAAAACAAAAGCAAAATATATACAAACAATATTACAATAAACTTCCTTCCAGTCTAGTTTAATCACCAACCAAGAGAATCCCATATTTTGAATACCCTTTATCTTGAGTCTCTCTTCACTCAACGTCGATTTTATATTGGGACCTGAGCCTATTCCCCATTGCATATTTGCCTTTTTACCACATAGCCAAAAGTTCCGTACTGCTAAACAATTCCTATGTTGACACACATACGGTATCTCTAATCCATTTTTACTATACTTCTTACATTGTTTAACCATGGCTTCCATCTGACTCCAAATATTTTCTTTGTCGAACTTATAGTAGCCATGATTTTTTCCATCTCACATTGTTGATTAAGCAATGTAACCACATCAGATGGAGTTGGTACATCCTGGGAGTTCCATCTTCTTGTAATTAAAAGTTTTGCCACTAATAAAAGATGTATAATCACTACTCGATACTTAGGGGGAATCGCATGTATATTTAAATGAAGAATCGCCATCTCAGGACTTGGAATTGTGTTTTTTTCCACAACTTCTGAAACCATAGAAAATATTTTGTTCCAAAATGCTCTAATCGATTTACACCCCCAAATTATATGGAATAGTGACCCTTGTTCACCACACTCTCTCCAACACAATGCTGGCGTTAAGGGATACAATTTAGCCAATTTAATGGGAGTCAAATACCAAAAATTTTATATTTTTTGATATAATTCAGGAGGGATTTTTGTCCGCTCTTCTTTAAAGACCTTAAGGTTTCTTGGCTGTCTCTTGGCAACTTGAAGTTTCAGCTCCCTCCAATAATTTTCTATAGGATTAAGGTCTGGAGACTGACTAGGCCACTCCATGACCTTAAAGTGCTTCTTCTTGAGCTACTCCTTTGTTGCCTTGGCGGTATGTTTTGGGTCATTGTCATGCTGGAAGACCTATCCACGACCCATCTTCAGTAATCTGCCTGAGGAAAGAAGGTTCTCATCCAAGATTTTACAATACATGGCCCCAGTCATTGTACAGGCAAAGTCGGCCCATACCTTTAGCAGAGAAACAGCCCCAAAGCAGCATGTTTCCACCTCAGTGCTTGACTGTAGGGATTGTGTTCTTAGGGTCATAGTCAGCATTTTTCTTCCTCCAAACATGGCGAGTCGAGTTAATGCCAAAGAGTTCAATTGTGGTCTCATCTGACCACAGCACCTTTTCCCAATCCTTCTCTTAAGTATTTAGATGTTCATTGGCATGATTCTACATGTGCCTTCTTGAAGCGGAGGACTCGCCATGTTTGGAGGAAGAAAAATGCTGACTATGACCTTAAGAACACCATTCCTACAGTCAAGTACGGAGGTGGAAATATTATGCTTTGGGGCTGTTTCTCTGCTAAAGGTACAGACCAATTTTTTCCGCATTGAGGGGCCAATGAGCGGGGCCTTGTATTGTAAAATCTTGGATGAGAACCTTCTTTCCCCAGCCTGAACATTAAAGATATATCATGGATGGGTCTTTCAGCATGACAATGACCCAAAACATACCGCCAAGGCAACAAAGGAGTGGCTCAAGAAGAAGCACATTAAGGTCATGGGGATGCCTAGCCAGTGTCCAGACCTTAATCCTATAGAAAATATTTGGAGGGAGCTGAAACCTTAAGGATTTAGAGATCTGCAAAAAAGTGGTGACCAAAATCCCTCCTGAGATGTTTGAAAACCTGGTCGACAGGAAACGTCTTACCTCTATGCTTGTCAACAAGCTTTTTTCCACCAAGTACTAAGTCATGCTTTACTTGGAGGCCAAATGCTTATTTTACTCTCTGAACTGCAACTCAATTTATAACATTTGTATCATTTGGTTGACATCCTGTCTCTATCATTAAAAATACACCTATGATAACAATCATAGACCCCTTATTTTTTGTAAGTTGGCAAACTTCCATTATCTGCAGGGAATCATATAATTATTTCCCCCCACTGTATGTGCCTGCTGTACCATGTACTTGTATGAAAAAGTATCCTGTTCTTTATGTATTGCTCCCTTTGTGTGAAATCCCTGGCGTTACTGTCAGGTCCTTTGCTTTCCTATTAAAAACTGACCAAACTAAGCAGGAGAGCACATCATAGTCAGTTCTCTAGCTGTACTGGGAACTCAGCCTGCTGTCATCAAATGATCAGACTTGTTCTGACACCCCCATCCCTCACAGCCTTTCACTGGGAAGTTCAATGTGCTGCTGCTTTTACTCCCCAGCTCTTTTGCAGCTGAGAACACAGGGAATGTGATCACCTATAAACCGGGAACAAAAAGTATTTGTAGCACCCTCCTAGGTAGGTGCTAGAGAGAGAGTATACTTTTGAATCCTGTCTGCGTACCAGAGGGATTGCAGGTAAATCTATATTGTTCTCTGCCTACCAGGGAGCAGGATCTGCTAGTAAGGTCTGCTCAATGTGCTCAGGTGCAACTCAGTCTGTCTGCAGGGTGTTTCACACTGGTCCAATAGGGAGGCATATTGGACAGTGGTAGGAAACCTGACAAATGAGTGCACAGGCCTTTAATACAGCCATGGTGATTTGGCAGAGGAAAGTGCCTCAGGGCTTTCTGGGATAGTGTATTAATTCCAGGTGTACATGTGCTCAGGGTCTTTTGTCTGGATAGTGAAAAACCCGGAGTGAGGGGGCAGCTTCCTCCTTCTCCGTAGAGGTGCCATGTGGCCTCAGGTAGTTGACCTGAGGGCCTAAAGAGATAGAGAGGAACTGATACCGGAGGTCCTGTAAAGCTGGCTGAAAGGGGAGACACTGAAGGATCTGATTCTGCAGTATAGTGAGTACAGATCTGTGTCAATACGCCTGACCTGAGGGGGGCCACCCCTGCTACTAGAAGAGTCAGTGGATGGGTGTCAGTAAAGGGGATGCTAGTGAGTACCCTGAAGAGAATGAAGATCACCAAGTCTATTTCTGGAGAAAGAGCAAGGAGAATTAACCCTTTCCATTCCCCATTCCCTTCTCCCACCCAAGTTCCACAATAAATACTAAAAACCAACATCCCTGGACTTTTTCTTTTTGAGCAACAAGCCATTGAGAGTACGGTTGAATATTTGTACTGCACCCTAAGTGACTGTGTGCTGGTAATCAGAGAAGGCCCAACAAGTCATCATACAGCATGCACTACAGGGACAGTGTTACATGTTTATAATGTTTTTTTATATCTTTACACAAATGCCTTTGCAAGGTGAGGGTTTACAATCACATTAAGTATTGACAAAGTTACCGTTGAATAAACAAGTCCATAACAGAAATGTAAAAAGTGCTCTGGTCAATAGGGGGTGATCTGGTGTGAGAGGCTATGGTAAATGCCATATTAAATATACAGTATAGTTGGTTGCTCCTTACTACCAAACCCTCTGATGTCCAGATGAGAAGCATTGTGAACCTGAGGGCCTTTGTATGTGAGGTGAGTGCATTCCTTATGCAAATACCAGTAAGCTAATTCACTAAAACTGAGTTCTATATACACAGTACATTCAATGAATAGTCTTATAAGACTCAAGCCAGACATAGATGGTTAGAATCCTTGCTGGTTCAGCAAGGAATGTACCCAAGTCGATCCATTGCCATTTCATGCCGGATTTCAAGCATGCGATTATTGCTAGAGCCTTCTTAGCAATATTCACTGTGTTCTCCCAGCAGGGACGGCTCCCCGTGCTACCCCCCCCCCCCCCTCACCGGGAAATCACAATAGCTCCACTGGAGGGGATTCTACCATCAACACTGACTGTGTTGATGGGGGAGTCAAACCCCGAGTTGCAGGAAAGAAAATCGCACCATCTAGGCCGGCCTAAATCTTGCTCTGCAGCTTGTAACTCCACAATTGACATTCTGTTTTGTATGATACAGCATCTGGTTGAGCTGGCATTGCATATATAAAGATACACTCTGATCACTTAATTATCTCTGTGACTAACATTTACCTTCCGAACACCCAGAAATGAATCACAACAGGATGATGACTATTAATGGTATGTTGCTTCTCAGATTGGTCGGTTAGGAAACTCTTATGCTTTAAAAGTGTGTTTTCAAACCTGTGCTTGACCAGTACATTAGACTTGAATCTCTTTTTATCTGCAATGCACTATAAATGCTTTGGTACTTTTCTGCTGTTTCCATGACATCATCTTGTGCTTTGTGGGATTTTAACCACTTCAGGTAGAAGTGGATAAGAGATGTGCTCCATGGGTCATATCTATGTGATTGCATTCAAAGTAGTTCACTCAAAAATATTTAGACAGGTTCCTTATCAACACTGTGCTTGATAATTTTGTGTGCTGATGAATTATTTTGATGCATTGCATCTGCGTGTTAATGTCTACAGAACATTTGGTGCTAACTGTAGCAGCAAATTGACTTAACATATCAGCGTATGCAATTGGTGTGTAATAATATTTATTATATTAGAACTTCCGCCTAGACCTGACTCATCCTAAAAATGTCCTCTTCCCCCTCCTAAAACCAATGCTGCCTAACCCGTGAAAAAAGATGTACAGTATATATTTACCTATTTTCAGGCCGCTCTGGTCCGGTCATATGATCTTCCCTGTGTCAAACTGTGGCTGTTGCAGGAGAAAGCTACAACAATGGCTGGGAACAGGGCCGCTGATAAGGAAGTACAGCCAGCCCTCCTGTACTGGGCCCAGGCCTCCTCAGTTCAAAAGGGGGGCTCAGGTACCAGCTGACCAGGAGGGCTGGCAGTACTGCCTTATTACTGACACATGTGACTCTTCTACTTTTCTTTTCTCCCTCCAGCTATACTGTAGGGGAATCATTTCTTACCTGTTGTCTGGGACCCTGTGTGCCCCTTTCCCCGCAGTGCTGCAAGTTGTATTCCTCTCCCTCTGGCAGCTGCCCACACAGGAGCATTATTTCATTCAGGATGGTGAGCGGAGGGCTCATTATCCTGAATGAACACAGTGAATTATCAGTACCGATTGCTCACTGTGGGGGTACAGATATTGTCTCCATGCCACTATTCACTTGAATGGGTCTTGTTCGACGGGGGTATAATTTTTTCAATGGCTGCAAAGCATAGCATCCTGGCTGTTGAATTTTAGCAAAAATATAATTTGATATTTTCAGAGGAGGGGGGCCCTGTCAGGTTGGCTGTACTGGGCCCCGTGATTTTTATCAGCAGCCCTGACTGCAAATCCTGGGAGTGGTGACATCACCCATAGGCTCCCATGTCCCATCTATTGTCGGCACTCCCTCCTCTCTCCTGCAGCTGCTGCTTTCTGATAAGGGGAGCCAGATTGTGTGACTGGACCAGACCAGGCTTTAAATAGGTAAGTATATATATATATATATATATATCTTTTTTTTTTTTGTATATACAGGTTTGCCAGCATAGGTGTTGGGGGTTTGGTAAATATTTTTAATGCTAGGTAGGTTGCCTGGAATTCTACTTTATTACTTTCACATATATATATATATATATATATATATACTGTGTGTGTATAAATATATATATATATATATATATATATAAATTAGGACATCATTATTCTTTACAATGGTGTTTTATTTCTGTTCACATAATGTTCAAATATTGGTTCTGTCCTGTTATAAATGCAGCTATATGCATTGATATTCCTCCTTAGACCCAGTCTGTCTGGACACGATGGTCACCTGCTGACCTGGCACCATCCACAGGCAGGTTAACTCTTTAATAAGACACAGAATGTAAATTAAACACATTTTTACTTCAGATAACTGTATAACATAGTGCAGAGGATGTTTTTCCAGTCTTTTAAAATATAAGAAGACAAAGGCTTTCCTAGCCCTGTCACTACAAAAATACACTGACTGAGGGAACAAGAGTGTTTAACTAGAACTAAACTAATTAGCAACAAACAGCAGGGGATAACAGAAGGAGACACCAAATCATATAAGTAAACAGGCTGTAGTGACCCTAAACTGCCACTAGATGTCAGCTTCTGTCCTGTCGACCCTTGTACACTGCCCTGCTGCCCCCTGTTTTCTGCCCTGTTGCCCCACTGTACACTGCCCTGCTGACGCTCTGTACACTGCCCTACTGACCTCTGTCCTCTGCCCTGCTGACCCTTGTTCACTGCCCTGCTAGCCCTCTCTCTGCCCTGCTGCCCCCTGTACACTGCCCTACAAACTAATGGCCTCTGTACACTGCCCTACAAACTGCTGACCGCAACCTCTGCCCTGCCAGCCCCTTGCACACTGCCCTGCTGCCCCCTCTTTTCTGCCCTGTTGCCCCACTGTACACTGCCCTGTTGACGCTCTGTACACTGCCCTATTGACCTCTGTCCTCTGCCCTGCTGACCCTTGTTCACTGCCCTGCTAGCCCCTGCTCTCTGCCCTGCTGCCCCCTGTATGCTGCCCTACAAACTAATGGCCTCTGTACACTGCCCTACAAACTGTTGACCACAACCTCTGTCCTGCCAACCCCTTGTACACTGCCCTGCTGACCTTTCATCCTTTGCCCCCCTGATATTTTTTAGTGCCTCCCCACATCATACAGGCTAGATCTGGCAAAGAAAGTCAGATTTCACACATCCCTGCCTGTATATAGGCTTGTATTCCATTGGTATACTGCTCTATCAAACACGAATGCTGAACAAGTTGTAAGAAAAGTACTGAGATGGAAACATGATAAATGAAAGAGCAGGAGATGTTGGCTGTTTCTATTCAGCTCAGATTGCAAATTGCTGTAATGGCCGTGCACTGCGTTCTTTGTGTTCACTGTAATTCATTTTAGGCAGTGGGGCCATCACTCACTAGAGTGCACTTCATGTCACTCTTTGATCCATGCACACATCGATGCCTCAGCCACTTATAATCATAATATAGAATACGAGTCAACTTAGTTATTATGAATGTCCAGTTGACATGATCAAATATTCCATGTATCTGATTTTCAGCATAGCAAACAAACACAATGGACAAAACGCGCTCAATGTGTGCATAGAAAATGTATAAAATAACTATCCACAACCACAATCCAAGGCACTTAGCAGATATATTGCTAAATAATATTCTGTTACATTTGTATGTATTCATTGTTTCAGAGCTCCTTAATATTTAGAAAAGCTTGTGACACAGTAGACTAGGGAGGTGGTAGTGGGGGGGTTGAATATTTTTTTTATAGGAAGAGGTGAAATTTGCATACTGTATAATTTCATCTATCTACATCGCTGGATCGACTGCTCAGTTTAAATAGCTCAGGCTTGTGCGGTTTATTTTAAGAAGGTGAATCCAAGGCAGTTGGCTCTATTTTGCAATAGGATGTAACCAACTACAGAATAGTGCAATGTAATATTTTCAGATAAAATAAACTTCTTTTGGTACCAGTTTTTTAATTATTGCTTCTGGTGCCTTTGGCGCCCCATTTGTAATTCTTTTAGCCTTAATCCTTAATAAAAATGAAAGATTTAAAACATTTCTTTTGTTTAAAACATTTTTGGTTTTGGAATGATAATTAAACTTTTGCAACAATGAAATATTGTTTATTTTTTATATATATTTGGGATGGAGGCTTATTACTCATGGTGCTAAAGACCACATCTATTTATCTCTACAAAATTGGGTGGAAGACACCCTGGCCTTTTAGTGGTCTTCTGAACCATATACGGTTTGTTTAGGGCACAGTATGGGGAGCCTGGGGTATATATATGTCCCAGGAGCTGCATTGTGTGGCAGGTGGTCTTCCCCCAGGGGGCTGTGATGCGCGGTTGGTCTGGTCTCCCCTTCCCACCTTGGCTAGTTCAGGTGGTGGGCGGGGGGGGGGGGCGGGGCTACCTGCGGCGCATTGGCGGCATGTATCTACACCCAACGCGTGACGTCACAGCGCCGAGGCGTTTTTTTTTTCCATCTGACACCATCATATGGGGCTGGGTGGCTGACGTGCCACCTTTTTCTGGCCCGAACTGGGCGTTGTCCCTCCCCCCTTCTTCATGCTCGACATCAACATGGCGCTGGCATTGGGCCCGTCTCTAGCCTCCAGTCATAAATGGTAGTGGCACACTTCGAGAATCCCATGTTTTTGTGCTTCTTCTTGCTTGTGGACACAGTGAACCTGTTTCCCAATCATGGATCTTTACATGTAAAACTCTGTGGGATAACCAATGCACGACTTTGTCTTTGATCTGCATTCATTTATTTGACCCCTTGGGTCAGTTCACATTGTATTTTCCTTTGCTCCCACCTTCATTTATTAGCTACATTGTATATATTTTGTTTTCTCCTTGTCACATGTCACACAATAGGGATTTGAGAATCCACATTATATATATATATACTACTATATATTTTTATAGATTACTACAGGCTAATTGTTCCATCACCCATGTACTTAAGCTTTGGATTCATCCTGTCATGGAAACTTGGTCCGCCCTCCATTTACCCTCGAGGTCCATTTGGATCACATTACCACAGTCCCCGGGGTTAACATTCCCTTGTACCCCCCCCCCCCTCCCTCCCCCACTCATAGGGCTTCAAGGCTTTTTTCCCTCTTACCCGCCTTTTTTGAACTGACCTATTTGCCCACATTTTTTCCCTTGTTTTTGGGAGTCACCCATTTTGTATATGATATTATTTTTATCATATTTTTAGATTATTGTTTGCATATACTCCTGAGGATACACAAACCGCGTAAAGTTATAGAACGCCTAGAAATGCGTGGATCGCTATGTAATTTGCAATCATGCATTTCCATCTGTGAAAATCATGTATTTCCATCTAAACATCATGTATACGAACATCAATATATATTTTTATGAAATGATATTGTCTATGATGATAACCTATTATGGATCAGCTCAATTAAATTACTTTTTAACTTGTATTTTTTGTTGTCTGTAAAATTGTTACTATGAAATTTCCTATTACGCAATAAATTTGTAATCATATGTACTTCTGTGTTTTGAAGTGATTTGCCTCATTTAAAGTCCCGTGATCTATATTCCCCTTTTTGTGTAATGAAAGAATGTTAATATTCCCTTATTTACTGTAAAATAAAATCATAACCTTTATTTACTGGCACCTAATGTACAGTTATATGGAAATATTCACAGAAAGCATTTTTGTGCATGGTGAAATATCGTTATTTGTAAGGTATGTATTTATAAAAAAAAAAAATGCGAGGTTTTCATCCTGTGAACACGCACAGTATATTTGGGGGCTAAAACAAATATTATTGAGCTATTTTCTCTTCAGATCAAATGTGTAAATCAGGAAATTCTGCATTATGGCCACTAGATGGAGCTGGCAATTATAGTAAATGCATATTTATTTAAAATGCTCATTCTAGTGGCCATAATGTGGTATTTTTCGGATTCATGTTTTCCTTATGAATGAAGAACATTCAACCTGGAGAGAAAATAGCCTTGAATTGAATTGTCAAAAATAACTGTTTGTATTGCTCTTACAGTGCTGATGCTGTAAAATCAAAGTGCATGTTGTGACTATAGAACTCCTTTAAATATTCACAAAGTGAAAGAAGAATGTGGGCCAACATTTACAACTGTACAGAGTATATTCCTGGGGATGTTGAAGCATTTTTTTCAGAGGTTTTTCAGGCATACTACAGGCATATTTGCATTTCAGGAGTTATTTGCCTGGGCTAGGGAAGGGAAAGAGAGCAGGTCTATAGGTGGGAGGAATTCTTAAGGTGCACAAATGTGTGCAAAAATGAGCATAAACAGACATATTGCGCATTTACTGGCGTATCCCATTGAAGTCATTGACCCTCATGTACTTCTTCTAGCATAATACTTAGAGCAGGGGGTGTCAAACTCAATTACATTGCGGGCCACATCAGCATTATGGTTGCCCTCAAAGGACTTGTTATATCTTTAAGATTAGATGTCCAGAGCACCCCACTCCCCCTTACACCCTTACATGAGATGTCAAGAGCCCCCCCACCATCAGAAGGCAAGAGTCACCTACCCTTCCTTACATCACAATGCACCCCCTTACCTTGTGCTGCTGCCAGAAAGAAGATGCGGGTGGATCTGGGAGGAAGAAAGTACAGGGTCTGGAGGAGGACCAGAGAAGGGATGGAGTCAGCTTCCAGAGTCTGCTGAATGCTGAGACCAGGGGAGGCAGAGACAAGGTAGTGGTGCGGTTGGCACAGAGAGGTGCAGGATCTGTAGGAGGAGTTCTGCTCTCCTCACTGCTGCTGACTGCTGAGAAGGGGGGTGGGCAAAGACTAGCCTTTTCTGCAGCTGGACAGAGAAGCGCTGGATCTGGCAAAAGAGTTCTGTCCCCTCTGCTGCCGACTACTGAGACAAGGTGGGGGGGGGGGTGCTGCAGCTGCAGGAGAGGTGTGAGGGCCACATGAAATGGCCTGGGGGGCCGCATTCGGTCTGCGGGTCTTTGTTTGACACCTGTGATTTAGAGTATAGTGTGACTGAGCTTACGAGTGTGACCAGGGACACTTTAAAGAATGGGATTCTGTGCAGTCAGCCATAGGGAAACAAGCAGAAAAACACTCAGGTGTGAATAGAGGCTAAAGCTTGAACATATTAGTCTGTCATAAAGCAGTATTAAATACCAAAGCAAACATTTACTACATTGCAGATTACCAATTCTTAGATGTTGTGGCTGCATTCCTTTTCTTTTTTTTAGGCTTTCTTTCCTCTATTTTCATCTCATGATACAGCCAGTAAGTCTGTTGTTTTTCAAAAGAACAAGCCCTCTTAGAGATGTATCCATTTACATGGATGTGGCAAACCATTTAACACTGGCAGGGGTGCTTACAATAATCTGCTTTATGTAAAACCTTTATCCCAAAAGGTAAGAAACTGTTTGCTGTAATTGATTATAAAGTGTCAGTTGGAGTTTGGCTTTAATGTGTTAGTGTATCTACATCTGCTAGTACATCTAACACTCCCCTCCCCCAAGACTGACAATGCTGATGCTGTCCAAAGGTGCCCCTGTGCTCCTTCATCCAGAGTGGGGGCACTTTAATACAGGAGGTGTGTTACTGGCCAGAATACCAGAGGGGAATACAGTGGGGGGAAAAAAAGCCTATAGGAAAGAAAAACAAAGGCAGCTGATTGATCTATCTAATGATTGATAAGCTGCAATATGTTCCATTTTTTGTTTTGGATTCAATACTTTAACTACGTGTCGACCACTCGCCGCAGATATACTGCGGCAGACTGGCTCGGCTGCGCGAACCGCCGCACCTGTACGGTGGTTTGCAGTAGCACTCCTGAGGGCGCACTCACACCCCTATTAGGCAATGGAGAAGCCGATCCACAGGGCTGATGCCCGCAAATGCCGCTGGGCACCCGCGATCGCTTCCCATGGAGAGAGAACGACGGTCAGCTGTTGTAAACACAGCAGACCGTTGTTCTCTCAGGAATCAGCACAGGGCTCCTGTGTTCCTCCTATTAAGGATCACAGGTCTCTGTGTTTATTTCACAAGCCCATCCCCCTCACAGTTAGAAAACACCTCCTAGGCATATACTTAATCCTTTGATCGCCCCGGGATAACCCCTTCCCTGCCAGTGTCATTATTACAGTAACATGTCAGTTAGGGGTCCGATCTGTCCCCCACAATGTCGCAGTCCCGCTAAAAATCGCAGATCGCCACCATTACTAGTAAAAAAAATTAAAATAAAATAAAATTGACATAAATCTTTCCCCTGATTTATAGACAAGATAACTTTTGCGCAAACCAATCAATATACACTTATTGGGATTTCTTTAACCAAAAATATGTAGCAGAATACAAAATGGCCAAAAATGATGAAAACATTTGATTTACATTTTTTTTGGGGGGGGGGGGGGGTGAATGTTATATAGCAGAATGTGAAAATATTGTTTTTTTTTTCAGAATTGTCGCTCTTTTTTTGTTTATAGTGCAAAAAATAAAAATCGCAGAGGTGTTCATATACCACCAAAAGAAAGCTCTATTTGTGGGAAAAAGGACATCAATTTTATTTAGGTACAGTGTCGCACGACCGCGCAATCGTCCGTTAAAGTAACGCAGTGTCAAATCGCAAAACATAGTCTGGTCATTAAGGGGGTAAATCCTTCCGGGCTGAAGTGGTTAACTAAAAAAAAATCTACGGTTGCATGTTCTTTTTCTGTTTTGTTCACCATGCAGCACCACAGTTTATCTCCGTATTATCATAAATAATGTCTAGATTGCATTTTACATGCGTCATTTTATTTCTACCATCCCGGTATTTAGTATTGGTAATGTCCGGGATTCAATCACTTTGTTTTATCATTCATTTTTTTCTCTTTTCTTGAAATACAATTCAGCAATATGTCTCCTCCATCCTTATAAGAGAGACAGTGGAGCAGTCAGGAGCAGGGATGCACAACATTGAACATTGCTGTCTTGGCAACATAAAGCCAGTCTGTATCCTCAGGAAAAGGTTACGGCATCTCCAGCGAGGATCATCTCATTGGTCCGGGATGTTTCACTGACAGCTGAGTCTTTACATGTTTGTGAACAGGAAGCATATTGTATCTGAATGGAATTGTAAACATTATTTTATTTCACACGACACAGAACTGCTAGGTTTTATGTATTCGGTTACTGTTATTTTTAGGATCATATTAATCAGGCTGAATCACATTAAAGTGAACCTTTCCCTCCTTTCCCTAACACTCCGTTCACATATTGGCATCCCGGATCACCCCAACGAAGGGCGACAATCGCAGCAAAATCGCACCGTCTTTTGGGTGCCAATGGATGTGATGGGAATCACATGGGCGTCCCGCGATTTGTCGTGATTTGGGATCTCGGGCAGAATCGCTGCAGTTCTGCTTGCGAACCGGGACGCCAGTATGTGAACAGAGCCGAAATTTTACATCAGCATGCATCTCTCGAGTACCCTAGTCTCTTTAGTCCTCATCACCACTATCACTTTAAACATAAATCCACTATATATATCCATTACAATTTATTTTTTTAATCCCGCTTCACACTTGTGCGATACCGGATACCGTGCAATTCAGCGACAGTTCCCACATCGCACCAGAATCGCACACTGGTTCACACTGAGATCTGCGAATCGCTGCAGGTGTCAATGTAAAGTTGATGACACCCCCAGTTTGGTTCACAGATCGCAATGCGAACTGTCAAATGGTGCAGAAATTGGATCACATGGGTGTTCACGTTCCAGTGCGGACCAACAAAAAGGGTCCTGCACCATTGGTGTGAATGAGATGTGATTTCACACATACAGTTTGTATGGCTGAAATCACATTGCACAGACATTGCATGTGATCTGCACAGCAAGATCTATTGAGTAAATCCCCCACACAGTTAGAAAGCACTCTCTAGGAGCATACTTAACCTTTTGATCGCCCCTGGTGTTAACCCCTTCCCTGCCAGTGTCATTTGTACAGTAACAGTGCATAGTTTTTTGCACTGATTACTGTAGTAATGTCACTGGTCCCCCCAAAAGTGTCAAAAGTGTCAGTTAGGGGTCAGATCCGCCACAATTTTTTACCAAAAATATCTGGCAGAATACATATTGGCCTAAATTGATGAAAAACTTTGATTTTTTATTTTTTTTTTATTGGATATGTTTTAGAGCAGAATGTAAAAGAATGTAAAAAATATATATATATTTTTTTTTAGAATTGTTGCTATTTTTTCGTTTATTGCAAAAAATAAAAAATAAAACCCACAGAGGTGATTAAATACCACCAAAAGAAAGCTCTATTTGTGGGAAAAAAATACATCCTTTTTTTTTTGGGTACAGTGTCACACGACCGCGGAATTGTCAGTTAAAGTAACGCAGTGCCGTATTGCAAAAAATGGCCTGCTCATGAAGGGGGTAAAACCTTCTGGTCCAGAAGGGATCGTTTAAAGATGGATAGATTAGGAGATATTTGGACAGATTGGGGTAAGGAGTTTCAAAGGATGGGAGAAGGTTGGGAGAAGTCCTCGAGACGAGCATGGGAGGAGGTGACAAGGGAGCTAAAGAGCACTTGTTTTTTTTGGTTTTCTGAAAAAAAAAAAAAAAAAAACAATATTTTTCACTTTCTGCTATATAAAATTCCCAATAAAAAATATTTAAAAATCAAATTTTTTTTTATCATTTTAGGCCAATATGTATTCTGCCACATATTTTTGGTAAAAAAAATCGCACTAAGTGTATATTGATTGGTTTGCGCAAAAGTTGTCGCGTCTACAAACTAGGGGAAAGATAAATGTAATTTTTATTTATTTATTTTTTACTACTAATGACAGCGATCTGCGATTTTTAATGGGACTGCGACATTGAGGCGGACAGATTGGAAACCTAACTGACATTTTTGACACTTTTGGGGGTACCAGTGACATTACTACAGTAATCGGTGCTAAAAATATGCACTGTTACTGTAATAATGACACTGGCAGGGAAGGGGTTAACACCAGGGGCAATCAAAAGTTTAAATGTGTCCCTAGGGGGTGCTGTCTAACTGTGAGGGGGTGGGCTTGCTGGATGAACACAGAGACCTGTGTTCCTAAATAAGAGGAACACAGGATCCCTGTGTTCATTACTGACAGAATAGAGGTCTGCCATGTTTACAACAGCAGACCGCCGTTCTGTCTCCACGAGGAGCGATCGCGGCTGCCCGGCAGCAATCACCCGCTGATCGGCTTCCCCTGTGGTGAATGGGCGAGTGCTTGTGCCCCCACTAGCGAAGCGATGTACAGTTACGCGGTTGCGTGGGACAGAGCCGACCTGCAGTCGTTAAGAAGGTAAAGAAGCCTATCTTGCTTCTTACTAATACACTGTGTTTTCTCTTTATTCATCAGCTTATCCCCCACAATTATTCGTTTTTGTATCACTTGACCCTTCCTCTTAGATTGTAAGCTCTTGTACCAAATTGTATTGTAACTGTACTGTCTGCCCTCATGTTGTAAAGCGCTGTGCAAACTGTTGGCGCTATATAAATCTTGTATATTAATAATAATAATAACAGAACAGGACTGTGTCCTTTTCCATTTTCCAAAACATTAACATGACAGATCAAAGGTAGCCTGATGTAAACAAACACATCTAGATGCCCATAGAGCCATAATGGGATCACCATTTCCTCTGTGTAAATGAAAGCACAAACTGAAGGGGCATAGATGTAAAAAAACTGCCATGTGTCCCGTTTAGCTCTGATTGAGCAGGAGATCTTTTCACGGATCCCTTGCTGAATGGAATGGAGTGTGTCCATGTAAAAGGACCCTAATGCAGGCCATGGATTATGCAATTTTCTTTCGTGGATGACCCCATAGACGCAGTCAGTGTTGATGGGGAAATCCATCCCGCAGCACTTTTGTGTTGTGGCTGGCAGCACTAATTATTTGGAAAAAACCTGACAGATTGTTTGTACAAAAGTCAATCAAAAGATCGACTTCTGTACAACCAGGGTGCCCATACACGGATCAAAATTTTGCCGGTCCCTTCTGAACTTCCAAGTTTGATCCATGTATGGTCAGCTTAAGTAGCCTTTGTGCTCTCTGCATCTATCATTATCTAGAAACAATCACTAGCAACAGTATGGTTCCTTTAAGGTCTTACAATTTACAACAGAAAGGAACTGTCCAGTGCTGAACCCGTGTTGTTACAGGCTTGGTGATTGAAATTTAGGGTACCTTTTCCCCCCAAGAAAGAAAAAAAAAATACCAAAGGTAATGGGCATAATATCTGGTATAAACACAGCTCAAAGGCCTGAACCATATATGGGGTACCCACCTCTATAAAGAAAAAGTATGAAGGCGAAAATGTCCAGCGTTTCTCCTGTAACATAAGCAACTCTGGACCCATGTTGTAATCATAGGCCCATACTGATAGGTAAAATGATTCACAAAGCCCTTTACTTTTTGACAAATCAAAAAAATCCTAAAATTATAGATGTTAACCACTTGGCGACGAGCCGCTGCACATGTACTGATGTAGGTCGGCTCTATTAAGCAAAACATGGGGGGGGGGGGCGTGCGCGCACAGATTGGCCACAGAAGGAGCCAATCAGCAGGTCCAGCGGACGCGATGTCCACCGGCCACCCGAGGTGAGGACAGACAGGACAGGCAGGACCCCCCCGCTCACTCACCCTGCCTGGATGCAGCAGCAGGTGGTGGCGGCTTCGGCTTCTTCTCCCGTCTTCTACGTCTCCTCCCTCCTCCTCTATGCCCAATTCGCTATTGTCACACAACTGGGTGGGCTCGGGGCGCACTGCTCTGCGCCCCGAGGCCACCCTTTTTTAGCCTTAGTTTAGTGAGAGAAACTGGCTCTAATCACATGGTTAAAAAAAAAAAGATCCATTGAACGCCATGTGTCCGGCGCCCCGCATGTAGATCAGGGGGCAGGATGCATGGATGGGGGGGTGGCGCCCCTGCGCCCCATATGACCAGCCGCCGCTGGCGGTCTGCCTATGTGCTGCTGTTCTGTCACAGATGAACACAAGAATCCTATATTCCTGCTTTTCAGGAACACAGATCTCTATGTTCATCTAGTGAGTCCCTCCTCCACACAGTTAGAAAGCACTCCCTAGGGACAAATGTAACCCTTTCATCACCCCTGGTGTTAACCCCTTCCCTGCCAGTGTCCTTAGTACAGTAACAGTACATATTTTTAGCACTGATTACTGTAGTAATATCACTGGATCCCTCAAAAGTGTCAAAAATGTCAGTTAAGGGTCTGATCTGTCTGCCGCAATGTCGCAGCCCCGCTAAAAATTGCTGATTGCCGCCATTACTAGTAAAATAAATAAATAAATAAAAATGCCATAAATCTTTCTTCTAGTTTGTAGACGCAATAACTTTTGTGCAAACCAATCAATATACACTTATTGGGATTTTTTTCACCAAAAATATGTGGCAGAATACATATTGACCTACAATGATGAAAAAATTAGATTTTTTTTTATTTTTTTGTATTGGCTGTGTTTATAGCAGAAATGAAAAAATATAGTTTTTTTTTTTTTCAGAATTGTCGCTCTTTTTTTGTTTATAGCGCAAAAAATAAATAGGACAGAAGTGATCAAATACCACCAAAAGAAAGCTCTATGTGTGCGGAAAAAGGTCATCAATTGTATTTGGGTACAGCATCGCACGGCCGCGCAATTGTCAGTTAAAGTAATGTACTGCCGTATTGCAAAAAATGACCTGATCATTAAGGGGGTAAAACCTTCTGGTCCAGAAGTGGCTAAAGTGTTACTAAACCCACAACAGTAAAATCAGTCTGTATATGCAGTAAAGCATGCTTGTTATGCTTGGGGTAATTCTCTGCATTGTGTAAAAAGGCTGTTTGATACTGTCTTCTCTGATTCTCCCCTTCTTCCACTGTCCCCAAACCATCTCCTGATAGAACAGAGGCTAGGGGACAAGCTACACATGCTCAGTTTGGAGTGTATCGCTATAGAGGTTTTTTTTTTTTTTTTTTCTTGCTAGGGTACATGTGATCAGCACAGGGACAATCAGCACTGTCCAGAGGGTTAGAGGTCCTGCAGCCTCATAGGACAGTCAAAGGAGACTTCCTCTGGTTGTCCTCTGGCTTCTCCTACGAGCTTTACCAGACACTGATATAAGTCACAAGACTGCTATATACTGTTGATGAAAAAAGCAATTTATCATTTTATATTTACGAAAAGAGTTGAATTTCCATGTTCTGTGTACTGTGTGAGAACAGATATAGTGAATGCAGGGTCTTGGGTTTAGTAACACTTTAATGCACAGGTAACAAATGTCTTATATACAGGAACTGATGTTACTAAACTGTTTTTAGTTTATGAAGTTATACTTGTTTAGACTCTTTAGAAGTACTGCTAGAAAAAGTGGTAATATTTTAAATCAAGGCCTTAGTGTAAGCCCCCGTTCACATGCAGGCGACGCTACTTCGCACCGCGACCTCGGAGGTCGCGGTGCGAGCAGCGCGCCGCGACCTCCGAGCGGCCGCCATGGACTTCATAATATTGAAGTCTATGGCGGTCGCCTCCTGGTCGCCCCAAAGAAGCTCCGGACCCTTTTTCTAAGTCGGAGCGACTTGTGTCGCTCCTATTAGAACGGGTCCGCAGCTTCCCTATGGGAGGCGACCTACGGCGACCTGTGAGGCGACCAGGTCTGAATTTGTATGGCTGAATTTGCATCGCATTCGGGCCAAAGTCGCACAGGACCCTTTTTTTGGTCCGCACCAGAATCGGATCGCATGGGGGATTCATGTCTGAATTAACAGTTCGTACTGCGATATGCAAACTGATCTGGGGGTGTCATTAACTTTGTATTGACACCCCCAGCGATTCGCATATGGCAGTGTGAACTGCCTGCGAGTCGAGTGCGATGCGGGAACCCGCAGTGGATTCACAGGGTTCCCGCATCGCATATATGTGAACTGGCAAGTAAAAAAAATAAAAATAAAACACTATGTTTTATTTATATATATATCTATATCTATCGATCTATATATATATATATATATATATATATATATATATATATTTTTTTTTTTTTTAATATATATATTTTTTTTAATTTATTGCACGCTAATCAAAATGGATGTAAACTGGTTACACAAAGCGGGAGAAAGTCTAAACAGGGAATCATGTAATATTTATCAATTAACCCAGCATTACATCCCTTGATCACCGTCTGCAGGGCATCCTGATAAACCAAACAAACAGCTGGGTTGTCAATATGTGAGTGTTTAGTACAGAGACATAATAGGTCAATGGTAAATTTTGTGATGGCGTGCAGATGAGAGGCCCAGCATCCTCCTGTCCTGACCCAGTGTGATCCCATGAATGAAGAGACATGTACGCTCCAGCTAAGCCTTGGATCTCCAGCAATGTCTTTTGGGGAAACAGCACAGACTAGTGTCAGATTTTCATATTGTATGTCTGCTCTGGCAGTCACAGTCACTGGAAATTCAGTTGACTTGTTTGTGTGTAACCGAAGGCTTTTCTGGCTTCATTCAAGCATCTATGAATAGAATCCCTGTTTCCAGTATATGTCTGATGTGTATTTTATATGTGCATATAATAAAAATAATATTAATTTCTGTGTTTGTATGTATGAGAACCTTATGTGCAGTGAACAATGTTTAGAATACCAACCTTGTTCATGTAAAATAGCTTACTGTGTATTCCAATACTTTGGATTCCAATATATATTTAAGTATTCCAATATAAAAAATCAAAAGCTTAGTGAAACATATGGGTTAACCCACCGTGGGGTACCTTGAGCTTTCTTCAGGGGTGCTTTGGCAAAATGCCCAAAAATTGCCCAAAACTTGTATACAAGCCGGCGTGTGGATAAAGCCTGCCTTTTAGTTAAACAAGGCCATTATGAACCATTACAGCCTTCTAGCCGCCAGCATCCTAATGACCAATGGCATCAACAGTTGAAAAGGAGGATGTCAGTTGCCTGGACAGCATTCTTGTTTGACCCTCCCCTGCCCCTCTATATCAGCAATGAGGGCACCTTAGTGGAGGAAAAACTCAGGGAGAAGAGAAACATTGGAATACTAGTCAGAACCAGTTTGCAAAAGTGTAATTGCTTTAGAAGAATAAATCACCTCTAACGTAGGGTGGTCCTACATGTGTGAATGTTTTTGCGTTATACAAAACTATTAGAATAATTTTTACATTTTAGAATGAGGTGCCTCAAGACTGTCCATGATTTTTAAAGGGTGCCTTGAGACTGTCCATAATTTGTAAGGGTGCCTTGATTTAAAAAAGGTTGAGAAACACCGGGCTAACCTAATTGAATGTTCCTAAAGAGTGGATTTTATATCACATGAGGCTTTTAGCAGCATTTTGACAATTTCCCTAATCCAAACTATTTTTCTACTGGAGCACCTGAGCGAAAGTAAACCTGTCATAATTTGGAAATCACCAATGTCAATGTCAAAAAATCAATTGATCAGGAGATGCAGACAACTGATAATCTATGTAAACAATCTGACAAATCTGACAAACTGATTTACTATGTTTACAATTCCTCAACAAGTAACACCTACCAAAAAGCAGCTTACATGCCAGTATGGAGTTCTCTCCGACTTGCACCTCATGACCACCCATGGTCCCAGAGGTGTGCCGAAGATGTGGGGAAGCTGGAGGTACTATACTCCACACCTTTTAGGAGTGCCCTAGGCTTCAACCCTTTTGGCACTCAGATCTATCATTCAAAAGTTCATACTTTACAGTCCTTCATGACTCAACCTTCTTTCTTCTCCATCATAACAGATTAGGGAATAGATAAGATATGGGTGCTCATCTATCTAATCAACATGGCCTGATCATCCATCCCTGAAATGAATGGGGGCATCGGCTGGCCCCACCATCAGGGGTACAAAGGAAGCCCTTAGTAAAAGGTGGTCCTATTGGAGTGAATTTTCATTCAAAGAGGAATACATCTCCTATCTAGGTTTTAGACGACTCGTAAATTCTGGTATGATTCTTTTGATTTGATCTCTATGGCTCTCCCCATTTACCCCATGTCCCCATCCCCTCTCAGTTACTATATCAGTCAGTAAAAAAAAACAAAAAAAACAATGGGCATAATGTAGAGACATTGCACTAGTTCAGAAATGTACAATCATTCATACTATCATCTACAGATGGTAATATAGAGAATATTGTCATGTACTGTTGGAGTTGCTCTTATTTCTAAACAAAAAAATTAAATTATACGTTACAACATGGGTGTCAAACTCAATTTCATTGTGGGGCCGCATCAGCATTATGGTTTCTCTCGAAGGGCGGGTTGTATCTGTAAGACTAGATGTCCAGAGCACCCGCCCCCCCCCTTACATTAGATGTCGAGAGCCCCCCCCCCACCATCCCTTACATTACAGTCACCCCATTATCTTATGCTGCTGGTGGGAAGAAGCTGGGGGCAGAGATGGGCAGCAGAAAGTGCAGTGTCTGGAGGAGGATCAGAGAAGGCCTGGGGTCAGCTGCCGGAGTCTGCTAAATGCTGAGATGTGGGGAGGCGTAGGCGAAGGGGTGCAGCAACTGCATGTAGAAGCGCAGGGTCTGATGGAGGAGTTCTGTCTTCTTCTCTGCAGCTGACTGCTGAGATATGGCAGGGGTAGAGACGATGGGGTTCCGCAGCTGCAGGAGAGGTGCGAGGGCCACATGAAATGACCTGCTAGGTTGGATTTTTCCCATGGACCTTGTGTTTGACACGTGTGCCTTAGAAGTCAACACTGTCTCTGCCCCTCTCTCTATCCCAAGCTTATAAAAGTAAAACTTATGGTAAAAAAATTACCTTAGTTCCAATTGTTGAACGTCTGTCCCTCACCAACACTGCCAGCTTCATCCCAGCTCCTTCTGTGTGCCGGTCCTCAGATGCCTTGATTGGGCGGTGTGAGATAACATCACTGGAGCACAGGAGTGCAGTCATCTCAACACACAGGTAACATGCTGAAATGTAAACTGAGCTGCGCATGCGAAGCTCAGTATACATTCTAAAGATTGCGAACAGACAGGTAAGGGCCCTTTAACACCGAACACAGTTGGAAGCAGTTGGCTGCAGTTGTATGCATTGTGCATGCACTCCAACTGCACAGCCCAAAATCAAGATGATCCTATGGGCACTGCTCACATCATTGCAGTGCAGTTCAGCGCAGTTAAAAAAAAAAATTTCCGCACCGCAAATGCAGGCAATGCGCTACAAACAAGCTACAAACGCACTTCAAATGCACCGCACCATGCTCCTTTAGGCTAAGAAAGCCACTCCCAAAAAGGTATAGCAAACGCAATGCTAAACGCAGCACAAAAAGCATTCAAGTGTGCGGCAAGCACGCTTCATATGCATGTAAGCATGAAGTCAAAAATATGCAGTTATGTGCAGGTTCTGGTATGAATAAGCCCTTCCTGTTTGTAATTTGGAATTTTTTTACTTTAGTTCCGCTTTAATGGGTGTCCTGGTGCTTAATGACCGATATGCAGACTCGATGAGCTGGTTAACGTTTACAGCTAAAAGCTTCTATCTCTGGATTTATTAAAACATATGGTTTTATTGAGAGTTGGTTAGATGCTGAGTTTCCATTGTCCAAGTTAGTGAGAGGTGTATTTTATTGCATTTAAGTCTGCATTCATCACTCAAGCATATCAATTTATTTAAAGAGCAGCAGTATTGCATCGTTAGACATTGACAAATCTACATTCGATTTAGCTAGCCAATAAATGATATCACCCTAAATCCAAACCTTTTTTTTCCCCTCTAAAACACTTGCACATTACAAACAACATTTTCTCCCCACATTGCTACAAGTGAATGCAGCTTACAAGCTGAGACTGATGCCGCAAATCCAACCTAGAGCCGGTGCTGTATCCTGGCCTAGGCCAACAAGGCCCGGGCCTAGGGTGACACTTTGCAGGGGGGGGGGGGTAGCAAAAAAAATATTTAATTATTTGTAAAATGACTATGGACTTCCTATTTATTATACAAGTAAGTGAAATAATCCTATAATTACAATCAGTGGCAGCAAACACAAGTCCAAATATCTTAAAAGAGTAATCTTACTAATCCCGTGACATAAGGCTGTACTAATGGGCACTGATGAGGCCACACTGATATGCTGCACTGATGGGCAGTAAAGAGGCGGCACTGATAAGGCTGCACTGATGAGGCTGAACTTATGGGAACTGATGAAGCTATGCTGAAGGGCACTGATAGACTGTGGTTATGGTCTGTGGTTTACAGATGACAGGGTGGGTCATAAACAGGAAGGGGTGTGACCTTTACAGGAAGGGGTGGGTCATGTTTAAATTAGGGGGTGCACAAATTTAGTCAGGCCTAGGACAGCACAAAACCTAAATACACCACTGCCTAGAGCAGAGGGTAGCTAATTTTATTTATTATTATTATTATTATTATTATTATTATACAGGATTTATATAGCGCCAACAGTTTGTGCAGTGCTTTTAGGTACCAAGGTGTCATATCTGTATAGTTCATAGATGGGAATAGAAATAAAAAAGAAAAGACAAATTTGCTTTTTTTTAGGGCAAGTGGATTTTATTTGTACCAGTATTGATGCCAGCTACAATATGGAAAGTCACATCAAGCAAAAATTTGAAAAAAATTGAAAAAAACCCCACTCAAATCTATGGAAATCAGCCAACACCAAGAGTTATGTTACCGTTTACATTTTGTATTGATTTTAAAACCACAGAATGTAATACCTTTTGTTAACAGATGCTTTATTTGAGTCGTAAAAGCTCTTGCTTACATTTTAGTAGGTATAAGAATTGAAAAAACTGCAAAAGGTAATAAAAATGACATTCAATTCAAAATTGGTATTTGCCAATCAACAAGCACAGGTGACATTTTGATGGAAATGTTTTAAATGTCACCCATGAGCTCCCCGCGTGTTCTTAGGAAGAAATGATCTTTGTGAATAATGTAAATAATTCCTGTTGCCAGCTGTGCTGGATTTCTTGCAAAACAGTTTTTCACTGCTAGTGGGTTACAAGAAAATCAAGGAAACCGAACAAAATTTTTGTGTTTAGGGTTTGCTATACAAAACTAATATTTGATGACAAGTAATACAAAGCTGACATTGATGTAGGACAATCTTAAAGTGAGATTAAACCCCAAACCAAAAATGTAATATATTGCAGCTGACCAATCATTAGATGTGGTGGCTGCATTCATTTTTTTTTTTTTTTTGGCTTTTTCCTCTCAGTTTTCATTTGGTGATCTTACCAGTAACACACCTCCTGTGTTAGAGCGCCCCCAATCTGGATGAAGAAGCTCAGAGACACCTTTGGACAGCAGCAGTGCCAGTCTGGGGGGGGGGGGGAGTGTTGGATGTACTAGCAGATTTACATACACTAACAAACTGAAGCCAAACTCCAGATCACACTGCAGTTACACAAACAGTTACAGCAACATTTGTCTTCCTTTTGGGTAAAGATTTTATGTGAATACATAAGGGCTGGTCATTGTAAGCACCCCTGCCATCAGTGGTAAATGTTTTAACACTCTTAGTTGCATGTTGCTTTTGAGCGTTTCTGTAGTGCTTTTTGCTGTGCTTCCCCTTTTCATACTGCGATTTGCGTTTTTTTGTGCTTTTTATTTTTGTTGTGGGGAAGGGGGGGGGGGGGGGGATTTGTTGTTGGGCAGATTTATAAATGCAAAACACAAATCCCAGTAAAAATGTGGTAAAAACACACTACATGCTTTTCTGCAGCTTCTCCATTGAAGTCTAATAAACCAAAAAAGCAAAACAAGCAGTTTTGCGTTTAACCACTTACTACCCGCCCGCCGTCAAATGACGGCGGATCGGTGTAGCTATTATCCTGGGACGCCGTCATATGACGGCGCACCAGAACAGCCTCTCTCCCGTGCCCCCGGGGACGAGCGGAGCGGCGATCGTGGCAATGACATGACTCTTTACCCATGTGATCGGCTGTGTCCAATCACAGCCGGTCACATGTAAATGAGGAAGTGCCGTTATTCGGCTCTCCTCGGCTCACACTGTCAGTGTGTGAGGCGAGGAGAGCAGATCAGTGGCTCCTCCTCATAGGGGACACAGAAAAATGTAATCAGGGCACTGATCACCAGTGCCCTGATTACACAAAAGTGAAATAAAATGCCATAGCTGCCCACCATTAGGGCCCACAGCGCCTGCCATCAGTGCCGGCCATCAGTGCCCACAATCAGTGCCCATAGTGCTGCCAGTCAGTGTCCATCAGTGCCTGCTCATCTAGGCACTGATGGGCACTGACTGGCGGCACTATGGGCACTGAGTGTGGGCACTGATGGTGCAGCCCATGAGTGCTCATCAGTGCCACCCATCAGTGTCCATCAGCAGTGCCACCCATCAGTGACCATCAGTGCCGCCTCTCAGTGCCCATCAGTGCCATCTGTCAGTGCCGCCTCTCTGTGCTCATCAGTGCCACCTCTCAGTGCCCAGCAGTGCCACCTCTCAGTGCCCATCAGTGCCACCTATCAGTGCTAATCAGTGCCGCCTATCAGTGCTCATCAGTGCCGCCTATCAGTGCCACCTATCAGTGCTCATCAGTGCGGCATATTAGTACCTCCTCATCAGTGCCACCTCATCAGTGCCCATAAGTGCCACCTCATCAGTGCCCATCAGTGCAGCCTATCAGTGCCCATCAGTGCTGCCTTGTCAGTCCACATCAGTGAAGGAGAAAAATGTATTTATTTTCAAAATTTACTCGCAGAAAAAAAGAAAAACTTTTTTTTTTCAAAATTTTCTGTCTTTTTTCTTTTTTTTTTGTAAGAAATAAAAAACCCAGAGGTGATTAAATACCACCAAAAGAAAGCTCTATTTGTGTGGAAAAAAATGATAAAAATGTTATATGGGTACAGTGTAGCATGACCGCGCAATTGTCATTCAAAGTGTGAGAGCGCTGAAAGCTGAAAATTGGCCTGGGCAGGAAGGGGGTGAAAGTGCACTGTAGGCAAGTGGTTGAAAAAGTCCCTGACCTTTTCCAAAAATGCAGAGGCACAAAAATGCATTGATGTGAACGTATTCCATAGGAACCAATGTTAAAAAAATTGCCTGCATTTCTGCCAACAGCATGAAAAAACACATTGGTAGGAATGGAGCATAACTGATACATCTGCAGGAGAGCCTGTTTTATTGAAAAACATCAGATTTAGAGCCGGTTCACACTGGGGCGACTTGTCAGGCAACTTGGTCGCCTGACAAGTCGCCTGCCATAGATTAGCACAGGACCCGTTCTAATAGGAGCGACACAAGTCGCTCCGACTTAGAAAAAGGATCCTGTACTACTTTGGGGCGACCTGGAGCGACCTGCATTGACTTCAATGATATGAAGTCCGTGCATGTCGCTCCGAGGTCGCGGTGCGCGCTGTGCACCGTGACTTCACAGGTCGCCCCGGCAAGTCGGATCGCCTCAGTGTGAACCGGCTCTTACTGGACAGATCACAAGGTGAAAATAAAGGAAAGAAAGTCTAAAAATTAAACTAATACAGCTATCACATCTATATTACATTGGTAAGCTGCAATAAAATAAATATTTGCTGGTGTAAAGTATACAGTATCTCACAAAAGTGAGTACACCCATCACATTTTTGTAAATATTTTATTATATCTTTTCATGTGACAACACTGAAGAAATTACACTTTGCTACAATGTAAAGTAGTGAGTGTACAGCTTGTATAACAGTGTACATTTGCTGTCCCCTCAAAATAACTCACAACACAGCCAAAAATGTCTAAACCACTGGCAACAATGGTGAGTACACCCCTAAGTGAAAATTTTCAAATTGGGCCCAATTGGCCATTTTCCCTACCCGGTGTCATTTGACTTGTTAGTGTTACAAGGTCTCAGGTGCGAATGGGGAGCAGGTGTGTTACATTTGGTGTTATCGGTCTCACTCTCTCATACTGGTCACTGGAAGTTCAACATGGCACCTCATGGCAAAGAACTCTCTAAGGTTCTGAAAAAAAAATAATTGTTGCTCTACACAAAGATGGCCTAGGCTATAAGAAGATTGCCAAGGCCCTGAAACTGAGCTGCAGCACAATGGCCATACAGCGGTTTAACAGGACAGGTTCCACTCAGAACAGGCCTCGCCATGGTCAACCAAAAAAGTTGAATGCACGTGCTCAGCGTCATAACCAGAGGTTGTCTTTGGGAAATAGACGTATGAGTGCTGCCAGCATTGCTGCAGAGGTTGAAGGGGTGGGGGTCAGCCTGCCAGTGCTCAGATTATGCTCAGATGAAGCAGGCCAGCTTCAGATGACGCCCAGTAGGAGGGGCGAAATGCATCAAGCAGGAATCTAACGTCAGACGTCATTTCTGGTATAGTAGTGAACCGCATGCTGAGACGGCGCTCTCCCACTATACGGCTAAGCGCATTACTATGATCAGATGTAAGTGTATTACTTTTGCTTTTTATCCTTAATAAACGGTTTTACGCTATGGAGGCTCTTCTTTGATTATATTTGGGTACCGGAGAGTCCAGGAATCACAGGAGATAAAGCCATTCCCCCCTGTCTGAGTCCACTGGGAGAACCTGGGAGAAATTTTTGTTCCAGCATCCACTAAGTGGCAAAGCAAAGTCTCTGAATATACATTTGATCTCCCCATTGTTTGGTGAGTGGGGACACAAGAGGGGGGCACGGAGTGGTCTGCACTATTAAGTATTTAAGCACAAGCACTTTTATAAGGATCATCTATTTTTCAGCTGTTTAACCTCCTTAGCGGTATCCCCGAGCGTGACTCGGGGTGGATTTTCCACGCTATTATTGGTATTCCCGAGTCACGCTCGGGGTAGATGCGCAGAGCGTGCAGCGCTGTCCCTTACCTTCTCCTGGCAATCCAGCTATGATCTCCCATTGCTGTGATCGCCAGCCGAGATCCTCACCGCTCGTCCATCAGTCTGATGACTTCCTGGTTCCGTTCCCTGCAGCAGCAATGCTGCATGGGAGTGGAACTGGGAGGGAAATTCAAACGTTGCACAAAACACAAACACATAACATTTATATTATGTATAATATATATATATATATATATATATATATATATATATATATATATATATATATATATATATATATATATATGTGTATATGTGTGTATATATATATATATATATATATATATATATATATATATATATATACACATATATATATACACACACATATATATATATATATATATATATATATATATATATATATATATATTATTTATTTATTTATTATTATATAGTAATGTATTGTTAATGCACATTGAAGATTTGTCATTTACAAATATATATATATATTTATTTGGTCACTAGAGTGGCGCTGATAGCTTCACCATTTTTCAATCAAGGTTCACATTACCTATATCAGCAGCAGCCTATGATAGAGTATTAAGCTATTCTTAATTGCTGTAGTGCTACAGGAAGAGCAGCACATCTTTCACATCTTTCGCTATTTTGAAGGGTTGCCAATGCACAGGAAAGGACAACAACAAACAAACAGTCAAGTAACATTTTTCATGACATGGTGCACCACAATGCATATGGTGTGCTGTGTAGAAACTGTGTCACCTCAATGAGTTGGATGGAGTGCCCCTCAAAACAATGACATTACAATATACTACTGTATTTTTATGTGTATTTTGACAATGCACTGCATAACAAAAGTGTGTTTCGGCATTTATAGTATAGTAATTAACATAGGAAACACTTTTTTCAGTATTTTACTGTGTCAAAGGACAATCTGAAAGAAAAAAACACAATAGGATGTCTTTCGAAAGGAAAAAGTTTTAAACATGATAAAAAACTTCATAAAATACACAAAGGTTAATAACAAGTTCATGTCTCTATCACATTGAGTAAAAGGCCAGGTTGCGTTTTCTGGTTAAAAACAACAACAAGCAAAAGCACTTTCACGGATCACAGAACCAACCTACACAGTATAGTATAAAATACAATCAGCGTCCACTCAGCTGCTACTGGGCTGATTCAAACCAAGGATTATTAAAGATGACACAACGCTCCTAGATATATAGAGCTGTGATCTACACTGTTGGCCATGCTCGCAAGATGTTTCTTTCTTACCAACTGGCTACTCTAAAATATTGAAAGCCTTGAGGCATGAAAGCTGGTATATTGCTAGATATATAGGCTTTGCTCTACATATTATCCTACCTGCTCCATCCTGCCTTATCACAAGCTTAGCGCTAATCTTTAGTTTACTGGGAAATACTGCAGGGGTAAGTAGAGTAAGGTCATGCCTATAAAACTCTTTGGCATACTTATGGCAGGAGAGACGTGAATTTCACTAAACTGAAGCTGTCATAAAATACATTGCATTGCTACTAGGAAATGAGACGATTTATAACAATACTTGGAACTCATTTTCTTATGGTAAAATTAAAAAAAAAAAAAATTAAAATGGTGTAATAATACTTTACAAAAAAGTGGCAACCACTAGTTGGATGAATTGGGTGCAAGGACACAGGGGATGCCTGTGCTGCCATTGTGCCCTTACAGGCTGTCACATTTGTCCCTGTGTCTTTAAGAAAGGGTGGACTCCCTCCATGCATACCGGCCCTTTATCTATCCATTTTATATGTGCTCCTACTATGGAGGCTCTGCAAATTTAAAGTTAGGACAATACTATATACAGAGGTCCCTTGGCATGGGCACTGTGGCTTACTCATATATTTGCATTTGTGTGCAAACAAAACCCTCTGTTTTTAACATAAAAAGGGCCAATTCAGTTGTTTTGCAGGCTGGTCGGTAAGTGTGCTGGGTATTCTTTGTTTGTTTGTGGTATAAATGCTTTATACTAATAAGGAAGAAAAAAGAGCTATCAAGAGCGTGCCATAATCCAAATAAACAAGCAAAAGGAGACAACTGCAAATATGTGTGGACTTTAAGGGCACATCATAAAAATAGACTAAGACAAAAGGTATATAAAAGAACACATTGATTAATTCAATAGTTAAAATCAATGAACCGTTAAAATGGTGAGACTGACCGAACATACGGTCTAATCACCAAACATATATGAAAATTAACATGACTAATAACCATAAGTACATGTATGCATAAAAAGATGAATACAATACATATCAAGAAATGCGTGGCTATGAAAAGTGCGTCTGCTCAAGGGTCAACGAGTTTCGCTGTAAGCTTTGTCAGGACCTTATACTGACAGTCATTTTCTCTTCCAAGCAAACAAAGACAAAAGATTGGCTTTGGGCGGACACAGGGAGTAAGTGGAACCAAACTCCGATCACTATCTTCACTTGTGAAATTGAGAGATGAGTATATCCCACTTATAGAAATAAATTATATAAGGGATCTAGTTGCTAGTCTGGTTACTAGGGTAAACAAGTATCCATTATTGTAAATGTAGGTTCTTACATCAAACCAAAGCACAAAAATAGAGATCTGTGCTGGGTTGTCCAGAGAAGTTACAAACTCCAGATAATGAAGGTATATAGTAGGGAAGGTAGATGAACCATTATCTCAAGCTCCACATTAGGCAATGTGCCCTGCAAGACCACATGTATGGGATAACCAGAAGACAAATCAGGTGGGTGAATCTCGGATGTGCTGCCCCTGATTCATCCGAGAGTCATCCACCCGATTGGTCTTCTGGTTACTCCATACAGGTGGTCTTGCAGGGCCCATTGCCCTTTAGTGTAAAGGACAGTAAAGCAGCCGATTAGGTATCATCTTTCATTGTTTTGCCGTGTCTGTGCTGATGAAAGATGACATCTGATAAACATTTTATTTGTGGTGCTGTAAAGCAGTGGTCCTCAACCCTGGCCTACAGGGCCCACTAACAGGCCAGATTTTCAAGATAACTGAAATACATCCCAGGTGATATAATTTGCTGCTCAGTGATTGCAGTACTCTAGTCTGCATCTCCCCAAGGTAATACCTAAAATCTGGCCTGTTAGTGGGCCCTGTAGGCCAGGGTTGAGGACCACTGCTGTAGAGTGCTGCTTAGATAAATTTAGTGGTGTAATGCACCTCATTCATGTGTCTGGGATGGGATGTAAAAGTCCAGATTGGAAGGCCTGGCCCTTCCATTCATGAGGCTTTTGATCTAAACAAGTTTTGACTGGGCTTCCTCTATAATTAGTCACCCCCACCACCTAATTTGAAGAGCTAGGCTGACCACTATGCACAGATTTGATTTTCATATATTGTATGTGAATACAGTATAGAGCTGATCGAGACCTTGCCAGCCTTCTCTGCTAGGGAGCCTCCAGGCTTGGTAAAGCAGGCTCATTAAAACACCTATGGAAGCAGTTCTTCCTCAGAGTTTCCAACTGGATAATGACTGTGATGGCTACCAAAGCCATGCTTTGCGCATCACTGCTTTTCTTAACACAGGCTGCTGTGTAACAACAGGAGGAGAAATTGTTATGTTCCTGGTTGATCTGTAAATGTTTCTAAACTGTTGGACACAGAGTTAATTCAGAGTTATAGTCCTACAGTAATATTCATTTTTACTGGTCCACATTTCAAGAAGGTGACTGCGTTCTATAGTAGAGGGAATGCAAGTCAGACATTGAAATATTTTGCAGACATTGCAGATGTTTTCTATCATAGCATTTTGTCTTTAGGCATCAAGTGGATATCTGTATATAGTACGTGGATAGATGATCACAGAAAACTTGGAGACATTCTAGCATTTCAGTTGTGTATTGCATACTCTGCATTATGACTTTGTTATCAGAATGTCAGGTCATAACCTAACCCTATGTCATTCCACCAACGTGTAATTATACTGGAACCTTCACTTTTTATGTGCATAATAACATGCTTGGGCCAAACCTAAGGGTACCTAAGGGATCAGTAAGAGCTCTTATATTGTTTGGATTAATACACAAAGGGATAGTAACAAGCCTGAAAGTGGATGAAACTAAACACAATGAGAATATTAAGTGACACTGACATGACAGAATGGGGACAGAGACCATAAAACAAATCTATTTCTACCTATTGAAGGCCTATATGAAACCTGCCTAATATCCTAAATTGTGGTTATAAAACTATAATACTTTCATAGACCACATCATATACTGGCAGCCATGCCTTATATATACATTATTGCAGTGAATGTAGCAAATGCATTATTCATTTTCTCAAAGGGTAAAGTCTTAATACAGCGAACCTGTCATGAAATAAATATGGGGGAAGCTATTGACTGATCTTCTTCTGAAAATACTAGTTGCCTGGCTGTTATTCTTAAATTGCTTCAATACTTTTGGAGTCAATAACTTTGACCTGAGTGTGCATAGATTTCTACTACTACAGTACACCTTTTTTGAGGGTCATTAGTAAATGCTGTCTTTGTAAAACACAGGCAGAAAGCAGACGAAGCTCTTTGTTATACACACAAGACTACAGGCTAAGATGTTGTAAGTATTTCTCATTTTGGCATACTCAAACTAAATTCAGCCATAGCACATTAACATTGCTGGAACATTGCTAACTGACAGCCATTAGACTAAGTTACTCTAGTCTTCCTCAATTCAAAGTTCCTCTAGAAGGTCTATACAAGTGCGCTCCACTGCTGTGCAGATTTTACCACTCTTACAAAGCCATGTGTGGTCTATTTTCTGAACATTGTCTTAGCTGCACCACAAATATCATACAAACCATGCCTGATGCACAGAGTCAACCAAGAAGGAGACAGGAATTGTACCCCAAACTAAGGAGACCTTCTCTCTTAAATTACAGGCTGAACTCTGATCTCTCACTTATACACACACAGCAACTAAACCAAATCTGCCTTTTACGATAGTGTCAGGAGGCAGCACAGTGGTTTAGTAGTTAGCATTCCTGCCTTGCAGCACTAGGGTCCTCAGTTGAAACGCAACTAGAACACTATCTAAATGAAAATTGTCTGTAAAATGTTTAAAAGTTCCTGCACCATTATAATGACCCAATAGCTGGCGTTTGAGGCGTGTACCTCATTAACTAAGAAAAGTAGACAGAGCTGTTTCAGGTCTATATTCGCAGGTCCTCTAGGCTAAAAAGCCTGAGATAAAAAAAAAAAATTGATCTCAGGCTTTCCATCTGAACACACGGCAGTGATTACAACTGCCAAGCCCGGGCGTGACGTCATAACATCGCGCCCGGCCTCTGAGAGTCATAGAGATGACCAGGGACCATCTGCTCCTCAGTCAGCTTTATAGTAAACTTCTGCCGCCAGTGGATTCCTTCTCCGGCTTGCCAATCGCATAAGTGAGCCCTTAGAAGCATCGGAGGGCGAAGGGAGGGGGGACATCCCTTCCACCACCTGTAAAGATGATCAAGTGACTGAACAGCCACTATAATTGTTTTCATGGTGCAGGGAATCGCCATCAGAAATAAAAGATATCTACTGTATGCCTGTAGCTACATTCAGATATCTTCACTGAACGCCCATGACGTCATATGACGGCCAGAGGTGTATGCCTGTAGCTACATTCAGATATCTTCACTGAACGCCCATGACGTCATATGACGGCCAGAGGTATGGAAGTGGCTAATTAGGAGCATTCCCTAAGAATAGAAGAAAGCATTTTCCAAGATCCTAAGCTTAGAGGATTGGTGCAAGCATTGTGCTTGCACCAATTTGTTAATATATCCCTGTATGTTTTTCCTATGCTTATGTTTCCTCCCACACTCCAAAGGTATGCTGGTAGTTAATTTTCTTCTGGCCTGTGTATTTATGCATATAAGGTAAAGACTTCAGATTGAAAGCTCCTTGAGGTCAGGGACTAATGTGAATGTACAATATGTAAAGTGCTGCATAAAGTTGTCATTACTATAGAAATACTTGTGTTAAATAAAATATCCTGGGAAAAAGGCAAATAGGCAATGGTTGACTTCTTAAAAAAAAAACCTTCCTTATTACATTCTTTTCACACACTGGACCACTGGATCATAGTTGCTGATGTTTCAATAAATCACATGTGTAGGTGATAGGTAAGAACGAGCAGGGGTCTAGTCAGAGCCTGGCTTTACAACAAACCAGGAAGAAAACTGTCACTCCCACCCACTGCCACCCAATCAACTATGGCCAGGGTCATGTGTTCATATTAGATCTCGCTAGCATCCCTGCCCCTTTGCGCACATACAGCTGTGGGGTGGAGAATTCCCCTTCGGAGTTGATTGGGTGGCAGAGGGCAGGAGTGACAGCTTCCTTCCAGGTTCGGTCCAAACGCAAGTTTGGACCAAACCTAAGCTCACCTTTAGTGATAGATTATTAAAGTGCTACTAAACACAGGACCCTGCATTCACTATATCTGGTCTCCCACAGTACACAGGACATGGAAATGCAATTCTTTTAGTAAAAAAAACCTGCTAAATACCTTTTCTCATCAGCAGTATCTAGCAGTCTTGTGATTTCTATCAGTGTCCGGCTGAGCACTGGTTAAATCTTGTAGGAGGAGTTTTCATTCTCCTCTGACTGTCTCATGAGGCTGCATGACCCCTGACCCTTAGTCTGGACAGTGCTGATTGATCCTGTGCACATGCACCCTCCCAAGAAAAAAATAAATTACTGTTGTGGGTTTAGTGACACTTTAATTATTCTTACATAGTTACATAGTTAGTCAGGTTGAAAAAGACACAAGTCTATCCAGCTCAACCAATAAAAACAAAAAGAAAACACAACCATACAATCCCATATTCACAATCCTATACCCGCTGTTGATCCAGAGGAAGGCGATAAACCCCAGCAAAGCATGATCCAATTTGCTACAGCCGAGGGGAAAAAAATCCTTCCTGATCCCCTGAGAGGCAATCAGATATTCCCTGGATCAACTTTACCTATAAATATTAGTACCCAGTTATAATATGTACACCTAGGAAAAACCCAGGCCTTTTTTTAAAGCAATCCACTGAGCTGGCCAGAACCACCTTTGGAGGGAGTCTATTTCACATTTTCACAGCTCTTACTGTGAAAAACCCTTTCCGTATTTGGAGACAAAATCTCCTTTCCTCTAGATGTAAAGATTGCCCCCTTGTCCTCTGTGATGATCCTTAAGTGAAAAACCCAACACCAAGTTCACTATATGAACCCCTTATATATTTATACATGTTGATCATATCCCCCATGATCTCCTCTTCTCAAGAGAGAATAAATTCAGTTCCTCTAATCTTTCCTCATAGCTGAGCGTCTCCATGCCTCTTATCAGTTTGGTTGCCCTTTGCTGCACTTTCTCCAGTTCCCCGATATCCTTTTTGAGAACTGGTGCCCAAAACTGAACTGCATATTCCAGATGAGATCTTACTAATGATTTGTGCAGGGGCAAAATGATATCTCTCTCTCTGGAGTCCATGCCTCTCTTAATACAAGAAAGGACTTTGCTTGCTTTGGAAACCGCAGCTTGGCATTGCATGCTATTATTAAGCCTAGGATCTACTAGAACACCCAGATCCTTCTCCGCTATGGATTCCCCCAGTTCTACTCCCCCTAGTTTGTATGATGCATGCATTCTTATATTGCTAAGAAATAAATACACCCCTCATTAAATCAGACTAAGGGCTCATTCACACCATACTCATTTAGAGTGCGGATCCGCAAATGCTTTTACATGTGTTTGTTGCATGTTTGCAGTGCATTTGTGTTGCATTCTTTTGGCATTATTTGCCATTAATGTGCATTTGTGGTTCATTCACATGCATTCTGGTGTGAAAAAATGCAGCGTGATATACTTTTTTAAAAACACATGAAAGCTCGGCAAAGGTTCAGACTAGGCCCTCTGAAACACATTCCTTTTTCTTGTAATGCATTCATACTGTGTTTAAAAAATACATTTGACTGCATATGGTGTAATTCTAGCATTAAAGAATTTGCCCTTTTTATATGGACTGCACAGGTGGAGGTGAATTAGCTTACCTAATAATGTTCTTCACTGAGTTTAGGATGTACAGAACCTTGAGAAAAAGGCTGAGGACTGCAGAATGAAAATAGGTCAGCACTAGGATTAGTCAGATTCCAGACGCAGACTGTTACTTCAGGTAAATTATCTCCTATGGGAATTAGTAACTGCTAAGAAAATGTAACCAAAAAGAAACTGACACTGACATCATTTAGAGAATTATCTGAAAAAGCACATGACATATTGCGCTAGGAGTACCAATTATTTTGTTTTAGCTTTGAAAAGACTGAATTATTTATATTGTCACCCAATGATACAAAATGCATTTGTGTGCTATAGTAAATAGGCCCCACTTACTTGTTAGTCTTTAGTTTAATTTGTAACAAACATAAATTATGTATAGCGTTATGGAAATGTAAAACCTAAGAACTCATTTCCTAACCAAGGAGCATTTTGTCACTCAGAGGAACATTTTCTTTCTTATTGAGATGAATTTTATAATGAGCTACGCATAGAAAATTTTACACCGGCTACCCTATCTGTACATAATAAATGAACTCATGTTAAAATTCCAAGCAGAGTCTGCAGGCAGCTGGACTTATTGGAGTACAATTTTATTCTTTAGACCCCTAGGCATCTCCTGCATGGGGTATACTACCTAAGTCAGTACATATAAACCTTAGGAAAATAACTGGCCTAATTAGTTAATGGCTCCACTAATGTGCCGGATGAACTAAACCACTAAAATCTACACACACATATCAATTTGTTCATTTTAGAATGGAATAATACAGAAAATGCATAATAACCAAAATGGCCTATGTAGGGGTTCCTGTGGGCCCTAGAAATACAAAATCGTGACTTCCATTTGGTTCATTTATATACAACTGCATCTACTCTAATTTTTTCTAGAACCAGTAGTATGGATTTGAGTCTATTTTCTTAGCGAATTACTACAGGAACAAGCTGTGACCCCTTCCAGTTCCCAGGACAGTAAGGTTTCTCATTGTACATTTACAAGGAGAAGTACCCAGGTACACAAACTTTGGTGGTGTTCAAGCTGTTGTCCATGTTGCCTTCTTCATGGGAAATCTGGGGCTTCCATAAATTATTAGGCCTCTTGCACACAGAAGTAACCATGTTTATACCCAGGATGTTGTTGACAGAAAGATCCTGAGTTAGATGTCCTGTGCCTATGTATATACAAGCGTAAGAGCCGGTTCACACTGGGGCGACTTGTCAGGCGACCTGGTCGCCTGACAAGTCGCCACGGGTCGCCTGCCATAGATTAGCACAGGACCCGTTCTAATAGGAGCGACACAAGTCGCTCCGACTTAGAAAAAGGGTCCTGAGCTTCTTTGGGGCGACCTGGAGCGACCTGCATTGACTTCAATGATATGAAGTCCGTGCCGGCCGCTCAGAGGTCACAGTGCGAGCTGCGCACCGCGACTTCACAGGTCGCCCTGGCAAGTCGGGTCGCTGCTATGTGAACCGGCTCTAAACGATTTCTTCATCCTTTTTTAGTTGCTATTGTTGCAATATATGCATTTATACATCAGTATGTGAGAGTATGTGTGTAAATTACTGCACTCATGTGTAACATTTTCTATTTTTTTAGGGCTCTGTAATCGCTAAATCACCTCTGGCATACCTCTTGCCTTCATCAGAAAGGATCTGAGACCCCCATAGGCCTCCTGCACATGGATATAATGATTAACTCATGTTTATATTCAGAATCTTGTTGACAAAAGAAGAAGAAGAGCTTAAGGTGGGATATGGTCAACATGTACAGTATAAACACATAAGTGGTCCATATAGTGAACTTGGTGTTGAGTTATCCACTTTAAAGTCATCCCAGAGGACAAGGGGGCACTCTTTACGTCTACAGGAAAAGAAATTAGTCTTCAAATACGGAAAGGTTTCTTCACAGTAAGAGCTGTGAAAATGTGGAATAGACTCCCTCCAGAGGTGGTTCTGGCCAGCTCAGTAGATTGCTTTAAAAAAGGCCTGGATTCTTTCTTAGGTGTACATAATGTAACTGGGTACTAATATTTATAGGTAAAGTTGATCCAGGGATTCCTATTCCACATTGCCTCTCGGGGGATAAGTAAGACATTTTTTCCCCTGCTGTAGAAAATTGGATCATGGTTTGCTGGGATTTTTAGCCTTCCTCTGGATCAACTGCAGGTATAGGATTGTGTATATGGGACTGTATGGTTGTGTTTTTTATTGGTTGAACTGGATGGACTTGTGTCTTTTTTCAACCTCACTAACTATGTAACTATATAACTGAAAGAGCATATTAATTCAGGCGTAGAACAAAAAAAAAAAAAAAAAAGCAGGGCTTACGCGTTTTGGCGTGCAGCCCTTATCATATGATTAAGGCTACATGTTGAAACACATAAGCTCTGTATTATTCATTATGTATTATATATAGCCAAAGGCTATGATTAAAGTGGTTGTAAAGCTTTAATTTTTTTAAATAAAATTACAATTATGCTATACTTACCTGCTCTGTGCAATTATTTTGCACAGAGCCACCCGATCCTCTTATTTTGGCACTCCAGGCTTCTCCTCTTCATCAGGTGCCCCAATGGAAAGCCGCTTTCCATGGAGGCATCCGTGAGGGCTCGCTCCTGAGTCCTGCTGCTGCGTCCATTGACTCAGGTCCCATATCACAGCTTTTGATTGACAGCAGTGGGAGTCAATGACTCCTGCTGCTATCAATCTGTCCAATGAGGAGTGTGACAATGGCAGGAGATGCTGCGCTCCTGCACATCGCTGGATCGGGCTCAGGTAAGAAAAAGGGGGGGGGGGAGAGCTGCAGGCTGCAGTACAGAAGATCTTTCACCTTAATGCATAGAATGCATTAAAGTGAAAAACCTTGAGTCTTTACAACCACTTTAAGGCTATACGCAGAAACGCGTAGGCCCTGTATGATTTTTTTACTACACTTGGATTAATAAATTAATTCATTGCGGAAGATCGAGCTGCCAGCTTCCTTTCACCTTTATAGATGCATTGTTGTCTATGTAAAATTTTACGTTTGAGTGCAGTAAATGATGTCCATAAGCATGTTTATGCATATATTGCATCATTGGCAATGAAGAAGAATTGTATGCCTGTATACATATAATTGCATTTCCTTTTCCTGATCCTTTGAAGGTCCTAATACACCTAAGCCAACATAAGTACCCTGTGTCTATAACAATATTAGAGCTGTATTGGGATCACTGGGAGCAAACATAGTAGGCTGTATGTTCCATTCTGTTATTGAATTTCTTTACCATTTTATTTAGTTTAGTGCAGAGGGCTCAGCTTGGCTTCTGTTGTAACCTTCCTATAATGGTCACCCTGCCATTTTTGTAGTATGATCAGATGTCCAGAATTGTAATCATTACCCATATTACAGTCTTCTCTTTATATAAATTTCATAGAAATGCAGTATGCAGAGACGTTGCTAATACAATGAAGCCTGCTAGGAGAATATAACACAAATTATGTAGAGATTTCTTCTTAAATTTGACATTTGCAATGTGTAAACACTGACATCATTCACTTTGTGTCTGTCGCTGATAGATGTGTGATCAAGGCAACGTTCTTATCTCAAAAGGAACACATGCTTCAGCTTTCAATACAATCCGCATCAATACATTGAATGGCTGCCTAACACTGAACTTTTACAATCACAGATTTGTATTAAATGATGTCCATGCAATGCTGTACAAAACTATACTACTTAAACGCAGTAACATAATAAAAATAAAACAATGCCTGTAGTTATTATTGTATACAGTCAGCATACTGGACATATATGAACTACTGACATAAGATCATGATGTATATTATAATATACAGTATAGCTGTTTTATCTGCAAAAGGATTTTTATTTCTGTGTTTTCATGAAATTTACACAGCCCTATCACTCAGCACTGCAGTCTAGGGACCTTTACTTTTTTCTACAATTAAAGTGATTGTAAAGTCCCGTTTTTTTTTTTTTTGGGTTAAAAATAACAAACATATTATACTTACCTGCCCTGTGTTTTGCACAGAGTGGCCCGCTCCTCTTCTTGGGTCCCACTTCAGTACTCCTGGCCCCTCCCTCCTGTCCCCACACAGCAAGCAACTTGCAATTGTGGCACCCAAACCGAGCCGCAGCTCCGTGTGTCCATTGAGACACAGAACCGTGACCTGGCCCCGCCATCTCTGTCTCCCGATTGGTTCACTGAATTTGACTGACAGCAATGGGAGCCAATGGCGCTGTGCTGCCATCTCAGCCAATCAGGAAGGAGCGTCTCGGGCAGCCAAGACACTCCTGCAACATGGCTGGATAGAGATGGGCTCTGGTAAGTATTAGGGGGGGGAGCTGAGGGGGGCTGATGCATACAAAAGGCTTTTTATCTTCAAGCACAGAATGCATTAGGTTAAAAAACCTTCTGACTTTAAAACCACTTTAAGTAAAACAGCTAGGTCCTGTCCCTTTTCTTGCCTGTGACTGAAGAGTGAAGGAGAAGCAGCAGACTGATGAACACTAATCGCTCAGTTCATAGTCTGCTTGCGGCAGAGAGCGGTGACTGTCTGTCATCGCTCTCTGCTCTGCCCCTCCAGTGCTCACTGAGGAAGGAGCAGACAGCTGGATCTGGCTTTTAGCCGTGCACTGAGAGGTGGAGCCAGTTGTCAGGCCCCTGAGTGAATCTCGTTGTGATTCACGTGATATCAGCTGATAGCAGGCCTTAGCCCTCTGTCGGCTGATTCTGGGTCACAGGAGAACAAAACTATGTGCACTTCTGTGACCCACAGTAGAACTATGTCCAAAAAGCTTTGGCAATCTTTCTCCTTTAAGATATCTACACTAGTGAAGAGGGAACATTTTTAAATGCAGTTGGATGTAAAATCATGTGAATTTCGCTTGCAAAAATGTTAGGTATATGAGTGTAATTTGTAACGAAGCGATCATTTTATTATTGTGTGATGGTTTAGTGAAAAAGCAAATGTATGCTTATTTGCTCACTTGTGCTACAACTGCGAGTGCTTATTCTTTTAACAGGTTCCCGACTGCCCGCTGCTAATTTACTGTGGCAGGCTGGCTCTCCTGCACGAACTGACGAAGCCCTTCATCTTTCGCGCGCGTGCTGCTGGAGGGCGAGCATGCGCCTGCCGGCAGCACGCTCCCTCCCCCACAAGGATGCCGGTCCAGGGGGCCGGCGGCCGCGATTGCCGCCTGCCACCTGCGATCGCTCCCCGCTGAGAGAGAAGGACAGTCTGCTGTTGTAAACACAGCTGACTGTTCTTCTCTCTGAAATGATCACAGAACGCCTGTGATTCTTCTATTTAGGATCACAGGTCTCTGTGATCATTTCACAAGCCCATCCCCCATACAGTTAGAAAACACTCCCCTAGGCTCGCATTTAACTCTTTGATCACTACTGTGTTAACCCCTTCTCTGCCAGTGTCATTATTACAGTAACAGTGCATGTTTTTAGCACTGATTACTGTAGTAATGTCACTGGTCCCTCCAAAAGTGTCATAAATGTCAGTTAGGGGTCCGAACTGTCCGCCGCAATGTCGCAGTCCCACTAACAATCGCAGATCAGCGCCATTACTAGTAAAATAAATAAATAAAAATGACATAAATCTTTCCCCTAGTTTGTAGACGCAACAACTTTTGTGCAAACCAATCAAAATACGCTTATTTTGATTTTTTTTTTTACCAAAAATATGTAGCAGAATACAAATTGGCCTAAAAGGTTGAACATTTTTTATTTTAAAAAATTTTTTTGGGAATGTTATATAGCAGAATGTGAAAAATATTGTTTTTTTTTTTTCAGAATTGTCGCAATTTTTTTGTTCATAGCGCAAAAAATAAAAATGGCACAGCTGATCAAATACCACCAACAGAAAGCTCTATTTGTGGGAAAAAAAGGACATCAATTTTATTTTGGTACAGTTTTGCACGACCGCGCAATTTTCTGTTAAAATAACGCAGTGCCGAATCGCAAAAAATGACCTGGTCATTACGGGGGCAAATCCTTCGGGTCCAGAACTGGTTAAGCTAGTTCAACCTCATACCTAACTTAGAAGCTATGGTAGGACTTGTAGTTCTACAGAAACCAGAAAAGTGTCAGTGATGCCTGGGGAGACTTGTATGTGCACACAGATAGGAGAAACTGGAATGGAGCATGCAAGGACTATAATTTTCCAGGAAGGGGAGAGATTGTAGTGATGTATGCTGTGACTTGTAGTTCTACAGAAAAAAGAAACATAGCAACGCCAATACGGGTCACCAATCTGTAAGACTTAATTAGTAACTTAAAAATAGTAAAATAATAATAACATAGTTTTATTAATAATCACAATAGTAATAAAAATAATTATATTAATAATAATAATCATCATCATCATTACATAATAATACATAATAATAATACTAATAATAATTGAAGTTGCATATGTGTATGGCTTATAAACCTAATTGAACTGCATTTTCTATTACACTTGGATGTGTTCACCTTATGTACTGGGACACAAAATATCTCTCTTCTGAAATAAGATGCCTCATGTATACAACACACAGCTCCATTATGATTATTTAATTAGCATGTAGCATGTGAACAATGGCCAAGAGTTAATGATAGACTCTGCAGCCACAGCTTCAGGATGATCATAATTCAGTGCTAATTGCAGAACGCTATTCCCTAATGTTCTTAAGCAATGATAAAACGTAGAGTAGACTGTCCTATGTGTCACCAGGGATGCTCCAGTGCATCCTGCTCCTGTGGCTTCACACACACTCTTGTTTTATTTGCTCTCTGGGACTAAGAACAAGCTGTTCATTTTTTATTGCAGTTGTGCACATTCCCTGGTACATCAACACACATGCACAACGCATAGCATGGGCACCGACGAGTTTAACCTCCTTGAACCAGTAATAAAAACCTGAGAGAAGAAGACAGAATGAGAGAGCATGTGGAACAAAGAGCACCGTTCACTGGAGACAAAAACAATGAACAAGTGCAATGGTCTCAGCCTCATCATGTTATAGATGGGAATATTCCCGATCCACAATGACCTCATTACTGGCAGTGCAGCTAAGCCAGATTTAGTGTCACATACTTCAACCGAGGCCATGCTGATGCCTGTTCAGTAAAGTTCATACATTTGCAGTATAATTTTTTTTTCTCAACATTGATCGTTTGTTTTAGATGTTTAAATTTGGTATCAAGATTGCACAGTAATGACAGCATATGTTGACTATAACAAAGACATGACTAAACAAGAAGTTACATGCTAGTTGTTAGCATGCTGTTTATATAGACATGGGTACAACAACCATTCTCAAATTTTATACCATTGACTAGTATTTCTTATGCTAGTCAGTGATGTATATTACTTATAATGTAAAATCCCGTCATGTCATGGCCAGCAATGTAAAAGTTACCTGTTAATGTGAAGTAAATATGGATTAAAGCTGCAGATCTCTCAATCTGCTCCAGGCTTGGGAATTTACAGACAAGTAGCAGGGCCATCTTTTTTAATTGTAACCTTGACGTGTCTAGCTATAGAAGCTGCCATGTCAGTTCTCCGCAGATGTGTAAGTAAACCCCTATAAAGGGACTAGACTGCAATTAAAAGAGTCATGCAGTATATGTAATTGTATCTTAATACTGTGAAACTAAGAACATGATAATGGGTGCTATGACAAAACCATTACTAAAAGCAAATCCTGAAGAACTCTGGACAATGATGGAATGTATATGAGAAGATTTTATTGAGTGGAGGTGTTAGCATGCTGTCTCTGCAGACGTAGGTGCAACAGCCATCCCCATATAGTATACTGTTAATTTGCAGTTTTGCCACTAGGTGGTGATGTTTAATGCTTGTATAATGTAAAGTTCAAGTTCTTTCTTGTGAAACTTCATGGTCAAGGTGTAACTTTATGTCCCTGTGCTCCTGTGGTTTTCCAATGAAGCAAGTGGGGCTCAGCCAAATGTCCTTTACTGCTAAGAGTCATATCTGCAGCTGCACTAGTGACTCACGCTCTTCTGCAGCTAGATGTGCTCTAGAATACCCAAATGCATTGGCTACGCTAGGCAGGAGCCTGACTGGTGGTTTTTGGTGAAAACCTTCCAGCACTGGGAGCCCTATACTTAGCACCCTTACTCTAGCACTCCCTGTAGTAAAATATAAAAAAAAGCTTGTAACAAAAAAAAAATATTTATATACTAAGTACCATATGTATAGGTGCTAACAATAAATGGTGTTGCACTAGGAGCCGGTGAGCTCTGTCTTTTCTATTTATATGTATAGGTACTACCGACACATGTACATAAATAACATTATCAGAATATATTATTTTTAATGATAGTAGTCCTTTAAAACGTACCTTAGAGAACTGCGAAATGGTATACTTCATCTGAGCGCCATCTCAAAAAATATTAGACTTGTTCACATTTCCTTCCATGCTATTATTTATCTTTAGCAGAAGATCAGGAAGCTCTGGGTTTGTGTTCAGTGAATTAGATGTTCGAGTCCCTGAACCATAAATGATTGCTGTTCCTCAATGGATAATTGAGGCCCCTTCTGGCTGGCTTTCATATGACAAATAATCAGTAATTGCAGGTACAGACATATAAATTGGATTGCTGTCTATAATTTAATAAAACATCAAAATGTACTGCAACAAAGCGCTTTAAAATGAGACATATATAATCGTATGGAATTTTTTAAAATAAGTTATCAAGTAAAAAAGTGCATGATTTCATTTAAAACATGATCACATTCTATTAACTCAATTTTATTTCTTGGTATTTTGTATTTACCCAGCTCACACGCATAGGAGCTCTTCAGAAAAATGATATTCTTTTGTACATAACATGAAATGAAATAATTAAAAATAAATAAATATTCCAGATTCTAGCTATACTACTGTCAGACCAGGGAAAATGTTAGGTTGGTTGTACAATGGGATATAAGTGAATTTATAAGAAAATATGGACCTATCAATACAATCCCCTTCATTCCAGTCAATCAATATGACATGGGACCCCCAAATGTGAATGATCATCTGTGCATATCTTGTCTTAATTTGGGCTCTCGAAAGACTGAGATTTATTGTGACTGGGAAAGTACCAAAAGTGCAATTATTACACATCATCATGGTCTACAGCAGCGTTTCTCAACCTGGGCTTAGTAGGTTCTGTTGCTTGGTTCAATGGGTAGTTCACTTCATAACTGTTTTTGGCAGATCAAGAACTGTATTTAGAGCATATTTGTGAGAGTAAATGTAATCCATTTAAAGGGTTAGTTCACCTTTTTATAAAAAATTAAAAAGTTAACTAATACCGCACACCCTCCCCTGCCCCATGACCCCCCCCCCCCCGTACTTTCCTCCATGGGTGATGAGCTGTCAGGGCCCATGCAGCCACTGGTGCAGCAGTTCGGGAATTTATAATTCTCACAGTTCTCCCTCTTTTTTCTGCAGCGTTTCCAGGACGAATAAGAGCAATTCTGATTGGTCAGCATCAGCACAAAGCATGGCTCCACAGACTGCTGCATGGGCACTGACAGCTCATCACCCACAGAGGTAAGTACAGTGGGGACTGGGGCGGTGGTTGTAGGGTGTTAAAGTGACTATATAAGGATTGAAATGTGTCCAGTTCAGCAGGAACCAGTGGCATTTTGATCCATGGGAGGCCACTGCTGAACTAACGATCAATTTCTGCTGAACAGACCTATTGGAAAAAAAAAGGCGCTTGATCAGCGACTGCAGCCAATGGCTGTGACTGCTGATCTGTGCTTGCTGACAGTGGGGATGGGGGAATTGGTTCTGTTTTTTTGTTCAGCCCACTGGTTGATCGAAAAAAAAAAACTGAACTATGTATAGTCAGCTTAAATTTACATTTTAATTTTTTCTGAAAAGGTGAACCTAAGGGTGTACGGGAAAACATATTAAGACAAATAGAGGGTAAAGACAGTCCTTTTCATTGTGGGAGCCTGTAGGCACACAACTTCTGCTTCCCAGAATATCACCCCTGCTTTTTTTTTTTTGAAAGAAGACATAGCTGCTTAAAGTTGTTGTAAACCCCAGTCATAAAATCTGAACAAAGCACATATATCTCTTGCCAAAGTGTGGTTTCTCTCTGGTGCTTCGTTCCTCTGTTATCAGCATGAATCACTTCTGAGAAGGTTTCTCGACACAAGATAAATTTGTGACGGGGGAAGGAGCTCAGCACAGAGCTTGTCTATTCACAACACAGCTCTGTATCTCTGTATCAATCTATATTTCCCTAGCTCCTGTTTGCTGTGTGGAGAGGGGGGGGGGGGGGGGTGTGCCTTTACTTCAATCAGCTCTCACACAGTGTAACTGCAGCTCTCCGCCCCCTCCCCTGTGATACTAACAGATGGAAGAAGATTTTAACATGATCTGCCCTTTTGAGTGTAGGGAAGAAAAGATTGCAGATAAACAAGTAAAACTTATGTAGGAGGATTTGTTTCATCTCTGTGTATCGCCTGAGGCCAGTCACTTCACTGGGTATATGAGCGGGTTTACAACCACTTGCAGTACATAGTTGGGATATGCTACTGGAAGTTCATAGTCAGTAAAGGTAGCCATTCATATTGAGTTTTTATTTTTTTAATTGAACATCACCTGGTCAAGCCTCTATGTGAATCTTTGACTTCTCTCCAGGTGACTCGAATACTTCCGCTTTTTGTTCTTGAAATCCGCCTGAGTGACGTGTTAGACAGCACTCACGCTGAATCCCGGGATAGAATCCTTAGGTATCATTTTTTTTTTTTTTTTCATCTCTCATTCTCATGAGACATTTCAAGCCAAGGAGGGAGGGGGGGCAGGAAGAGTGGAGAAAGGCTGCGGGAAGTCACAGGAAAGCACATAGGGTGCAGAGCTGGAGGGGGATGCGCTTCTATAGTAACCTGAACACATCAGATCGGTAGTGCTCTGCTTACTACGCATGCCCGAGATTTCATGGGCCAGCAAGGTGAAGCAACACAGGCTATTGCAGGAAAACTGCAGCCAGGGCTTAAATTACCCTCAGTAAACATGGCTGTTCGCACAAGAAGTGTGGGGAATGATTGACGAGCAGTTTGACAGGTAAAAAGTTAGGTTACAAACAATACAAGTTCTTAACCACTTGCCGACTGCCTAACTACGATTCACATCGGCAGTCAGCCCCTCACAGGCAAAGTGACGTAGGGGTACGTCACTAGCCTGTGAGGCTCTAGGGAGTGAGCGCGCGCCGCTGGAGGGGCGCTCCCACTCCCGCTCGCTCACGGACCCCCCCTCGCGTGTGAGCAGCGGACCCGATGTCCGCCGGTAACTCGCGATCGTCCATTACACCCGGAGAAAGGCAGGCGGCTAATGTAGACAAAGTCCTGCTATGTAGGACCGTAGATCTCTGCTGTTACATGAAAAGCCACATCCAATCACAGTTAGAAGCACGCCCCTAGGGACACACTTAACCCCTCCTTCTCCAATAAAGTTAACCCCTTCCCTGCGAGTGTCATTTTTACAATAACAGTGCATATTTATAGCACTGTATACTGTAGTAATGTCACTGGTACCCCCAAAAGTGTCAAAAATGTCAGTCAAGGGTCCGTTCTGTCCGCCACAATGTCGCAGTCCAGCAAAAGAAATCGCAGATCGCCGCCATTACTCATTACAAAAAAAAACAATAAAAATGACAAAAATCTTTCCCTTAGTTAGTAAACACAATAACTTTTGCGCAAACCAATCAAAATACACTTTTTGCAATTTTGTTTACCAAACATATGTAGCAGAAAACAAATTGACCTAAAATGTTAAAAAAATTTGATTTTTACATTTTTTTGGGGGGAATTTCAGTTCCTCTTTAAGGGTATATTGATTGATCTAAGAAAGGTACTTGCAGGAACCTCCAGGAGGTTGTACTTCAATGCTATGGCTACCTTAAGCACTTTTTTAGATTCATCATGTTCACTTCAAGTACAAATAAATAAGCCATCACAAACATTGTATAGGGGACAGACATAATAAACCTGCTTCCTGTGTATATTTCATATATGTAACCATCCATAACACTGACTCAGCTTATCCAAACCTTCCTTCCAAATGGTTTCAACAAACCTGCCCATGGGATACTTCCTCTAAAAATGATGGAAAGGATCTGAAAATTAAATATACTTGCTACTACCTCTGCTTAAAGAATACAAGACTGCTTCATAAATATAGTACTTTGGTAGATTTAGAACTTTTCCAGGAAAAAAGCTGTCACAACCACGGTGCTAAACTGCTATCTGTATGAATGGAATAATGGAATGCAAAAGGCTGAATAATATGTATGTGAAATGGATCTTGAAATATGTAAGATTTATCTACACTTCCTGACATGCATCTGACAGGAGACACCTTCGCCTGCCTTTATATTTATATTAGCATTGTCCTGGGATTCTCCATAGAATGCGTTTTCTCTTTTTCAACAAATAAATTGCATGCTGCAGCAGTTTGGATAAATCATTCTTCATGGGCTTGCTAAACTACACAGGGCTTTCATGTCAGCAGGTCCTTTTTTCTATTGTGTTGGAAAGGAGTGATACAAAGATAATATGACGTGCAAAGTTTGGAGACAATAGACAGCTGGGTATATGTCACTAAAAGCTATTGAGCACCCGAATAGCAATTTTTCTCCTATTGTGTGATACACAGAATGCCTTGTGCGTTAGTCTGGAAATTGCACAGAGTCAGACTTCCTGTTTTACTTAGTGAGAAGTTTGTAGCAGATAAGCCAGAACACAACAATATTGCTCACCATAGGAAGCTTCTATTCTCTATTCTCACTGTAAAGATGGCTTGTTCAATGCTATGTATGTGTGGGTGTAAAGGATTGGGAGGGTTTAAGTCCCCACATCATTTACACCCCCACCTAACTTACACCTCCACATTCTCAGATAAAGTCTTACCCACTAAAAGACTAACTCACATGTTTAGTCTAAATGTTTGACTGTGTATCTCCCACATCACATAATAATTATTTTTTTGGCATCTGTCCCATAGATGATAGCAAATAATATTGTTTGCAGCCATTTCTTATACATTTTTTAATGTAGTACCTAGGAGAATATGTTGTATTTGTGCGCATGTTACACATACTTTAAATATTTTAAGCTGAACTCCGGCAACAAAAACTTTAATTTATATATATCTCTCAATGATTACAACATAAATCCACTTTGTGCGCACAAAGTACCTTGCAAATCCAAAAGACCTCATCACTGGGTTGCACATAGAAAAGCTGTAGACAGGTGGAGGCAGGGCCAAAAGAATGTGGGCATGGCGTTTCATTACTGGGTACCACTAACAGGCCTCTTAATTTCATGTTAGTGTGAGTCCCTGTTCCCAGAGGAAACCAAATAGCGTACATCCACCAGCACATGCACATTGCCGTGCCTGACACTTCACCCTGCAATCTTCCTGGCTAAATCAGATACGGTTCAAGGGATAGGCAATTGGTAGCAAGAAAAGGGGAGTCTAATAGATTTTCAAAGCTTTACTTTCACATCTTCACATTAGTCAACTTCGGGGCATACAGCTTTTCATTAATTATGGTACCGGCCATCGGTACTTTCCCAGGTCAGGTAATCTTTGTCCTGCACCCAACTCCATTCTATCTAGGGCACCAGGACCTCTCCACATATTCCTCAGCCATGGAATACCAATCACTGGAAGCACTGTAGACAGGGGTTTTTCTTTATAGAAAGGGCCCACCAAGTCCCATGGGGGACAGCTCTGGAGTCCAAATTCTGTCTTCTTGACAACCTGCCCAAACTTCTCTCACTCTCTAATGTAACCTGTGGGGAGGGCACCCTTTAGCGGCCAAACTGTAAACAACATCCCCTTACATGAGACCCATTAAGTCCTCCCACTACAGACTGGCTGCAGAAAACTATGGGAGGCAGATACAAGACCAGCTACTCTGCACAAGACGAGTATTCTGACTCCAATTGTTATAATAGGGACTTATCCCTTGCTGAGACCAATCCCTGGCCTGTATAAGCAGATGCAATCACCGCGAACAATCGTTATCCGATAGCTGAACTCACCAGACACTGTTTCTTTCCATCCACGTAGGTTTTATTGCAAGCAGTAGGTATAGCAGATAAAATGTAGCAGATGATTGAAAGATGGTATCTGCAGGTCAAAACATGGTAATGTGTTCCCAGATGCAAGCGGGCCTAGACAGATGTGGCCATCTCTATCCCCACAAGCATAAAGAAACAGGAACAGGAAATACATATTCAATGGGAGGGGACACGAGGGAACACAGAAGGGAAAGACAGAAAGCAAGTGCAACAACCGAAACAACCACAAGATGGCAGTATAATAAACAAATATATAGACATTACCACAACTATGCAATTATAATATATCTTACATATTGGTGTAACAGCACAGGGAGGGAGCAGCACAGACCAGTGAATACCAACAATGGCAGGAGAATAACTGACTTAGTTGATCCATGTCTGAGTCATAAAATGTGCATTTGGTATACTATAGAAACAGGTTTAAATAAATGTGTATAAATGATAGAGCCCACAAAATCAATATGCCTGAAATTTAACATTATAAACCCAATGGTTTGAAGAGAGCTACAAATACTGTAGCTGCTTACTTTTTAATATACAAACACTTGCCAGCCTGGGGATCCAGCATTGCCTTTACCCAGGCAGGTTTTTTTCTGGTACAAAAGACAAATGACTCCTGCGCTTGAGGGGTTATCCTGAAACGGGTATCCTGAGAATGCGATTCAGGTTGATTGGACGTAGTCCCAGCTGTGCTGCCACTCTCAACAGGTCATGGTAACCCAAACAGACTCTAAAAAGGAACGGACATAGGGCGCCCCAGCCTAGCGCATTATCTTTAGAACAATTTATTAAAACAAAATAGCATACACATTGTACTTACAAAACAAGTTGGAACACGGGCAAACATGTACAATCAAGGACCACCAAGACTCTCCACTGGGCTTCCTCTACTGATACAGGCCGTGGTGGGATGTGGACCTCCAAAAAACCGATTACGCGTTTTGGGGTGTCCCCCTTTATCAGAGCTTTTTTTCGGGTCTTTTGGTCCCTGGCACTGCAATCTTGACTGTGGGAAGCTGGCTGGGACTTCCTGATGCTTCACAGTCAGCTCCCCACTGTGCATGTGCAAGACTTGCTTTGCTTTCTGAACTGTCCCTCAGTCTCCTCGGACAAGTGACATGTCCCAGGAGGTTGTGGGTGGGAAGGGGAAGGTGGACTTCTTAGGTGAGCAGAGCGGAAGTGGGAGCAGGTACCTGTCAAAAATAAGTACCCGCTCCCTAAAAGAAAAAAATATTCAGACAGAGGAGGTGGGAGGAGGAAGATTTGTAACTTAAAGTGGAACATTAGTCAGAAAATTAAGTAATGACTGGTGTCATAACTGATCACATATGCAGCACCATGGCAACAGCAGATCAAACAAAGGCAAAAAATGGCAGCTTCATTGGCTGTAAAGGATGGGAGGGTTTAATTCCAATTTAAAGTCAAACTAAATCCTCCAATCATTTTTGGCCAAGATGCCTGCCATCTTAGCCTCTATGTAATCAGTTATGACACCAGCCATTTGATGGTTGGACAGTTTGGTTGACAGCACAAGCAGAAATGTGACAGTTATCATTCCCTGCATTTTTTTTAAACTGTTAAATTAATAGGTTTATTTCTGTTTTTAAGTTTATTTCTAGCATCTACAGTATATAGTGACATTTTAGTCTTCTCTATATTTAGGTAATTAAACACATAGGGACATATTTGCTAGGAATGAGAGTTGGAGAATCTAGATTGAACTGAACAAGGAAAATGGATGATAGCAGTTTGGACTTTTAATACTGAGTAATACTGAATATATTATTTATTACTTGGGCAATTAAACAAATATGTCTATCTCCTAAAGAAAACCCTTTCTAGGGCCCTGATTAGGAAAGTTAGTATCATTAAGTTTACTGAGAATTAGCCTTAATATTAATTATCTGGATTTGTGAACCAGAGCGATAGAAAACAGGCCAAGGCCAGTTCAATTATGAATTTTATGCATGTTGTCCTTGTTTATTTTGCCTTTTCATGAATAATTTCCCAACAGATCCCAAAAAGATTACCAGATGAATACCATGACAGCTTACGCTTGTCAATTCACTGCAAGTTTAGCTTTGCTGGATTATATGGAGAAATAATTACTAAGGATATTAAAATCTGCTCTATTTTATGTGCCAAGGACAACCAATTCTACACAGGGCCAGTATGTTCACTCAGTGCGTGTAATTATCACAGCCATGTGAAACACTCAGAGGAGTTATTAAAGATTAGATCTTTTTAAGTGTGCCATAATTATATAATGCACAGTACAAGGGCATTTCAAGTGACCCAGCCTTATAGCCCAATGATATATCCCCAGCCTTTAAAACTTCCATAATTATTTAAACAATTTACAAGGGCAATGAAGGCAAAGCATGTGTGATACAATAGAAATATTAAAAACTGACATAAATGACACTATGTTTGGGATCTTTCAATATTGCACGTGGTTCTCACATAAATGATGCTAATAAATGATGCTGTGTGTGCTTATCCAAACACATGGCTCATTAGCTGAACACCACGTGTAACAGTTATTGCAAAGCTGGCATACCTATGAAGTACAGCAGATATTGTGTATGGCTAATGTGGGTTTGCAGCTGCACCAATGCTAAATCTGCTATAAGAAATAATGGGACCACATACAGCCTACCTGACAGCCCGCCCCCCCCCCCCCCCCCGGAATTATTAAAGTTATATTTTTGTTTAAAATGTACAAAATTCCTGCTAAATCTAAAGGATACAACTTTATTGATTTAAAAAAAGTTCAGTATTTTAATGAGGTCTTGGTACTTTAAATAGGCACTGTGGCCTGTACAGTAAGCTTTTATGGCTGGAGCTGTGTGCAGGCAGCCTATGCTATGCTATGAGGACTCAACAGCTGTATGAACAGAGCTGTAGGTCCTAATTTGATGCAGGTGCAGGTGTGCGTCCCCGAACACAGATAGTGAGCATTTAGAGCCATTCACACCAGCACATATAGTCCCCATAGGGAAACAATTAGCTCCAGCTGCATGAACTAACCGCTCATTCTTACTGTGAGAACCCGTGTGAATGAGCCTTCATTTTTTAATTATTTAAAAAAATATATAAAATTTTGCAATGTTTTAATTATGTTTTCCTTTTTAAATTATTTTTTATAATTTTGTCTTTCACAGTGCTGTTGTGGGGGCTTGCGTGAAATATCAGGGGTCCAAACAAACCCCTGATGTCCTGTTGAGGCAGAGAAAAGAACTGAGGACAAATCCTTACTTTGCAGCCTCTGCTTCACTGCAGTCCTATACAGAGGCTCCTGTTTATCCATAAACTGAAGCCTAGTAAACATAGTTTAGCAGCCAACAGGAGAGAGAGGAGAGAAGCCAGAAGTGGGGGGGGGGGGGGGGGGTTTGGAGCCCGGGCAGAAAAGGGAAGGGAATGGGGACAGAAGAGGATAATATGTGTGGCTGGCAGAGGCATTGACTGGAAGTGATCCCTTGTAGTAGCCCCCTGCAGCAGCTATTGGCCAGCAGGAGCAAGAGGAGGGGAAGCTGACAGTGCTGTAGAGGACAGGGGCACACTTGAGGCCTGGGCAGCAGGGGGAAACAAATCCTGGACAGGAGGGGATGATCGCTGCAGCAAGAGGGCAATAACTGGAACCAATCATCCTGTGTGGCTCTCTCTGCAGCAGATGAAAGCCGGCTTCTCCTCCTCTCCCCCCCCCACCAGATTTAATCTGCTGCAGGGAGAGCCACACAGGGTTATCGGTTGCATTAATCACCCCCCCCCCAATGAACCAATCACCCCCTCCTGTCTACGATCCAATTCACCTTGCTGCCATGACCCCCATGCTGAAACCGTACAGGAGGCCCTGCTGAACCCCCTTATCAGAGGTATACAAACAAACAAACAGCCCCAGCGCTCAGAGAACTGCCACAAGATCAGGGTCCTCTGTGGATGGCAAATTCTTCAACCGAATACTCCAATGGTTTAGCCCTCAGATAGGAGAATCCAATAAACAACTAAAACAGAGCACACAGGAGAGCACAAACACCTAGTGCATTATCACAAGATTTATTAAATACAATAAAGAGAAAGCCAAATCCATAGTCATATCAAATCATGTTCCAGTGTGGTGTCATGTTGCCTATCCCATGCACCACCATGTCGGCGAGCTGATAAATTATGGGGGATGCACCCCCTTCTTCAAAGCTATGTCCGACAAGTAATAAAAAAAGAAAGAGAAAAATTGAATAAATCAATTACTAAATAAACTAAAATTACTAAATAAAAAAAAATAATAAATAATAAACCAAATAAATAAATTAAAAAAACTTTATTTGCTTGATTTGTTTGTTTAAATGATGAAGTGTTTTCACACTTTGTCACAGCAGTAGCGGGTCAAGGCTCAAGGGGTCTTTGGGGGGTCAGTGACCAAGTAAACTGTTAAAAGAATTGTGGGGCCTATTTAAGATATGGTGCTTTCATTTGGTTAGTGGTGGTCCTCCCAGGAGCTAGGTCCCCTGGGGGGAAAAATGGAAGTAGGTGTGGTGTCGTAACGTCTTCGAGCCAGTTGGGGCGCGGCTGAGGACATGGACAATTACAGTTAAAATCGTGTCTAATGACAACCAAAGACCCCTTCTGGTTTAAGCATTGTTAGAATTATTTTGTTGAATTTGCACTTATTGGTATGTTTTATTGTTATGTTATTTTTTCTTTGTTTAATAAAAATGGCTGCTGTGGCCATATTAAACCCATGTCACGAAGTCCGTGTCGTTATTTTGTAGTATTAAGGACCCAGTTTGACGAATCCTTTAGTCATGCCTGGTTGTCACATGTCTGCCTTTATTCATCTGCATTATTCATCTCTATTACATGGTGGATCAATGAGACTAGTAGTCTACAAAAGACAGATACCATTGTTTATGCTGTGTTTTCAATTCACAAGAAGTGACTAGGACTCTACCTTTCTGGCAAGATTAACAGGTAATATCTATAATTCGTAAAAATGTTTTAGCCTGAAAAAGAAAGCTAATGCAACCATGACATTTGGGGCATATATATTGATGTTTTTAGGTTTAGATTAGTGATCGACCGATTATCGGCAATGCAAATATAACGGGGGCCGATATGCACTTTCTCCGATATATCGGAATTGGCCCCTGAGGTTAGGGATATTGCCGATATTTCGGGAAAGTGCTTGTACCGGAGTAATGCCTGCAGCTAGAGGCATCATCCCGGTACCGGCATCCATAGCCGACAGTCGGCTGTCTTGTAATGGAACTGATAAGAAGGTGCACTGCGCTATGGATATGTTATAAAAATGAATAAATGAATAAATAGTGTTATAAAAATGAATAAAATGGTGTGAAATACGTCTGTGATAACTTTCTATGCTATATGGTATAGGGGTCAATTCTGTCCGGTAAGTGGAACATCCGACCGGGGGTGGATTTGCATCTACACTGCACTGGATTGTTGGCATGGTTTTGCACATATCTTTTGGCACTTTAATATTTGGACTACTTTCACTGGCCACTTGCTGAATGCACTTTATTGATATTTTTGGACTTTCATGTGGAATCATTTATGATTAAGTGCTTTACACTATATATGATTATTGCATTTCTCACAATTATATTTATTACTTTATTGCAACTATTTTGTACGTTGCACTTTCACTTGTGTGTGTTACACCTTACATGTTTATCATTGATGTTTATTGATATATCACAACCTTTTTGCGCTGTGTACTAGTAACCGCGGCTGTCTTGTAATGACAACCGATGCGGCTGAGAAGCCGCTTGGCTGTCATTACAAGGAGCGGGAGGGGAAAACTCCCCCCTCCCACCACCTTCCGCGGCTTGCCCGGGTCTCTTGTCCCTCTGGGAGACCCGGGCATCCTACCTGCACGGCCCCTGAATAGAAGACCCGATCAAAGCCACATTCGGCTCTGATCGGGTCTCCATGTTAAAAATACTCGGCGGCAAATTTAAAAAAATGCGAGCATTCAAAACAGCCAAACTTGGCGTTTTGAATGTTTTTAAGTGCAGAGGAGGGGTTTGGGGTCTTTTGGACCCCCAGATCCCTCCACCAGAGTACCTGTGAAGAATAAACAATAAAAAAATAAAGAAAAATTTAAATGTCCGAGAATATCGGCCAATATCAGCCGATACCGATATCCAATGACCAAAATATCGGTATCGGTATCGATCACTAGTTTAGATACACTTTAAATAATAAATAATAGGGGTGGTTATCTTAAAATGTTTACGATTGTGCCTTAAAATAGTAAAATGGGAGAAATCTTTAGCTCTGGGGATTTCGAAGAACTGTAGCTGACATGATTAACCCTTGATAATTATCAGTGCACTGGGTCTAGAGGTGTAATTCTGGAAGTATAGATCTATAGACATGGAAATATAGATCTAGTAATGCTAGTTACACTACGCTACACTTCACTGAGCAGCTATATAAGAAAACATCCTTGAAGAGTGACTCTGAGAATGCTGAAAACACTTCCTCTTTGTATGAGGTCAAGTAATAATGTAGGGCAAACAGCAAGGACCACGTCCTACAGGACAGAAGATGGAGTACTTCTAAAGCAAAGCGTTCAGTATGCTTCTGATGGATGGAGACTTGATAAACTGCTGCTGTCCAAAAGTGAGTGCAACATCTATGTAAGTGAGGATTAATACTCCATCGGTGAAGATAAATTATTTTTTAAATGTTCTTATATATGGCCTTTTGGTTGTGTTAGGAAAGGTTCCAATATTCGAAGAATGATCCTCTTATGGGAGTTTTATAGAAAATAAGTTAAGAAAGATATCTATGTGGCTCAAATAAGGTATCTATGTTGAAAAGATACTGCAAATCGTTGCTATGACTTTAGCCCTACCAAATTATGAAAGAACAAATAATCCCTAGGAAAACTGACCAGGAAGCCTTAAAGTGTTGCTAAACTTAGGACCCTACATTAACTATATCTGGTCTCCCACAGTACACAGAACATGGAAATGCAGTCGTTTTAGTAACTATAAACTGCTAAATACCTTTTCTCATCAGCAGTTAAAGCAGTCTTGTGACTTCTATCAGTGTCTGGTTAAAGCTTGTAGGAGTTTTCATTCTACTCTGACTGTCCTGGGAGGCTGCAGGACCCCTGATCCTCTGTCTGGACAGTGATGATTGGTCCTGTGTCAATCACATGCATCGTCCCAAGAAAAAAAACTTTCCAGCAATACACACCAAACTGAGCATATGCATAGCGCCCCCAAGGCTCTGTGCTATCAGGAGATGGATTGGGGACTGTGGAAGAAGAGAAGGATCAGAGAAGACAGGATCAAACAGCCTTTAACACAATGCAGAGGATTAACCCCTTAGGTTTCACAGTGAGTATAACAAGTATGCTTTACTGCATATACAGACTAGCTGTACTGTTGTGGGTTTAATAACACTTTAATATCATAATGTACAATGGCCAAATGATTTGAATTATGATATGAACTGATGCATCTACAGATTGGTCTTAATATTATATAAGGAATTTGAAGATTGCTAATTTTAAATTATTTTGTTAGATGGCATTTTTGTTTTTGGTTCTTATGTGAATAATACCAGCAGTGCTGACTGTATGTGCTTAGACAGTGGAAAATCCAGCAGCTTGGGTAAAGTGGCACATAAATAAAGAAGAAGCTCTGAACTTTAAATTATTCTAAAGGCTATTTATAGGTATATGGTAGAACAGTGCAGATGCAATCCCCAGAGCAATCAGATTCCAGCAGACATTTTTCTAGTGTCTGTATAGAATGAAATAGGCAAATGAATTGATCGCTATGCTAAGGAACAGTTTTATTTTTTTCTTTCCCACATTTCACTTAGTGTTGCTTGCATTTTATAAATAGTAAGAATATAGAAATATGTTGAATGTATGTGTTAATGAAGATACCAGGGGTGTCTGTGGCTTTCTAAGAAGCAATATATTTACCAAATACACTCTCCGGCCACTTTATTAGGTACACCTGTTCAATTGCTTGGTAACACAAATTGCTAATCAGCCAATCACATGGCAGCAACTCAATGCATTCAGGCATCTAGACGTGGTGAAGATGACTTTCTGAAGTTCAAACCGAGCATCAGAATGGGGAAGAAAGGGAATTTTAGTGACTTTGAATGTGGCATGATTGTTGGTGCCAGACGGCTGGTCTGAGTCTTTCAAAAACTGATCTACTGGGATTTCCACACACAACCATCTCTAGGGTTTACAGAGAATGGTCCAAAAAAGGGAAAATATCCAGTGATGGAAGTTGTGTGGACGAACATGCCTTGTTGATGTCAGAGGTCAGAGGAGAATTGGCAGAATGGTTTGAGATGATAGAAAGGCAACAGTAACACACTGAACCTTGAAGCAGATGGGTTACAACAGCAAATGACCACACCTGGTGCCACTCCTGAAAGAAAACTGAGACTACAACTCGGACAGGCTCACCAAAATTGGACAATAGAAGATTGGAAAAACGTTGCCTGGTCTGATGAGTCTACATTTCAGCTGCGACATTCAGATGGTAGGGTCAAAATTTGGTGTAAACAACATGAAAGTATGGATCCATCCTGTCTTGTATCAATGGTTCAGGCTGGTGGTGGTGTAATGGTGTGGGAGATATTTTCTTGGCACACTTTGGGCCCCTTAATATCAATTGAGCATCGTTTAAACATCACGGCCTACCTGAGTATTGTTGCTGACCATATCCATCCCTTTATGACTACAGTGTACCCATCTTCTGATGGCTCCTTCCAGCAGGATAATGCACCATGTCACAAAGCTCAAATCAACTCACCACTGCTTTCTTGAATATAACAAAGAGCTCACTGCACTCCAATGGCTTCCACAGTCACCAGATCTCAATCCAATAAAGAAATTTGGGATGTGATGGAACAAGAGATTCGCATCATGGATGTGCAGCCAAAAAATCTGCAGCAACTGCCTGATGCTATCATGTCAATATGGATCAAAATCTCTGAGGAATGTTTCCAACACCTTGTTGAATCCATGCCACAAAGAATTAGGGCAGTTCTGATGGCAAAAGGGGGTCCAACCCGGTACTAGCAAGGTGTACCCAATGAAGTAGCCGCTAAGTGTAGATTAACAAGTCTATATTTGTCATGTGTTAAGACAGGGATGGGGAACCTTTTTTCTGCCAAGGGCCATGTGGGTATTTATAAAATCATTCGGGGGCCGTACAAAATTATCAACTTAAAAATTAGCCTGTTATATTTGGTCAAACATTTAATTTACTCACCCCTAATGTGATGGTTGCAACTGCTTCTCTTTGGTGAGGTGTGTGATGTTAGCTGGTATTGATGATGTTGCTACTCGCAACTGGTTTTCCAGGTTTGCGTCGGTCAGTCTGGAGCGCAGTCGACTTTTTGTGGTGATAAGTTTTGAAAATAACTGCTGGCGGGTACAGCTGGCTGGTACTGCTGGTGGGTACTGCTGGCTCAGGCTGGTACTGCTGGCTTGTACTGTGCTGTGGGTACTGCTGGTTCTGGCTGCTACTGCTGTGTGTGCTGCTGGAGGGAAATGCTGGCTAGGAAAAGTGTAGCAGCGCCACGCTGGAGGAAGAGGTGATGTTTCTTGTATTGGTCACAGGTGGAGTGCATTTAATATCACTCCGCCTGTGACATTCACACTGTGACTGTCAGAACAGAGCAGGAACTATACAGGAAGCATCGTCTCCGTTCTGACAGATCAGCTGAGAGACACAGACTCAGCTGCACAGGGGGCCAGACCAAATGACTTTGCGGGCTGCATACGGCCCCCGAACCATAGGTTCCCCACCCCTGTGTTAAGAGAAGACTAACATGAGAAGAAGCTGCCACTGCTGACCGTCCTTTAAAAAATGCTAGTTAACTGGCATTCTGTAACTTTTGGTGTAAGACCAGAGCAAGTGTACAGATCAGTCTTTTGCACTTTTTGGATGTTTTTACTCTCATTTCTTGTCTACTTATTTTGGGTCTGTGGCTGGATTGGATAGGATTATTTTAGCAACATCATAGCAACAAAGCAGAATGGGGTGATGCAATCTTTGGGAGTTTTTTGGATAGGCTTTATGAGATATATAAATGACCTACACCTACAGCAAGAACATTATTTAACTAATTTTACCCCGCCTCTCACTTCCTTCACATAGACTTTGACTGACAGTAGCAGGAGCGAATGGCACTCACTGCTCTAAGCCCAGCCTGTGAGAGAGGGGAAAGGAGAGAGGGGAGAGGGGAGAAGAGCTACTGCAGATGGGACAGTGCTAGATTGAGAAGGGACCCAGGTAAGTGTTTAAGGGGGACGGGGGAGCTGCTGTTTAAAGTTTTTTTTACCTTAAAATGGTTCTTAGTCCTTACATATACTCAGTGAAGTGATTGGCCTCAGGCGATACAGAAATGAAACCAATCCTCCTACATACGTTGTACCTGTTTATCTGCAGTTGTGTCTCCTCTACATGCGTTCAAAGCCTATCTGAGGTTCAGAAAAAAAAGAGGGTGGAGAGCTGAAATTACACTCTGCAGAGCTCAGTGAGGAGAACTGAGAGCTGATTGGAGGGAAGAGACACACCTCGCCTCCTTCACACAGCACACAGGAACAGACCTGAAGCTGCCATTCAGCTGGAGGTTCCTCCCGTGTCACCATTATTCTCTTGGTGTCAGGAAAACTGAAAGTTCACAGAAAGTGATTCATGCTGTTAGCAGAGGAAGGAGGCAGCAAACCGAAATGACAATTAGTGTTCTTAATCAAGACAAGTACACACTATAGAGGGATGTGCTTTGTCTATATTTTATGTCTGAGCTTTACAACCACTTTAATACATAAGAACTTTTTTTTTACCACTTTAATCTGTGTAAGGGTCTTTTTAGACCACGCATTGTATGTTCATAGGGTAAAAAGTAGTGTTTTGTTACTAAACCCAGGACCCTGCATTTGCTGTATCTGGTCTCCCACAGTACACAGAACATGGAAATGCAATTATTTTAGTATTTTTTAAATATGAATATATAATACTATTATATAAATATAAACTGCTAAATACCTTTTCTCATCAGCAGTATATAGCATTCCTGTGACTTCTATCAATGTCCAGCTGGTTAAAGTTAAAGTTTTTAGGAGGAGTTTTCATTCTCCTCTGACTGTCCTATGAGGCTGCATGACCCCTGGCCCTCTGCCTAGGCAGTGCTGATTGGCCCTGTGCCAATCACATACACCCTCCCAAGAAAAAAAAAAAAAAAATACATCTCCAGCAATACACACCAAACTGAACATGTGCAGAGTGCCCCCGAGGCTTTGTTCAATCAGGAGATCTATTGGGGACTGTGGAAGAAGGGAAGGATCAGAAAAGACAGGATCAAACAGCCTTTTTACCCAATGCAGAGGATTAACCCCTCCAGAGTGAGTATAACAAGCATGCTTTACTGAATATACAGTACAGACTGATTTTACTGTTGTGGATTTAATAACACTTTAAATGGGCACAATTGGATTCGTCCCTTTCAAAAATACCTTGCTTGACCCTAACAAACTGCAGGAATTTTTTTTTTATTCAATTCATATTTCTATAGCTTATGTAAAAAATCTTGTTTTGTCCTTTATTATTTTTTTCCTTATAAATATAAATGTATAGACAGTGTTTGGTTTCCTACATTGAATAGACTTGCCCTTGTAAAGCTGGCATTGATGCACCCATAGTATAGGTTGACGCTGTAGTCGGTAATGATTGTGCACTGAAAGAATGCACAAATAGATATTAAAGAGAATTGAATAGACTTCACAGCTGTCTGTGTATATGTGCTGGAGGCTGCATGGCTCCGAAATCATTCAGGCCTGTGTGTCTCTTTCTAACCGCGTGCTGACAACAGCAGCTTCTTTATAGCCTCCGAAATAAATGAGATGCAGCGGTGACAACAGATACTACAAAGGGTATAAAAAAGATATACGAGGACACGGAGTAAAGGCAGCCTATTCCATCAGTAATCTCAGACACACCTGCAGCCAACATAAAGCCAACTGGAGCACAAAAGGTGACCTACCCTAAACTAGAACATGGAAGAGAAGGGCAGTGGAGCTAGGCCAAGTAGTTTATATATGACATCAGTGTCCGTGTTTCTATAACAACAAGAGAATGCCCTTGTGTACAATGGGTTGCAAACTGTCATTTACCGAACATGCTATTCCACTTCTGCGCAATGTTGTGACATATACTGACACTGTATAAAACCACCACACCATTATTATCTTTTAAAAAAAACACTGTACATTATTTTTTTCATAGTCAGATGTATTTTTGGGTGTATTTTTGTACATAGGATCTCCCCAACACCAAGGGAATATAGACCCAAAAACATGCAAAGAAAGATTTATCAAACCTTTAGACAAGTACATGTAATATTAATAATAAAAATAATAATAATGTCAACTGGCCCTAAGATAGGGCCAGGGACTATTCATAGGATTCAGATATATTGGGCAGACTAGATGGGCCAAATGGTTCTTATCTGCCGACACATTCTATGTTTCTATGTTAATAATAATAATAATAATAATACATGTTTTATTCCCCAATTTCAATCCCTAATGTTTAACATGAATGTATCCATATAACCCCAAAATAACTTCACCCTTACAAAGGCACTATAACCAAACTTCCTAAGGCTGGCCATACATTATACAATTTTATTATTCAATTTTCCTTTAGATTTACCAAAAACATATAATAAGAGGTCAAATCTAGACACTTTCAATTTGTATGCAGTCAGGCAGGCCCTTGTTCTACATAGTTGAAGGTAAATCTAAAGTAAATTGAATAAGAAAATTGTATCATATATGGACAGCCTTAACCTAGGGCTAGGTTTACATTTGCATGTTGGTGGAACGCATGTAAATTCAAGCACATTCCCGCATTGCACAAAGGCGTGCAGCCCTTTTGTAGGTGTAGGTGCTTTCATGCGCATTTGTTCACACCAAAATGCATAGTGATAAAGCACCATGTGTTTTGGTGTGGCACGAATTTTAAAAAGTGCCATGCCCTTCCTTTGTGCATTTTGTTGCATGTAGGGAAGCCCATTAAAGTTAATGAGCCAACCAAAGGGAAAATTGTGCAAAACCATGAGCGCTCTGTTACAGCTGCAAAGTTTTGAATGGTCTAAAGCAGTGATGGCGAACCTTGGCACCCTAGATGTTTTGGAACTACATTTTCCGAGATGCTTAACTACACTGTAGAGTGCATGAGCATCATAGGAAATGTAGTTCCAAAACATCTAGGGTGCCAAGGTTCGCCATCACTGGCCTAAATCCTACTTCTAAAGAGAACCTCCCTTTGGCATCCCATTCACCATGTGTGTATTATGCAAAGACTTTTAAACATTAGAGAATCTTCTCTGAACTCTGGATCCTTTTGGGCTTTGTGAATGCTTATTAATTACACTATATTGTCAAAAGGATTGGGATGCCTGCCTTTACACGTACATGAACTTTAATGGCATACCAGTCTTAGTGAGTTGGCCCACCCTTTGCAGCTATAACAGCTTCCATTCTTCTGGGAAGGCTGTCCACAAGGTTTAGGAGTGTGCCTTTGGGAATGTTTGACCATTCTTCCAAAGCGCATTTGTGAGGTCAGGCACTGATGTGGACGAGAAAATGTGGACGAGAAGGCCTGGCTCGCACTCTCCGCTCGAATTCATCCCAAAGGTGTTCTATCTCTTTGAGGTCAGGACTCTCTGCAGGCCAGTCAAGTTCCTCCACCCCAAACTCGCTCATCCATGCCTTTGTGGACCTTGTTTGTGCACTGGTGCGTAGTCATGTTGGAAAAGGAAGGGGTCATCCCCAAACTGTTCACACAAAGTTGAAATTGTCCAAAATGTCTTGGTATGCTGACGCCCTAAGAGTTCCCTTCACTGGAACTAATTGGCCAAGCTCAACCCCTGAAAAACAACTCTACACGATAATCCCCCATCCACCAAAAAGACATGGTTGAGCGTGTTTGGGGTAGAGGAACTTGACTGACCTGCACAGAGTCCTGACTTCAACCCAATAGAACACCTTTGGAAAGAATTAGAGTGGGGACTTCGAGCCAGGCCTTCTTGTCTAACATCAGTGCCTGACCTCACAAATGCGTTTTTTGAAGAATGGTCAAACATTCCCATAGGCACACTCCTAAACCTTGTGGACAGCCTTCCCGGAAGAGTTGAAGCTGTTATAGCTGCAAAGGGTGGGTCAACTCAATATTCAACCCTAAGGACTAGGGATGCCATTAAAGTTCATGTGCATCTAAAGGCAGGCATCCCGATACTTCTGAAAATACAATACAATAGTAGGTGATGTACCTGTATTTAGTTAAAGTGGTTGTATACCCCTCTTGGTGAATTTTTACCCAGAAGTAAGTCTATAATAAGGCTTACTTGTAAGTAAAATGAATATCTGCTAAACATGCACTGTTTAGGAGATATTCACCCTGCATGCGCTCTGAAGGTCTGGCGTATGGTGTCGGAACCTCAGTGCTCCTTGCTGGAATGGAGGGCTCCCGCATGTATCACAGTGCTGGAGCCCACAAACCTGGAAGAAACTCCGGGGGCAACATGTCAGCTCCCTCAGTGGTGTAACATGTGTAACGCAACCAACAGTTTCATGTACAGGTGGGGCCTCAAAAAGTTTTTGGGGGGAGATTTTATGTGCTTGGGTGTTACTTTAATTTTTGACTTTTAACATTTTTTTTTATCACATTGGGGACAAAAAGTTTGATTTTTTGATGATAGGTTCTCTTTAATGAAACATCCAAGGTCTAAAAGACCCTGCATGTCTCCCCTGTGCTCCATTGAATGTACTGCCATGCAAATTGGCGTTACCGGGTGTGTGTGGAAGCAATCAGGTGGCAGCGCAGCCCCCTGAATGCTTCCACCTGACAGATAGGAGTCTGCTTGGCAATCCCGGTGGCTACATCCACTGGGCATGTGTGTAAAACCCTTGTACGATGTACGGACCTGGCAGTGAAAGGATTAATAATTTTGTACCTCACATCATAGCTAGGGGATGTTCTGTGTAGTAAGCCCCCCCCCCCCCTCTTCTTCTTAGCCTCCATTCACCACATGTAATGTATTCTGCTTTGGCTAGACCCTCTATGATTTTTTTGACCTAACTGATGATCATCTGTTGTGATCTGCACACGTTTTTAGAATAAAGCTTACTACAATCTGCAAGATGTCATTTGGATCTAGTCACTGTCTGCCAACTTACTGAGACTGTAAAGCTGGATACACACTATACAATTTCCTTAAGATTTTTTCCTTTAGACTTACCAAAACCATATAATATTAGGTCAGACCTAAACAGTTTCAATTAGTATGCAATCAGGAAGGCCCCTGTACTACATAGTTGAAGGTAAATCTAAAGGAAATCTAACGACAAAAGTTCTAAAGTGTGTATCCAGCTTTAGTTAGGCTATCTCCACCAGAACTGGGTCAGTTATGGAGCCTACCTCTCAACATTTTTAGATGGGAATGAAGGACAGGACACCTATTAGAAAAAAGTATGTAGGCTTTATACTATATTTTGTAATGCCGTAATCATTTTTATATAAACAAATGGTTCTGGAATGAATCATCTGAGTTTCCATTATTTCTTATGGGGAAATGCGCTTTGATATACAAGTGCTTTGGATTACAAGCATGTTTCCTAAACAAATTATGCTCGCAATTTAAGGTATTGCTGTATATAGATCAGACCAAAATGAAGGACAAATGAGGAGGAGAGAGGGACAGAGGGACTTTGTTCCAAATCAGGGACAGTCCCTCGAAATCAAGGACCGTTAGGAGCTATGTATAGAGATCACATTTTCACTGCTTTTGGGCAATACACACTATACAATTGTCTTTAGATTTTTTCCTTTAGATTTACTAAAACCATATAATATGAGGTCAAACCTAAACACTTTCAATTTGTATGCAACCAGGCAGGCACTTGTACTACATAGTTGAAGGTAAATCTAAAGGAAATCTAACAACAGAAGTTGAATACTGTGTATCCAGCCTAAAGCCCTGTACACATGATAAGAAATTCGGCCCGGGAAATTTCGTCCGATGACCGATCTGCCGATTTTCGGCTTGTTAGTATGGTGCTTCCGACAACCTACTCCGACTTTTCGGCCGAAAACATTCTGGTGTGCAGGCTATAGAATTTTTGTCCTCCGTCAACACACGTCCGATTTTCGTATCATTAGTACAGATTTCGACTGGGAAAAATCTTATGAGCAAGACTAGGCATGCTCAGAGATGAAAAAACACATAGAAAGCAATCCAACACATGACATCACTTCTAAAATAGAATTCTGTCGTACGGGAAAATTTGTGCGCAGTCTAGAGCACATTCCAACCAACAGACACCACTCTGGACAAAAGACGGACGACCGGTCGGCGGAAATTCGTTGCGTGTGTACGAGGCATTAGATTGCAGAAGCAGAACAAGGCCAGTTTTTCTCTTTCTTTTTTTTTTTTAACAAACCACACTCTAAGAAAATGTGGCATCACTGAACCATAATTAAACTGTTCAACCTTTCTCACTGAGTATAGGTGTTTTTATAGTGGCCATAGACATACCTATTTTTTATTTGGCAGTTTACTTATTTAAAGGACTAGTATAACACCATCATTTTTCAGCACTTCACTAATTACATAGAACCATTTACATGCATCTCCAACTTTAAGAAGCTTAAGGTGTATACAAATATACACCAACAAATTATACTGCAAATTTGATTGATTGCTCTGTAACCCACTAGTTTGTATTGGATATTGTAAGGAAATTGAAGCATTTGGTGGAGACCGATACAAACATGGGGAGAACATAACTTCTATGGTGGAATTTGAACCTTGGGCTGCAAGGTATAAGTGCTAAGCAATGTCCTTCCAACGTGTCTATGGAAAGATTACATTGAATTTACAAGCAAACAGGATACCCAACAAAATGTGATTCTCAAAATATACAACTATTTTAATCATTAGAAAAAAAAAAGCATTCTATAATAAGTTACATAAATCACCTAGAATATTTTTCATTTCTGACCAAAAAATATTGTCTCATAGGCTTAACATTGCAGTTAACCAGCTATGGTAATCTCATTAACATGACTTAGAGGGTCTATATTGGCAAACGCATTGCAGCTCTCCCAAGAGAATTTCATTTACGTCCCAAAGAAGTAGAAGAGCCCATTGATTCATTTATAATAGCCAAGAAAAGGGTTAAAGAGTCAGAAGTCATTTTCCACTGAGCAGGATAGCTTTCATCACACCTAGCTTCATCCATTACAGATGACACATTCATCAAAGTGCTGTTAGCTGTGGGATTCCTCTGGGCTTTCCAGACACGGGATGCTGTCTCAGTGGCTACTGGGATCAGCGACTGCAAATTCTTTGGCTTTGGAGGGAAGCGAAGAGCTTACAAATCTTACAGTAAAATAAAATGAAATAAGAGGGAGCCTAACTGTCTCCTTTGTTCTATTTTCTTTTGATACAATAGTTCTATTGAATACATTGTGATAAAAAAAAAAAATAAATCTCTAATCAGTCCAGGCTGTGTTGAGCATGAATAAAAAAAATCCTGTTAAAGTAATTTAAACAATCATTATACGATGCCCTTGGCAATGATAAATGTCAGCAGACAGTCAAATTATACACAATACCCCTTTAGGAAAGAAAAGATGATGATATTAACTAAAACACACCTGAGAAATAAAGATTGCAAGTGCTAAGTACAATGGTTTTATATTTCATGCAATTGTATCTTGTACAATAAAGTAGAAGTCCACCTTAACACTAAAATCCCTGCATCTACAGACATCCACAATCTAACACTATCTATCTAGCACTGTAAAGAAGAAATCAGTATACTTACCTTTTTTGAAGCCGATCCGACCCGATCCCACGTCGAGCTGTCAGCAGCGGCGGGTGGAGGTGGGTGCAGAGGACACATCCGACAATGGAAGCCCCGTAGTAAGTCTATGGGTGACGCAATTTTCTATTCATTTCACAGCTGTTGTCGACTGTGTGACATGCAGAGCTCGGCTTCAAAAAGGTAAGTATACTGATTTCTTCTTTACAGGGTTAGATAGGTTAGTGTTAGATCATGGATGTTTATAGATGCAGGGATTTTAGTTTTAGGGTGGACTTACACTTTAAGGGTTTTAATTACTAAAGGCAAATAGGCTGTTCAATTTGCAATGGAAGTTGCACTTTGCAAGAGAATTTGCCACAGAGCCTAGTGAATGTGGAGAAATTTCACTTTGCAAAAATATACAATCATATTTAAAGAAAAAATGGAACATAATGTTTGTTTGCACATGACTGGATTATAGAAGTCATCAGAAATTCAACTAATTTACTAAAAGTTTGGGAAAATTCCCATGCAAAGTGCAACATCCCTTGTAAAGTGAACAGTCTATTTGCCTTAGCGCCGGTTCACATACACGCGACACTACTTCCCGGGGCGACCTCCGAGATCGCGGTGCGAGCAGCGCGCCGCGACCTAGGAGCGGCCGCCACGGACTTCATAACATTGAAGTCTATGGCGGTCGCCTCCTGGTCGCCCCAAAGAAGCTCCGGACCCTTTTTCTAAGTCGGAGCGACTTGTGTCGCTCCTATTAGAACGGGTCCGCAGCTTCCCTATGGGAGGCGACCTGTGAGGCGACCAGGTCACCTCACAGGTCGCCTTAGTGTGAACGGGGGCTAACTAATTCAACCCCCTAAGCTTTTATTAGTTTGTTTAAGTGGACCATTACTTCCATTCATTCTGTAACATAACCTGGTGTTTAAAGAGGTTCTATATTTATGTATGTTTGTTTGTTTTTTGCTTTTTTTTTTACCTTAAAGTGGTTGTAAACCCATACATATACCCAATGAAGTGACTGGTCTCAGGTGACACACAGAGAATAAACAAATCCTCCTGCATAAGTTGTACCTTTTTTTATATACAGCCATCGTTCCCCTTCATCCATTCAAAGTGCAGAATTTACACAGGATCTCTCAGCTTTGAAAAGCAGGGGTGCAGAGCTGAGGTTACACTCAATGAGAGGAGCTCTGAGAGCTGATTGGATGGAAGCACACAGGAACAGAGCTAAGGCAGCCTCCCCTGTCACTTATTTTTCTCTTAGTGTCAGGAAAACCTGTGAGACATGTCTCTTGCAGACAGCAGAGGAACGAGACAGTGGACAGAAATGACACTGAGGAGTTGATTTACTAAAGGTAGGTAGACTGTGCACTTTGCATGTGCAGTTGCTCCAGAGCCTGGAAAATGAGGTAAGACTTCACTTTGCAATAAATACCCAAACGCATGCAAGGAAAATAAAAAAAAAAAAACAGCAATTTTTGCTTGCACGTGATTGGATGAGGCCAGTCAGCAGAGCTTCCCCTCATTTACTAAGCTCTGAAGCAAAGATGATTTCCATTGAAATCTTTGGCATCCGAATAGGAAAAATCAAAAGTGCCCTTTTTAAGGGCTTATATGCAAGTAATTGGCCATAAAAGGGGTATGGGGGTCTGGGTACTGACCTTGGAGAAAAAATTATATATATATATATATATATATATATATATATATATAAATATATATATATAATTAAATATAAGGAGCAGTGATTTTAATTATAATTATGCCTATATATATATATATATATATATATATATATATATATATATATATATATATATATATATATATATGCAAATATAGTGCCCGGGGGGGTCCCCTAATGTGCCTGTAAAGTGGCAATTCTGTAGCATTCATAAAACATGCTACAGCAAAAATAAAGAAAAACACGGCATGCCCCCCCCCCCCCCGTCCATACCAGACCCTTCAGGTCAGGTATAGGTTTTAAGTGAAACCCCACGTCAAAAAAAAAAAAAATGGAGTGGTGTCCTCCCGAAATCCATACCAGACCCTTATCCGAGCATGCAGCCGGCAGGTCAGGAAAGGGGAGGGGATGAGTGAGCACCCCCCTCCTGAACCATACCAGGCCACATGCCCCTCAACATGGGGGGGGGGGGGTGGATTCTTTGTGGCAGGGGGGCATGTTGATGGCGACAAGGGTCTCTTCCCAAAAATTCTGGGCTGTAGTTGTTGGGGTCTGCAAGCGAGGGGCTTATCGGAATCTGAAAGTTCCCTTTAACAAGGGGGGCCCCCCAGATCCCTGCCCTCCCCATGTGAATGGGTATCGGGTATATCATACGCCTGCCCATTCACCAAAAAATTGTCAAAAAGTAATAACCACAAGAAACAGTTTTTGACAAGTACTTTATTAAAAAATAAAAATGTGTCAATCACAACACCCGCCGGACCCGGAAAAAAAAAATATTGAAAATGCTCTCGCCTTCTGGGAGGCCACCTGTCGTCTGCTCGCTCTGCAATTAGACAGTTGCAAGCGGCAGGGCCACCTGGCTACGTTTCCCGGTGACACCGCCTATTGCCTATATAAGAAATGTCAAAGCACAGAGTGGGCAGATGGGGGGGGGGGGGGGTCAGGCCTCCCAGGAGGCAGGAGCGTTTTAATTTTTTTATTTTTCTGGTCCTGCGTCATGATTGATGATGGATTTACATCGAAGGACACTATTTTTTATTTTTTAGATTTATTATTTTTTTATTACTTTTATAATAATAAAATTTATACTGTATTATTATTTTATTTACATAATAAAGAACTTGTCAAAAACTGTTTCTTGTGTTTATTACTTTTTGACACTTTTTTGACAAATGGGTAGGGGTACGATGTACCTGATACCCATTCACATGGAGGGAGGGTGGGATCCGGGGGCCCCCTTGTTAAAGAAGGCTTTTAGATACCGATAAGTCCTCCCGCAGACCCCGACAAGCACAGCCCATGCCGTTTTTTTCTTTATTTTTTTTAACGACACTTTTTTTTTATTCAGCTGTCTGCAGGGAAACCCATTGGCAGCTGATTTGCCCAATCAGGGTGCAGAATGTGCAGTGCTCAGTGCATTGCTGTGTGTTCACTGGGGCTAACACCCTGCAAATTTGGGTGTTTGGTGCAAACTCATGCTTGGGCTGAACCGTTCACTCATCCATAATCCTTTAGCATTATATTAAATAGAAAAATCCACCAGTCAACTATCTCTACTATTTAATAAAAAGGAGGAGCCTACAATACTGCAAATATTAGCCAATTTTATTCCATTTGCATAAGCTGTCTGTTTATAACTGTGGCATGGTGAACTATTACATTTTTAGCAAATTTACCACCAAACTCTGCATTATTACTACTATCTGTTGTATTTAAATCCTCTCATACTCCTTTGTTGTAAAAACATTGCTGTTTGTAGATTGCAGAGTTTAGGCTATTTTAATGTGTGAGGTTTTCCCCTTTATAAAGCAGCACAGCTCTTTAAACAATGATTGTGTGGAAATTGCTCCAGCACCTTGCAGTTTACGAAGCCTATTATTTTTAATGGATGAAATGTGCCATCACTGTTCAGCAAAAACGGTTGCAATCACCTTTTGCCAGATTGCTACTCTTTCCTCACCATGCACCTGCAATGTTTCCAAATAATCAATTATCCCAAACAGAACACTGTATGATGATTACAAGATACCAAGAAACTCGGTTTTGTTGTGTCCTACATTCTCTGAATACAGTATATACTATAGCATGACTTTTCTGGGTTTGCACACTACCTCCTTCTGATAACTTTGCATTAAAACAATTTTAGATCTTCTGCCAAATGTTTTAAAATTCAATGAAGTAGGAATGATTTTTTTATTCACCATGTCCCACAATGGAGTGGTAAAAAAAAATGTGCTAATTGTATTTATCTGTATAGATGATCATTGCAAAGTAATATAAAGACAAAGGAACAACATTTGTACACGCACATAAAAAAAAAAAAAAAAAAATGTATGTCTATATTTACTGTGATTTTACTGATCTGATCATAGGCAGAAAAATTAGTGAATGGTGTGTATGTTTTGCAGTAAATACATTGAAAGTGTAATTAAACCCACATCATTAAAAACGGTCGGTACATGTACAGTATACCTGTATATTACATGCTGTTCATACTCACTCACTCACTGTGGCAGCTGTTTTCTGTATTCTGCAAAAAATATGGTTGATCCTGCTGTTCATTGTCCCCCCCTCCTTGTCTGTGTCCCCATTACAGCCTGAGATTTTGTAGACCAGCCATTGCCTCTACTGAACATGCTCCAGTTTCAGTTCCTTTCTAAGCTGTTCATTTCCTTCTTTTTCTTATCTGTGCAGCCCACGTGACTATAGAGTCATATACGTGGAGCGCATATACTGGATAAATGACAGCCTACTTTTCTGGGTATGCACACTAGCTCCTTCTGATAACTTTGCATTAAAGCAATTTTAAATCTTCTGCCAAATGTGTTAAAATCCAATGGAATAGCAATGATTTTTTTATTCACAATGTCCCACAATGTCAATGGGGTGCTAAAAAAAAAAAAAAATGTGCTAATTGTATTCATCGGTATAGATGGCCATTGCAAAGTAATATAAAGACAAATGAACAACATTTGTACGCACGCAAAAAAAAAAACTTTTTACTGATCTGATCATAGGCAGAAAAATTTGTGAATGCTGTGTATGTTTTGCAGTAAAAGCATTTAAAGTGTCATTAAACCCACATTAATAAAAGCTGTCAGTACATGTACAGTATACCTGTATATTACATGCTGTTCATATTCACTCACTCACTGTGGCAGTTGTTTTCTGTATCCCCGTTGCAGCCTAAGATTATGTAGACCAGCCTTTGCCTCTACTGAACATGCTCCAGTTTCAGTTCCTTTCTAAGCTGTTCATTTCCTTCTTTTTCTTATCTGTGCAGCCCATATGACTATAGAGCCATATACGTGGAGCGCATACACTGGATAAATGACAGCCCACTTCCTCCCTCCTCCTCCATGACCACTAAACAGGTAAACAACATGGGTGCTGGATATTACATGGTGAATGATGGAGGCCTCACCTCCCTGTAGTTCTAATCACATACAAACAATCATAATTTGAGATTTACATATTTGTATGATGATTTAAAACATTTAAATTATATTAATTATGTATTTTTCCTTTGTATTTTTACATTTTTTTACATATTTATTTTTACATGTAACTGGCAGCAGAGAACTAGAAGCTCCTCCCGCAGACGTTTCCCCGCAGAAGGGCTGGGAAAGTGCCACATGCCAGCTATATATTATTGAAAAAAGGTACTTAGATGTTTTTTTTTTAAATAGATAGAGTGCCATCATCCAAATACATAAAGAGAAGAGATCACGTTAAATAAACAGTGTGTGTTTAGTATCACTTTAAGTAAGTGTTTAACTCTCCAGTCTTATTTATTGAACATGTCTCCCCATGTTTAATTTAATATAATTTTACTGCAAGACTTTGAAATAATATAATATAATAGAACGACTGCTGAATTCACACTTGTAACTGTAGCACTTGAGTCTTTAAAAACCTGGAAATAAAACTTTGCGGAGTGAAAATTACAAGTAGTACTTGACCTTCGGTAAAGTCTACTTTTTATATACCGTAATAATATAAACAGGAGGTATATACTAAGCTGACAACTGTTGAGCCTAGTTTTTACATAACAGGAGGCACCAACTTTAAAACTACAGACTGCTGCTGATGGGCACTTCTTCATCTCTGAACCGGCAGAAGCCTTTTCACTACATATTACTAGAATTCGGTTTTAAACCTAAAAACAAAAATGCAATACATTGCAGCTTACTAGTTCTTAGAAGTGATGGCTGCATTCATTTTCTTTTTTTTTTGTTTTATTTTTCTTTATTTTTACCTGTTGAGGCAGCCAGTAAGTTAACAGACCAAGAAGTCCATCAAAAGCGGCAGATAAAGGGTTGAGACAAACCATTTAACACTGGCAGGGTTTCTTATAATGGTCAGGGTTTGCTTTCTTAATGTGTTTGAAAAGGAAAAAATAATTAAAAGAAAAAAAAAATAAACATGTCATACTTACCTGCTCTGTGCAGTGATTTTGCACAGAGCAGCCCCAAATCCTCCTCTTCTCTAGTCCCCTGAAGGTGCTCTGGGACCCTCCCCCTTGGTGAGTGACCTCATAGCAAGCCGCTTGCTATAGGGGCACTCGTGGGTGCTCGCTCCAAAGCAGGCTTTCTGTGTCCAAAAGACACAGAGGGGTTTATTTACTAAAGGCAAACAGAGTGTTCACTTTGCAAAGTGCAGTTGCTCCAGAGCTTAATAAATTAGGTAAGGCTTCACTTTGCAAAGAGTACCCAATCACGTGTAAGAAAAATAAAAAACTGCGATTTTGCTTGCACAATTGGATGATGGAAGTCAGCAGAGCTTCTGCTCATTTACTAAGCTCTTGAGCAACTGCTCTTGCAGAGTGCAACTGCAACTATATGCCTTTAGTAAATCAATCCCAGAGGGCGTGATAAAGCCCTGCCCCCCACTCCCTCCTCACAGGTTGTGATTGATAGCAGTGGGAGCCAATGGCTCCTGCATCTCAGCCAATGAGGAGGAAGAGACCCGGGGGAGCCAATGCTCTTGTGCCCATGCAAGATTGGGCTTAGGTGTGTATTGGGGAGAGCTAAGGTGGGAGCTGCACAAATAAGGTTTTTTTTTTTTTACTTTTATGCATTAAAAAATCCTCAGCCTTTAAAACCACTTTAATTCAAATTTGAATCCCAAAAAGAAAAGAAAACAGTCGCTGTTACAGCTTGCAAAATGTTAGCTGCAATTGGGTTTTAATTTGTCAGTCAAGTCCATCTAAATCTAACCCTATCCTCTCTTCAGGTGGACAATGCTGTTGTTCAAAGGTGTCTCAATTACTCTATAACTCCCCCATCCAGAAGAGAGGCACCCTAAGGCCCTGTGCATATGGGCGTCCCCTATTTCTGTTCTGAGAAATTGTTCGTAAGGCCAAGAAAGATCAGTGCTTGCAGCACAAGTGCTGTGAGCGCTGAGCAGTGCGTTTTAGCAGGGGGGGCGGGGGGGGGGGTTACGCTGTCAGAACACAATAGCACACCTAGGGGGATCACTGTACCAACATTGCTTGTGTTGGTACTGCGATCTGTCAGTTTTTTTTTCATTCAGCCCGCTGGGTTAAACAAGATACAGTGCATCTGAAAAGTATTCACAGCGATTCACCTTTTCCACATTTTGCTATGTTACACCCTTTTTCCAAAATAGAAAAAATGTATTATTTTCCTCAAAATTCTACAAACAATACCCCATATTGACAACTAGAAAGAAGATAATTTGAAATCTTTGCAAATTTATTAGATATGAAAAACGAAAAAAAAAAAAAATCCCATGTACATAAGTATTCACAGCCTTTGCTCAGTGCTTTGTTGAAGCACTTTTGGCGCTAATTACAGCCTCAAGTCTTTTTGAGTATGATGCTACAAGCTTGGCACACATATTTGTGGGCTGTTTCTCCCATTCTTCTTTGCAGGACCTCTCAAGCCCCATGAGGTTGGATGGGGAGCATAGGTGCCCAGCAATTTTCAGATCTCTCCATAGATGTCCAATTGGGTTCAAGTCTGGGCTCTGGCTGGGCCACTCAAGGACATATACAGAGTTGTCCTGTAGCCACTCCTTTGTTATCTTGGCTGTGTGCTTAGGGTAGTTGTGCTGTTGGAAGATGAACCTTTGCACCAGTCTGAGGTCCAGAGCACTCTGGAGCAGATTTTAATCAGGGATGTCTTTGTACATGGCTGCATTTATCTTTCCCTCGATCCTGCCACTAAAAAAGACTAGTCTCCCAGTTCCTGCTGCTAAAAAACATCCTCACAGCATGATGCTGCCACCACCATGCTTCCCTGTAGGGATGGTATTGGCCAGGTGATAAAAGGTGCATGGTTTCCTCTAGACAAGACGCTTGCCATTCAGGCCAAAGGTTTCAATCTTTGTTTTATCAGACCAGAGAATTTTGTTTCTCATGGTCTTAAAGTCCTTCAGGTGCCTTTTGAAAAACTCCAGGTGGGCTGTCATGTGCCTTTTACTGAGGAGGGGCTTCCATCTGGCCACTCTACCATACAGGCCTGATTGGTGGAGTGTTGCAGAGATGGTTGTTCTTCTGGAAGGTTCTTCCCTCTCCACAGAAAAATGCTGTAGCTCTGTCAGAATGACAGTCAGGTTCTTGGTCACCTCCCTGACTAAGGCCCTTATTCCCTGATCGCTCAGTTTGGCAGGGCAGCCCACTCTAGAAAGAGTCCTGGTGGTTCCAAACCGCTTCCATTTATTTTTAACAAATTTGCAAAGATTTCAAACAAACTTCTTTCACATTGTCATTATGGGGAATTGTTTGTAGAAAAATAATGAAATATTTCATTTTTTTTTTTTTTTTAAATTCTTTATTTAGAGGTATGCCATAAAAATTAAGAACAATAACACTACAAACAATCGCATGATAGTAAAAAAGATGCAGTCTACGTAGCACAGGGAACAACCATATGCAAACAGACTATCACGGATCAACAACAAGTAATGTAACCTGGGTTCGTATGTCGTCTGTACGACCATTTTGATGCATTCATATGCAATGCTGCTGTAAACAACAGTTCTTGTGGAGGGTGGTCCAGGGCCACCCACCCGAGTGGAGGGGGACCAAAATCCCCACCGGCATCTACCACATGGCCGGCAAAGGGGCCCACCAAATCTCCATCCCGAAGCGGGGAGGACCGCGGGACCAACCCCCCACCTTTTGTCCGGAGCACACCTTGTGACATTTTATAATTTACTAGAATGGTAAGGGCAAGCACAGTGCCCTAAAGCAGGAAGGAAGGGGAAAAGGTAGAGAAGAGAGAAAGGAAAGAAAATAAAAAGAAAGGGAGGAGGGAAGGGAAGGTAGGCAGAGAAGTGAAAAACAAAAAACAAAAAGAACATAGAAGTGGGGGGTCCGCTCCGCCCCATCCGCAGGCACGGCAAGCCGGTTAAGAGTAGGATAAGTAATCGTTGGACAAGTGAAAAAGGTCCCAGTGAATCCAACGTGTCTTGTGTTCCTCCACCTTGTCCCTTAGAGTTGCTGTAAGCTGTTTCATGTGCCGTATATCATTCACTCTGGTAAACCAATGAGAAATAGGGGGTGGCGTTTGTTGTTTCCACATGCTGGGTATACACGCCCTAGCCGCGTTCAGCAAGTATTTCAGTAGTGATTTGCGGTACCTCTTGCTCGACATAGGTGTCAAGTTGAGGAGAACAGCAGCAGGGTCTTCTAGTAGGGAGTAGTCGGTGAGTTTATGCACTATGTGTAGCACCTGTTGCCAGAGCGGTCTAATCTTGGGGCGAAATATTTCATTTTGGAATAACTCTGTAACATAACAAAATGTGTAAAAAGTGAAGTGCTGTGAATACTTTCCGAATGCATTGTAAAACTGTGCAAAAACATGTTCGCATCTTTGAAAGTTCATAACTCAAAGGTTCGTATGTAGGGGACTTACTGTACTGATATTTACTCAAGAATGTGTGTAAAGATTAATGTTAAATAAGCGAATAAAGGTGCATAGGCATGTAGACAAGTAAAAGCTTCCTTCATTGCCAGTGTTGTAATATACCCAAATGTAAAATGTTCTATTTTTGTTTTCTTGCTCTGTACTCAAACGCTGTACTCCAGTGTGCAAGAGGCCTAAGACAGGGAGTGCGTTATTGGCCAGATCACTAGGTGAAAATAAAGAAAAAAAGCCTAAAAAGGAAAGTAAACGCAGCCACTACATCTAAGAATGAATGAGCTGCAATACATTGTATGTTTATTTTGGGGTTTGATACCGTTTTAAGCAATTTTGATTCACAGCATGGGAACTGGACTGGATGGAAAAAGAGTCTCCAAGAATTCTGTGGTCCAATTAGTGCAATAAATCTATACTAAAAGTCAGCTAGTTATAGTTTGGAAGGTTCAGTGTAAATATAAGATGAGCTTTTGCATGACAGACAAGGCTTGGGTGAGGATTGGAAATATTTTTTGCAACAGAGCTGATTCTGCCCTCTTCTCATTTTTATGCATGCCATGCTTAATGCTAATACACAGAGCTGCCCCAGGTAACTGGATTAGAACTGGTGAATAAAAAGACCACTGAAAACAGCAAACCGCCTGTCTTGTTCCTATTTAATATAGATGGATGAGTTTTGTAAAGCTTCCCATAGATACATTAAAAGTTGGTTGGTTCATCTGGGACTGGTGGAACTTTAATCCATCTATGGCCATCCCTGCTTGACAGAAGTTGAACTAACAAACTACTTTTGTTGAATGGGATGTTGCAAAATTTTAATTAGATCAGTGGGCTGCAGCCAATCAGTGTATTGTGACAGAAGAGGAGTACCGCTGTCAGAGCACAATGGCACAGTGTGTAGGATTCCACCATCCACCTCATTTGTGTGGATGGGAGAATCTGGTAATTTTTTTCCATCAGCCCTGCAGCTGATCGCAAAAAAAGGGACCGATCTATGGCTGACTTCGCCACTCTAAACTCAAAGCACAGAGGTTTTTAACTGCCCATGTAGCTCTATGGGGTAGCTGTTAAAGCTAACCAATCATGATGCCATCAATATTAAATAAGCCTATGAAGATGGGACAGAATTACAAATGCTGACTTGCTTTTGAAGGAGCAAGTTACAGGCTGTCAGAGTTAAAAAAAGGTCACTTTAATGTGCCCAAGATATTACTACCATACCCCTCTAGACATTGGGGCTGATTTACTAAAGGCAAAGAGACTATGCACTTTGCAATGTGCAGTTGCACTTTGCTAGATCAGTTGCTCCAGAGCTTAGTAAATGAGCAGAAGCTCTTCTGACTTCCATCATCCAATCATGTGCAAGCAAAAATTTTGTTTTCTTTGCTTTCCTTGCACTTGGGTATTCTTTACAAAGTGAACCTTCATCTCATTTGCTAAGCTATGGAACAACTGCACTTGCAAAGTGCTACTGCACTTTGCAAGGTGCACAATCTATTTGCTTTTAGCAAATCAACCCCATTGTCTCTGGACCTTAGTAGATGTACTCTCCTTACCCTTCTGTTTTTCTATGCAAGAAAACATAAATTATCATGGAAAAAAAATTCTGCTCCAACAGTTGTGTCACGGCAAGCTTTAAAAAAATAAGACCCTTTCCCTATATAAGGCCACATATTCTAAGAGGGGGGTACCTCATACATTTGACAAGGTGTGGGGTGGATGGGTGGGCTCTCCGCTTACAGTGTCGTATTGAGCTGTAAGGTTTTGTACATATTTGGTTAAGATGGACATTGCCTTATTGTCTCCTACATCCATGACCAATATCCTAACGAATAGGGAACCAGCGTAGAATGTTTTGCTATCATACATTCCATGTGCTATTGTAGAGAGGTCTTTTTTCTCCTGATGTATTGTGGAACAATAGGTCAATTGCTGTATTAACCACAGGCAATTTACTTTTTTGTTTTGTTTTTTATTTGTTTTACTTGTAAAAACTGCAGCTTGTTATTTGCACCTACATTCACCGTTTTTAACATTTTATATTGTGTCTATGTATTTTATTTTGTGTGTATATGCAACATTTTTCAATAAAAAAAAAAAAAGAAAAAGTTCCACAATAGCAGCTTCCATAATTCTATCACGAGAGGTCAATAAAAATGTTGTGTTATAAAAATGTGATGTTTTAGCAGGACCTGAGAACATAACTGTCTGCATTATGTCTGAGTGATATAACAATTATACTATTATATTCATTATGTTTTTTATATCTAACCCTCCTAAACTGTTTTATTAGGTTTACTACATATACCTTTAAGACAGAAGTCTATTTATCAAGTCAGATTAACAAACAAAGACAGTCTCATTTCTATAGAATTATAATACTGTTAAGCACATTCCAAAATAAATAAGATTTTAAATTACTTGACCTTAGCATCCCTCCACCTAATGCAAATAATCTCCTATCAATACTCGTAAAAGACAATATTGGAAACTGCGCATTGCCTAAGGGACTGAAACGGAAGGGAGACGTTACAAGATTTAAAATTGTTACCATCTGGAAATAAAAACTGCGGCTTCCCTATAAAAAAAATAAATAATGCATGCTGGTACTTTAATAAGCGACGCACCTAATGTAACATTTATATTACTATTTAATGGTATTGTGGAATTTTACATGAATGTATTGTGCACGGGAGGAACTGTAATTACTGCTAGCGAATGGACTCTTAACTGTTGTTTACAGGCTAATTGTACAGAAAATAAAAAGATAAATAATTTGGGCTGATATAGGAAAATGACTTAATGTAGACAAAAGCCATTTGCTTAGAAAGACTGATTGTTACAGCTCACAAGGAACAACATAGTGGAAAGCCAGCCTAATTAAAATCTGTGATCAGTACCAAGCATAGAAAGTCGCTTGTGTTTTTAATGATAAAGTGGAACTATTTTCAAACCCATGGCGCTCCTATATTTAACTACTCAGAGAATAACATTTGTAGTGTAGTGTCTGCTGAGGGGGATAATTACCTGATAATGGCACCCAGAAACATTTGCATTATAGACACTCACCAGTGCATGCAAGTAGCAGACATTTACCGAGACAGAGAGAGTGAAACTACATTGCTGGCCTACATCAAGAATTATTTTATTCATTTTACCTGGTGTAGCAACCTACAGGTAGGTGCTAGGTAAACTTATAGTGGGCCTTGTCTGCCTAACAGCAGTGCTGTCATTTATTTAGTTAGGGTGTCATGGTTTCCAGGTGTGCCTGCTGAGGGGACAAGTATCCCCAATGGCTCCTGTGAGAGGCTTCTCATAGGGCAGTGTGGGAACCCCAATCAGGGGACACATCCCGGCTTGTAACTACCCCAGAAGGCAGATTATGCTGCAAAGGATCCTGGGAGTGGGTATAAGTTTGGGGGAAGTGCGTGACAGGATGTCTTTGGCGGGAGCAGAGTCCCAGGAGGGAAAGTGCAGCTGTCTCTCCTCCTGTCTGACAATATCTTGCAGTAAAGCAACTGTGCCCTGGCACTCTACTAGGTTCACTCTGCTGTGACCCCAAAGTCCTCCGACTTGCTTGCAACTTGCTTGTGATTACCTTGCGACTTGCTTGCGGTTTCCCTGCAACCTCCTTATGACTTTTGTGATTTAAAGGGTCTTTAATAAAAAGGCCTCTGGATCAGTGGGAAGAGCCCGGGTTAGGAGGGAAGGGCCCAGGAACCAGAGAAAAGGGCCCTGGCAGTGATGGGGGCCCCTCAGGTTTTTTTGCACCGGGGCCCTGAAGGTTCTATATACACCTCTATCTTGTATACACTTTATGCAGAGTCTATGGTAGAAATAAAACTCTATGGTAAAACCCAAATGCTGCAACACATAAATGCTAGATTATTCACATTTATTTCCAACACTATTTGAACTATTATGACACCTTTAAGTGACAGGAGTTTTTATAAATATATGTCATGTTAATATATCACCTACCTCTGCGCCTAAATTTGCCTAATCATCTGTTCCAAAATCAAGTGTTTCTAGTACTTCTTGTAGAATGTTCTATAAAAAAATAGACTGTACTAATGTTGGGACCTTTACAAAACTCCAATGTCCAGATAAGGGATAGAGAGTAGATAGATGGCCTAGAAACTGCTTGACATGGAAATTTTGAAACATCATACAAGATTAAGACTATGTAATAAATGAATCCATGTAAAACTGAAACAATGTAGGCAATCTTCTCTATTCGTTAGTCCTAACATGACTTATTATTATCTGTATAGCCAGCTCTTCTAAACTTGTAATTTTAACATATTTGTAGATGTGAAGTGAGAGTGAAAAAGGCTATATAACATACTTCTATGTGATGTACTGCAATCTACAAAAAACAAAAAACTTTATTAAAAAGATACATATTTAATAAATTGTACATACACTAGTATTTGATAGGTACATTAGTACTTGATGCACTTGATGTACTTTGGTACGAATTAGACAATATGCATTTTCTACTGTCATTTGTAAATGTTATTTTGCTTAGAAAAGATATTTTAATGTACAAATATATACAGTATACGGTAATTAAAGGTATTTACAACATTAGAGGCTTAATTTAGTAATAAAATATTTGTAAATTTCCTTTTTATTGTTTATCCATAGAGCAAAAAAGAACAAATGACAAAACTGTTCACTACGCAGGGTGTAAAATGACAGTAGAAAAATATAATTTCAACACAGTCAAAAAACATACTCCTTCTCCCTCTACCCTTCCCCCACAGTCCAGGCAGTCCACCCTGCAGGTAACTCCACCATCCCGGATGTAAGTACCCCTCGAGGGGCAGGAGTAGCAAGTCAGATAAAAACAGATATATCTGCAGTCCCCAAAGCATGAGGTCATAAAATCACATATTTGCTTACATATTAGGCAGCATTTAGGTCTGGCATAGACCCTTGGGTTGGAAAAGAGACCGTCTAGTGATAACAGCAAACATGAAAAAAGGAGAACTCTAGAACAAATTATACCCATGACCTCCTCTATCTAAACAATCCTCTGCTTGACCATTAATACTATCATACTCAACGTAACAATAGTGGAACTGTCTACCCAGATATGCCAGACTTTTTCAATTTTTTTAGAGCAACCCCTGCTCAAGTACATAGCAGTTATAAAAGATTTTAAAAAATCAGCACATGGGACATTATTTGCAGTTAGTGTGTCATATCCCTTGTACTGATGGTTGCATAATTAGTTGAAATCTTCCATCCTCCGACTCCCCCCCCCCATAATCTTCTGGCACTGTGGGGGTCATGAGAGCCAAGTGACCTGTCATATGCACTGATCAAGACTGACTATGTCTGCCCATTACACTCCCTTCTTCAGACATAGAAATTGTACTATAGCTTCTTTGAATGAGAAATGATCTATGAATGGTGAATGAATGATAAACGGAAAATGTTATACTTACCTGAAGGTAATGTTTCTTTCCTGATGCATAAGCATGACAGCATACATGTATGGGTAGACTCCGCCCCTCACCCAATCAGGACTGGTTATACTAGATAAATGAGTTGCCTCCCCTAAGGCGGCATTCTCATAACAAGACTCAAATGTGAAGCCCCCAAGGGAGGGACCTGTATGATGTCATGCTTATGCATCAGGAAAGGAAAATTACCATCAGGTAAGTATAACATTTTCCATTTTCCTGACACAAGCATGACAGCATACACGTATGGGATGTAGCATGCCAACAGAACCCATAAAGGGGGGACATGCTGAAGTGTTTAAGCATTTGAGGAACAAAAAGAAAATACCGCCTTAGGGGAGGCAACTCATTTATCTAGTATAACCAGTCTTGATTGGGCAAGGGGTGTAGCATACCAATACATGTTTGCTGTCATGCTTGTGTCAGGAAAGTAATTTCCTCGATCCCATAATCCTACTCTGAGAAGAATCATTTGATCAGATTGCTGAACCTATTTCCCCTCACATTCTGTCCTGGGAACATCCTTTTTACCAGTCATGAAATGGTGGAATCTTTCCAATGGCATTTAAAACTAACAGGAGTTCCAATCCTTCCTCACGATATCCAAAACTAAAAAATGTTTTGGCTGTAGAAGCCCTTTAAGACAGAGTGTACTGTATAGATGTTAAAATTGGCCATTTTCTCTTGCTCCTCATGGTGAGAGGAAGCAATTTCCTCCTCTCCCGTGGGGCCTGTTACTACACCACCAATTGTTGCGGTTATCACAAGATTCCCTTCTGAGAACCTTTATGGGAGCTGCTTCTTAAGTTGGGCATATCCACTACACTGGTACCAATTGCTATTGGATGAAAAACCTTCCACCTTGCGTTTCTACTGGGATGTGGTACTATTTCTTTTTGGGGGGCTGAGTCCCTCCTATATCCATCAACTTGGCAGAAATATACATACTCCTTGAAAATTCTAAAAAAAAATTTTGAACATATGATCAATACTTTGGATGGTCCTTACCTATGGACATCTCCATTGTATGAAATGGGACAACAATACTTCCCTGAAGAAGAATTGAACTACAAGTTCATTTAAATATTTGAAACGTGTTGGATGCTCCCTCCTAATGGAGGTGTATTGCGTCCCTTTTAACCATTTTGGTTCAAGCATCTATCATGTCTGATGTTTATATTTCAAAATTGGTGTTGTAGCACTGTTTTTTTACTCTTTTTTGTATTTTGTATGATTTATGTAAAAATCTTTTATGAATAATATCAATAAATGTTAAATCTTTTTATATTCCTTTGTAATAATTGCCCTTAAAGTCCCAACAAGAGGAGAAAACCTTTGTAGATGTTAAAATCAATCTTTGCACCAAATTAAAAAAATTGTTACAGTCTAACTTTTCCTACTTAATAATCAAAAAATGCACTAGGTGAGAATGACATAAAGCCTCCTCCTGCTGCCTCCTGGAAGACCAAATTCACTTATTCCAGAAGATTGTGGGTTTACAGATATTACTGGAAAAGGAAGCACCTAGTGCCTCATCATCAAAGGGCTGGTTAGAAGAACCTGGAAGAGACCGCTCCCAATGACGGCGACAATGAAGATAGGGGGACCATATGTGTATCGGAACACCAACTGGAGAGACAAGAACCACCTAGGTTTCGTAAAACTTTGTATTGAAGAAAAAGATAGTATAAGAGTATATAAGATGTATAAAAGAAAATCAAAGGGTAAGTGGTAAATGGGGATGATTTCATTAGGTGTATTGATAAAATAACTCTTTAACATATAAGGGAATAAAAAAGAGGGGGTCATCATTGTGAATCTCTTAAATCTCTATCATTTCCACAATGAGATGAAACAAAAGATATATGCTTTTAGCACAAAAATCTGTCAAGTTGTGTTTAGAGATGATAGAATTTATGCATTTTTAATCTACTTGTCTTTTTGTAACATTTAAATATAGTAACTGATTAATGAGTTCCACCTCTAAATATGTAGCAATGGCAAAGGCTATGTAGACCATCTATATGCAATTTATAATTGTCAGCTCTTTCCTACAAACAACTTTAATAGCTTTACATATCAAATGTCTTGGACAACGCACTGTTCACCATGCAGCAATATTTAAATCTTCCTAATTAAATGATTCCTGTGACTACCTGTAAGACTTTTTTTTTCTGCAAGAGCAAGAAAAATTACCGACAAATTCATCTCATGGGCTGATGGAAACAAGAATGTATTGTCTGATGTTACAGAATGAAAAGGTCAGCCTGCTTTATACACGATTCTGTTTATTTGTTTCTTAAGCAGAAAAGAATGTCTTGAGAGACAACAATGCATCTGCGCCTTCCATTTTTCTTATGTTTTAGAAAAAGTGGTTCACATCTACATTATTCCCAGACACAGCGGTGCTCATTGTTTGATCTGATGTGATTATGATGCTGTACATTGTTCTAAGAAAGAACCTTATTCCACCAAATCTGTTTTCAAGGAAATCTCTTCCAGCATGAAAACATCTTCTGAAGTTGGGTTTCTCTGACACTTTATGAACCTACATATCCTAACATCACATTGATCCTGTTTCAGCTGCAGAACATTTTTGGAAAAAGCAAATGCTTTGAGCGTCTAACGTGTTTAGACAGTAACCTGGAAAACATCAAGAACTGCTAAACTTTTATTATTTGATGCATGGATATGGCATCAACATTTTGGATTGCTTCACAGAGAATACTGAGCACCCGCACCTCAAAGAAGCTCACAATCTAATGCCTCTAACATAAACATACACACAAGATACAGTTTTGGAATGGGAACCAGATGACCTGATTGTATGTATTTTGGGTTGTGGAAGAAGTGCAAACACATGGAGAACAAATAAATCTGAACCATTTAAATAAGTCCTTGCCCTTCAAGGGAGCTTGCAGCCTAATGCTCCTACTACAATCATACACACTTGGCCAAATTTTGGTATGAAAACCTTCCAGCATGTTTTGGAGGAAAAATGCAGACACAGGAAGAAAGCACACAAACTAAACACTGTTATATAAATGTTCTGCACTAATCCTTATGAAAATCATGCCTGAATGCACCGATCTAATTACCATTCAAACACATTAAAAATTCCCTGCTGTATACTGTTTTTTTTTTTTTCCTGTTCAAAAAGAAAGGTGTAAACGTAATTAATCTAGCCTTCTCATTATTATTTTACTAAATTACTAAATTGTAAATATCTGAGTTACATGTCTCACACTATTGTCTGCCATCACCTTATTTGTAGGTCAAACCTCAAAAAGAGAAAAGACAGACTGCAGAGAAAATGTGTGTAACAGCTTGGCATGACACAGCAAGCTTTCTGGGATGCCTCAAAATAAAATGGAGAAAATGGAATCACCATGGTAACTGTTCAACACAGGCCGCCTAAATATTTTAAGTTTCCACAATCAGAATGAAAAGTCAAAGAGGACAAGGGTAAGCTAAATTCACCCAAAACCTACACGATGAAGCCACAATACTTAAAATATAACCAAAATATTTTTTGTTTTGTTTTGTATAGAGTAGAGAGGGATTAGAACAGCTATTAGGTTTTTATTGCTATCTCTGTCCCCATTAGGGAAAATCACCCTATCTAGTTGTCCTCTTGGGGTGTCCCCTGCGCCTCCTGGCTCTTTGGGAATTTGTCCTCCTTTTCATCTCTGGCCCTTGGTCTCATCTGAGTGTAACCTCTGGGAGCCCTGGTACGTGATGTGAACTTAACATGTTACATAGATTGATTGTTAAATGTATTTTCACTAATTATGAATATATCTCGCTATATAGTTGTAATGTTGCACTTGAATACTTCCTGAAGAAGCCACTTTGGCGAAAAATGTAGAAGTCATAAGTGTGCTTGGGATTCAGTTCAATGTAATAAGTTACTGTCCAAACTGTGTATATGTACTATGTGTATAGATTTTAACTTTTGTACAAATAAAACACATTTGTTTTAATATTTACCTTTTTGGTGGATTTAAATGCCACCTTAAAAAATCCATCCTACCTTTTGCAATATTATTACCTTAGGGATGTGGTGCAGTTATGGGATACCTTCAACCAAATTTTGGGTTGTCCCCACAAAAGTATAGAGGGAAACTCTTCCAATGAAAACACTAGTTCTGGTGACCTGAGGGGTTCCTATGGATTCCCCTAATTTGCAGAGATGTCCTCTCGTTCTTGTTTTGGCTATGGGGCAGGAAGTAAATGTAAGTCTCCCCAATGGGACACAAATGGCATTCTATCCAAAATGAAGAATAAAGTTGTGCCTATAGTTCTACCTTAATTTCCCATACCAATCATGTAAGCATTATATGAGCCTAACCTCATCTGCCCTGTTTGCAGATTTTGAAGAATGTTTTTACATGATAATACATAGTGGAAACAGTATGATTTAATATAAGAAAATATTTAAGTAAATTTAATGTTGAATATACAATTGAATGCAATTAATCTATACATGCGGACCTGTATTGAATTAGGCAATAAGCAGTATACCAAGTACAAAAACCCAAAGGAATCAAAATGAAATACTTTTTAGTAGACTATCTTTTCTACATTGTTCTAATAAAAGCTGAAATCTAACTACTCAGAGTAGGTACACAATTTTCTTTCGATCAAAGCATGGTACATTTTATGTATATGGACACTTCTCTGGGGCCTCATTAAAACCATGGAGGAGCCAAAGATTTAATTGGTACTGTACATATGGCAGATTATTCACACACACACACACACCTTTTGTGTGTCAATGTGGCATGATACCCTTGCTTCAACAGCAGATTGCTGTTAGTACCCCCCAACATATTAACATGGTTAAAGAGTAACTCTTTTGTTGAGATGAAAACATTCCCCTCTGAGTGATCTATGTACATTCCAAGGATTTTAACCTCCCTGGCGGTATAATTCTTTCCGATTTTAGGTGCTGAAAGCGGTACAATTATTTTGCATGTAATTCTAAGGATTTTTTTTTACTGTGCGTTCTTCTTTTTAACATCTCGGGTATGATAAAGTTTGAAACACAAAATCAAAAATTATGATATAATAAATAACTATAAATAAGTTAAAGAGTATATATATATATATATACGTATACATATGTTTTATATATATCTATATATATATATATATAGATATATATACGTGTATACATATATATATATATATATATATATATATATATATATATATATATATATATATACTGTATATATATATATATATATATATATATATATATATATATACAGTATATATATAGAAAGTACAGTAAAACTGCAGGAAAGGGCACTGGGGGGCAAACTAATATCAGTTTATTTTATCTTGCAATAAAATCAGTGTGCTTGTGTGTATAACTTTTCAAATTTGCCGCCGGTTCCACCCCCCTGCGAGCGTCACGTTGCAGGAGACGGAAGCCGGGGCTCTACAGCATCGGGCGGAAGATCTGGCCGCCGTATGCTGAAGGGACACATCGCTGGATCCCGGTGACAAGGTAAGTAACCTCTACAAGGATCCAGCGATGCTCCCTGGCGGCACCCCAAGTGTGGCTCGGGGTTACTGCTTATGGCAGTGAAATCCCACCCCGAGCCACACTCGGGAATACCGCCAGGGAGGTTAACAAACTTTGTTGCAGATTCCTACCTTTGTTATTTTGAAGAAATGCCTTTGTGTTTGTCTGTATCCATGAGGGAAAGTGAGTCTAATGGGAGTGGTTTCATAATTATATCAATCAGCTGTGCACCTACAGGGCACTAATGTGGTAAGCTGCTGGGCCTGCATCACTTAGACATGATTTCCTTGGAGGTATCTCACCAAAAATGAAATTTTTGTTGCAGGGGATGCCTGAAATCTGATTTGTATCTTAGGCACACTTCTGGGAAAATTGGTAAGCCAATCGCACAAGTGGGAAATTATGTTTCTGGGGTGTGGTCAGTACACATTCTGTGTACAGAACAGCTCCAGGTAGCCATATTGCATTGCATTTTTACACAATTCCAGTGACTGCTGATTGAAAAGGAAAGGTCATGTTTAAAACATTCAACTACAGTATGACTTGTGTCGTAATTGTATACGCTATATTATTTTTTCTTTGGTTGCTTCCTCCCCCACAAAAGTGGAGTTACCCTTTAAACTCTTTGATCAAACATACTAACCACTGCAATACTGAAGTATGCACAGTAACCTCTCCACTGGAAATAGATGGCGTAGAAAGGGCTCGTTCACACAAGTGGTTGAGGTATGGTCATACCTTGCAGTTGAGCCACATTTATACCGACCCAACTGCCCAATCTTTAGCTGCAGAGGTGGCAACTGGGGGTGTACACATGCATAGGCGGTGATGCTTTGAGGCTGAGAAAGGAATTATACTCCCTGTCGCTTAACGCTTGCTGAGTATGATTAAATTTAAGTGAATGGGACAGTTCTACAAACTCCCTGCAACCGCTTGCAATGCAATGCGGTCACAGCTCACTAGAGCAGGGTTCAAGGGGTTGGGGCAGGTGGTGAAGAGGTGGTACAATGACTTTTCATTCCCTATCAAATGCTCTCTGAAGAGCAATCTGAACATGAAGCACATGTGAACAAGCTTTAAGAAGCATTTGCTTTGGTACAAGGAAACACTTTCTTAGGTGTTTCGATTATACATACTGTAAGTAACACTTCTTTGAATAGTTTATCATTTGTTCTTTACATTAATGCATGTTTTGCCTAGTTTGCATAAAGCAAACTACAAATTTGAATTTTAAATATAAATACTTTTGAGCACTACCACGTAAGCCATATTAAACATTTATAGTTCTATTGCATTATCTTCCTTGCTATTGTACTTTTTCAAAATCAATAAACATACTGTATATGCAACCTACACATACATACATACTTACCAATTTTCTAAACTGAGAAAGAGGTACATCTTTTAGGCTAACCTATGTAGGCAAAGAACACGCTTCTGCCACTCCCCCAGTTATGCACACCACGGAGACTTATTAAGCAAAAGGATAAGTTAAAACTAAAGGAATGGTTAAACCCATTTTCACATGGTACATTTTATGTATATGGACACTTCTCTGGGGCCTCATTAAAACCATGGAGGAGCCAAAGATTTAATTGGTACTGTACATATGGCAGATTATTCACACACACACACACACACACCTTTTGTGTGTCAATGTGGCATGATACCCTTGCTTCAACAGCAGATTGCTGTTAGTACCCCCCAACATATTAACATGGTTAAAGCGTAACTCTTTTGTTGAGATGAAAACATTCCCCTCTGAGTGATCTATGTACATTCCAAGGATTTTAACCTCCCTGGCGGTATAATTCTTTCCGATTTTAGGTGCTGAAAGCGGTACAATTATTTTGCATGTAATTCTAAGGACGAGCAGCCCAAACCAACTATTTACATATGATTTTTTTTTACTGTGCGTTCTTCTTTTTAACATCTCGGGTATGATAAAGTTTGAAACACAAAATCAAAAATTATGATATAATAAATAACTATAAATAAGTTAAAGAGTATATATATATATATATACGTATACATATGTTTTATATATATCTATATATATATATATAGATATATATATACGTGTATACATATATATATGTATATATATATATATATATATATATATATATATATATATATATATGTACACATATATATATACTGTATATATATATATATATATATATATATATATATATATATACAGTATATATATAGAAAGTACAGTAAAACTGCAGGAAAGGGCACTGGGGGGCAAACTAATATCAGTTTATTTTATCTTGCAATAAAATCAGTGTGCTTGTGTGTATAACTTTTCAAATTTGCCGCCGGTTCCACCCCCCTGCGAGCGTCACGTTGCAGGAGACGGAAGCCGGGGCTCTACAGCATCGGGCGGAAGATCTGGCCGCCGTATGCTGAAGGGACACATCGCTGGATCCCGGTGACAAGGTAAGTAACCTCTACAAGGATCCAGCGATGCTCCCTGGCAGCACCCCAAGTGTGGCTCGGGGTTACTGCTTATGGCAGTGAAATCCCACCCCGAGCCACACTCGGGAATACCGCCAGGGAGGTTAACAAACTTTGTTGCAGATTCCTACCTTTGTTATTTTGAAGAAATGCCTTTGTGTTTGTCTGTATCCATGAGGGAAAGTGAGTCTAATGGGAGTGGTTTCATAATTATATCAATCAGCTGTGCACCTACAGGGCACTAATGTGGTAAGCTGCTGGGCCTGCATCACTTAGACATGATTTCCTTGGAGGTATCTCACCAAAAATGAAATTTTTGTTGCAGGGGATGCCTGAAATCTGATTTGTATCTTAGGCACACTTCTGGGAAAATTGGTAAGCCAATCGCACAAGTGGGAAATGATGTTTCTGGGGTGTGGTCAGTACACATTCTGTGTACAGAACAGCTCCAGGTAGCCATATTGCATTGCATTTTTACACAATTCCAGTGACTGCTGATTGAAAAGGAAAGGTCATTTTTAAAACATTCAACTACAGTATGACTTGTGTCGTAATTGTATACGCTATATTATTTTTTCTTTGGTTGCTTCCTCCCCCACAAAAGTGGAGTTACCCTTTAAACTCTTTGATCAAACATACTAACCACTGCAATACTGAAGTATGCACAGTAACCTCTCCACTGGAAATAGATGGCGTAGAAAGGGCTCGTTCACACAAGCGGTTGAGGTATGGTCATACCTTGCAGTTGAGCCACATTTATACCGACCCAACTGCCCAATCTTTAGCTGCAGAGGTGGCAACTGGGGGTGTACACATGCATAGGCGGTGATGCTTTGAGGCTGAGAAAGGAATTATACTCCCTGTCGCTTAACGCTTGCTGAGTATGATTAAATTTAAGTGAATGGGACAGTTCTACAAACTCCCTGCAACCGCTTGCAATGCAATGCGGTCACAGCTCACTAGAGCAGGGTTCAAGGGGTTGGGGCAGGTGGTGAAGAGGTGGTACAATGACTTTTCATTCCCTATCAAATGCTCTCTGAAGAGCAATCTGAACATGAAGCACATGTGAACAAGCTTTAAGAAGCATTTGCTTTGGTACAAGGAAACACTTTCTTAGGTGTTTCGATTATACATACTGTAAGTAACACTTCTTTGAATAGTTTATCATTTGTTCTTTACATTAATGCATGTTTTGCCTAGTTTGCATAAAGCAAACTACAAATTGGAATTTTAAATATAAATACTTTTGAGCACTACCACGTAAGCCATATTAAACATTTATAGTTCTATTGCATTATCTTCCTTGCTATTGTACTTTTTCAAAATCAATAAACATACTGTATATGCAACCTACACATACATACATACTAACCAATTTTCTAAACTGAGAAAGAGGTACATCTTTTAGGCTAACCCATAGGCAAAGAACACGCTTCTGCCACTCCCCCAGTTATGCACACCACGGAGACTTATTAAGCAAAAGGATAAGTTAAAACTAAAGGAATGGTTAAACCCATTTTCACTAGTACTTTTTCTACTTTTTTGTTAGGCTGGTTCTTTAAAATAACAAATGCAATAATTTTACAGTTCAGTAACAGGTATTATGAAGTATAATACTTTGGGTAGTTAAATAGGACATTTATTTGCAGAGATCTGAAAGTGAGATAAAAAAGAGGGACATTGAGAAGGAAAAAGGGGCAGAGGAATTTGGACCAAATTGAAGGACATTTGGTAGCTATGCATGTTGTACACTTATTAGCATTAACAGATATGACTAGGGTTGAGCGGACACCTAGATGTCCGTGTTCGACGGGTTCGGCCGAACTTTAAAAAAAAGTCCGGGTCCGTGTCCCGGACTTTTACCGAACTTTTCCCGGACACCGAACCCCATTGAAGTCAATGGGGACCCGAACTTTAAGGCACTAAAATGGCTCTAAAACACCAAAGGAAAGGGCTAGAGTGCTGCAAATGGCAGCAAAACGTAATTAAGAGCATGGCAAGTGCTCTGCAAACAAATGTGGATAGGGAAATAACTTAAAACAACAAAAAAAAACAGAAAAATAAAACAATGTTCTTCTTCATCTCTGAAGGACGAGGCCCATATGGAGTAGGAGGGAGGTTGAGGTGGTGGTGGATGTGGCGGTGACATAGGCGTGCGCACAGGGTGTGCTGGGTGTGCCTGGGCACACCCTAATCACCTAGGGCACATAGCATTGCCAGTGAGGAGATGGGAAAGATCTCCCTGGGACCTGCTCTGCTCTATTTCTCCTTGCCTACAGGTACATGGCCCCGATACATTACTCTCCCTGCTGGCAAACACATGCATGTGTATTTCAACTTTGGGGTGCACACCTTAATGCAATAGGCTGCGCACACCTATGGGCGGTGTAGGTGGAAGCGGCGGTGGAGGAGGACCAGGGCCGGATTAACAGCATCATGGGCTTGGTGCTGAGGATTTTGAAGGGCCTTAAGGGCCGTGCCTTGCCATGCACCCAGAGGAGGAAGGGTGCAGCCATGCATGCCTAATTCAACATGGGATGCTGTCTCTGAAGCCCATAAACACATCCATGCATCGCCAACTGTCCCTCCTTGTCCGGCCTTCACGCTGTGTGGGGAGGTTCTGAGGGTGCTGCCTGGGGAAGCGAGCATAGAAGCCAGACTTCTGTGTTTACAAGTGACAGAAGAGCGGTAACAGTGAATATGGCCAACCCGGGGCCTATATAAAAGGTAGGGGCCTGGAGCTGCAGCTCCAATAGCCCCTACATTAATCTGGCCCTGAGGAGGAGGACGAGGTAGCCAACACTGCTTCTTTTCAAAAATTTTAAATGAGGGTACACCCCAAAAGAGTGAGAAAGAGCAAAAATGGAACAATGGGTGGGTAAGGTCGGTATCCATTGCTATTCTGCATAAGGTACGGAAAAGTCCCGTGGGATCCATGCCTGGTTCATTTTAATGAACGTGAGCTTGTCCACATTGTCTCTGGACAGGCGGCTGCGCTTGTCTGTTATAACGCCCCCAGCCGTGCTAAATACCCGTTCAGATAATACACTGGCTGCAGGGCACGCCAGCACCTCCAAGGCGTAAAGGGCAAGCTCAGGCCATGTGCCCAATTTGGAGACCCAGAAGTTGAAGGGGGCAGACCCGTCATTCACTACATGTAGGCGTGTGCACACATACTGCTCCACCATGTTGGTAAAATGCTGCCTCCTGCTAAGACGTTCCATCTGAGCTGCTGGTGCTGCTGTTTGTTGTGGCGTGCTGACAAAGCTTTTCCACATTTCGGCCATGCTAACCCTGCCTTCTGAGGTGCTGGCGGTGCCCTGGTTGCGTTGGCGACCTCCTCCTCCTCCTCCTCTGCCTTGTGCTTCCACTGTGGCCCCGCTGTCAGATGGGAATGCCAGCAGCATGGCGTCTACCAGCGTGCGCTTGTACTCGCGCATCTTGCGATCGCGCTCCAGTGAGTGAATTAAGGACGGTACGTTGTCCTTGTAACGGGGATCCAGCAGCGTGGCCACCCAGTAATCAGCACAAGTTAGAATGTGGGCAACTCGGCGGTCGTTGTGGAGACACTGCAGCATGTAATCGCTCATGTGTGCCAGGCTGCCCAGAGGCAACGAAAGGCTGTCCTCTGTGGGAGGTGTATCGTCCGTGTCCTCTGTATCCCCCCAGCCACGCACCAGTGATGGCCATGAGCTGGCCTGGGTGCCACCCTGCTGTGAACATGGTTCCATCTCCTCCTCCAGCTCCTCCTCCTCCTCATCCTCCTCATCCTCCAGAACTGTGCCCCTGCTGGACAATTGCGTCCCTGGCGTTTGCGTGTGCAGGAACCCACCCTCGGAGCCCCTTGCGAATGACTGCCCTGAAAGCCTTGGAAATGTTACCTCTTCATCCTCCTCCTCCTCCTCATCCTGTGCCACATCCTCTTCCATCATCGCCCGAATTGTTTTTTCAAGGAGGCATAGAAGTGGGATAGTTAAGCTGAGAACGGCGTCATTGCCACTGGCCATGTTGGTGGAGTACTCAAAACAGCGCAACAAGGCACACAGGTCTCGCATGGAGGCCCAGTTAAATTAAATAGCGGAATAGAAAATATGATCCAAAAAAAGTGTATGTATATCACACGTACACAACCACACTGGGCCCCAATTACTATTGTTTGTACCCCTAAAAGGCTAGATGAGGAGTAGGGGGAGTATGGAACAGGCAGCACCCTCAAACCTTCAGAAGTATGAGATGAACCCCAACAACTTGGAAAGGTGGATCTCTCTCACACGTACCAACACAGACTATCCCCCAATTTAACTGATCCCCAAAGGTTTTTGATTAAATAGCGGAATAGAAAATATGATCCAAAAAAAGTGTATGTATATCACACGTACACAACCACACTAGGCCCCAATTACTATTGTTTGTACCCCTAAAAGGCTAGATGAGGAGTAGGGGGGGTATGGAACAGGCAGCACCCTCAAACCTTCAGAAGTATGAGATGAACCCCAACAACTTGGAAAGGTGGATCTCTCTCACACGTACCAACACAGACTATCCCCCAATTTAACTGATCCCCAAAGGTTTTTGATTAAATAGCGGAATAGAAAATATGATCCAAAAAAAGTGTATGTATATCACACGTACACAACCACACTAGGCCCCAATTACTATTGTTTGTACCCCTAAAAGGCTAGATGAGGAGTAGGGGGGGTATGGAACAGGCAGCACCCTCAAACCTTCAGAAGTATGAGATGAACCCCAACAACTTGGAAAGGTGGATCTCTCTCACACGTACCAACACAGACTATCCCCCAATTTAACTGATCCCCAAAGGTTTTTGATTAAATAGCGGAATAGAAAATATGATCCAAAAAAAGTGTATGTATATCACACGTACACAACCACACTAGGCCCCAATTACTATTGTTTGTACCCCTAAAAGGCTAGGAGTAGGGGGAGTATGGAACAGGCAGCACCCTCAAACCTTCAGAAGTATGAGATGAACCCCAACAACTTGGAAAGGTGGATCTCTCTCACACGTACCAACACAGACTATCCCCCAATTTAACTGATCCCCAAAGGTTTTTGATTAAATAGCGGAATAGAAAATATGATCCAAAAAAAGTGTATGTATATCACACGTACACAACCACACTAGGCCCCAATTACTATTGTTTGTACCCCTAAAAGGCTAGATGAGGAGTAGGGGGGGTATGGAACAGGCAGCACCCTCAAATCTTCAGAAGTATGAGATGAACCCCAAAAACTTGGAAAGGTGGATCTCTCTCACACGTACCAACACAGACTATCCCCCAATTTAACTGATCCCCAAAGGTTTTTGATTAAATAGCGGAATAGAAAATATGATCCAAAAAAAGTGTATGTATATCACACGTACACAACCACACTAGGCCCCAATTACTATTGTTTGTACCCCTAAAAGGCTAGATGAGGAGTAGGGGGGGTATGGAACAGGCAGCACCCTCAAACCTTCAGAAGTATGAGATGAACCCCAACAACTTGGAAAGGTGGATCTCTCTCACACGTACCAACACAGACTATCCCCCAATTTAACTGATCCCCAAAGGTTTTTGATTAAATAGCGGAATAGAAAATATGATCCAAAAAAAGTGTATGTATATCACACGTACACAACCACACTGGGCCCCAATTACTATTGTTTGTACCCCTAAAAGGCTAGATGAGGAGTAGGGGGAGTATGGAACAGGCAGCACCCTCAAACCTTCAGAAGTATGAGATGAACCCCAACAACTTGGAAAGGTGGATCTCTCTCACACGTACCAACACAGACTATCCCCCAATTTAACTGATCCCCAAAGGTTTTTGATTAAATAGCGGAATAGAAAATATGATCCAAAAAAAGTGTATGTATATCACACGTACACAACCACACTAGGCCCCAATTACTATTGTTTGTACCCCTAAAAGGCTAGGAGTAGGGGGAGTATGGAACAGGCAGCACCCTCAAACCTTCAGAAGTATGAGATGAACCCCAACAACTTGGAAAGGTGGATCTCTCTCACACGTACCAACACAGACTATCCCCCAATTTAACTGATCCCCAAAGGTTTTTGATTAAATAGCGGAATAGAAAATATGATCCAAAAAAAGTGTATGTATATCACACGTACACAACCACACTAGGCCCCAATTACTATTGTTTGTACCCCTAAAAGGCTAGATGAGGAGTAGGGGGGGTATGGAACAGGCAGCACCCTCAAATCTTCAGAAGTATGAGATTGTGTTCACTGTACCCCACAAAGATTGAGTTCACTGCACCCCACAATGATTGTGTTCACTGCACCCCACAAAGATTGTGTTCACTGCACCTCACAAAGATTGTGTTCACTGTACCCCCCAAAGATTGTGTTCACTGCACCCCACAAAGATTCTGTTCACTGTACCCCACAAAGATTGTGTTCACTGCACCCTAAAAGGATGTTGTTCACTGCACCCCACAAAGATTGTGTTCACTGCACCCTAAAAGGATGTTGTTCACTGCACCCCAAAAAGATTGTGTTCACTGTACCCCCCCAAAGATTGTGTTCACTGCACCCCACAAAGATTGTGTTCACTGCACCCCAAAAAGATTGTGTTCACTGTACCCCCCAAAGATTGTGTTCACTGCACCCCAAAAAGATTGTGTTCACTGTACCCCCCAAAGATTGTGTTCACTGCACCCCACAAAGATTCTGTTCACTGTACCCCACAAAGATTGTGTTCACTGCACCCCAAAAAGATTGTGTTCACTGTACCCCCCCAAAGATTGTGTTCACTGCACCCCACAAAGATTCTGTTCACTGCACCCCACAAAGGATTTTGTTCACTGCACCCCAAAAAGATTGTGTTCACTGCACCCCAAAAAGGATTTTGATCACTGCACCCCAAAAAGGATGTTGTTCACTGCACCCCAAAAATGATTTTGTTCACTCCACCCCAAAAAGATTGTGTTCACTGCACCCCACAAAGATTGTGTTCACTGCACCCCAAAAAGATTGTGTTCACTCCACCCCAAAAAGATTGTGTTCACTGCACCCCACAAAGATTGTGTTCACTGCACCCCAAAAAGATTGTGTTCACTGTACCCCCCAAAGATTGTGTTCACTGCACCCCACAAAGATTCTGTTCACTGTACCCCACAAAGATTGTGTTCACTGCACCCCAAAAAGATTGTGTTCACTGCACCCCAAAAAGGATGTTGTTCACTGCACCCCAAAAAGGATGTTGTTCACTCCACCCCAAAAAGATTGTGTTCACTGCACCCCACAAAGATTGTGTTCACTGCACCCCAAAAAGATTGTGTTCACTGCACCCCAAAAATGATTTTGTTCACTGCACCCCAAAAAGGATTTTGTTCACTGCACCCCAAAAAGGATGTTGTTCACTCCACCCCAAAAAGATTGTGTTCACTGCACCCCAAAAAGATTGTGTTCACTGCACCCCACAAAGGATTTTGTTCACTGCACCCCAAAAAGATTGTGTTCACTGCACCCCAAAAAGGATGTTGTTCACTGCACCCCAAAAAGGATTTTGTTCACTGCACCCCAAAAAGATTGTGTTCACTGCACCCCACAAAGGATTTTGTTCACTGCACCCCACAAAGATTGTGTTCACTGCACACCAAAAAGGATTGTGTTCACTGCACCCCAAAAAGATTTTGTTCACTGCACCCCAAAAAGATTGTGTTCACTGCAGCCCAAAAAGATTGTGTTCACTGCAGCCCAAAAAGATTGTGTTCACTGCAGCCCAAAAAGATTGTGTTCACTGCAGCCCAAAAAGATTGTGTTCACTGCAGCCCAAAAAGATTGTGTTCACTGCAGCTCACACACAGAAAAATGGATGTGGATCACTGACACCTGCCTATCTCCAATCCCACACCACACAGCAATATCGATTGTAGTTTGTAGAACACAGTTTCCCTAAAATTCAGCAGACTCTGTCCCTAACAGGATTGAGAAGAGATCGTAGATCAGGATTGAGTGCAGATTCACCCCACCCCCCACACAGCAATATCGATTGTAGTTTGTAGAAGACACTGACCCTATAATTCAGCAGACTCTATCCCTAAAATGCCTACAACTCGCCCTGCCTAAACACTCCGACCTGTCCCTCAATTCTATCCGGACACAAATGGTTTTTTCCTGCCTATCTTTCCCTAATCAGCAGCCAGCACATTGATGTGTGCTCTGTCCCTTAGCTAAGCAGCAGAATGACGCTGCTGCGGCGGCTGCCTCGAACTTATAAAGACTTGGTCACATGCTTCAGACGGCCAATCACAGCTACTAAGACATTTGCAGGCATGGCTGGGATGGCTTAAGGCACACCAGTTAAACGATTGTTGATTGGCTGTTGAAAGCCCGCCATGAAAAGAGCGCCAAAGCATGCAAAACCCGGAAATAAAACGACCGAACACGGATTTTTACCCGAACATACAGTAAAGTGTCCGTGTCCGTGTTCGGGTAAAAAAAATCCAATTATTCGGTACGAACACGAATAATACAGTCCGTGTTCGCTCAACACTAGATATGACCTATACTAAAATTGTAAAATGATACTGTAAATAAGATGGAAATATTTAGCAGCTTATATTACAGGCAGTAAGGGGAAAGAGAGTATACAGTGCGTAAAGAAAAGAATCACCTCCTTTAAAATAAACACATTTTGTTGCTTTGAAGAATAAAGACACATTTTTTGTTGTATGCAGTTGAATTTACTGCAACCTACAACATCCAAGTGAAAGATATAACATCAGCATGTCAGAAAAAAATTGAATAATTTAAAAACAGAATCACTGAGGTTGAAAAAGAATCACCACCTCTTAAAAAAGACTTGTGAACTAAAACAGGTGTAGCTAATCACCTTCTCAATGGCATACAAAAATATCGGATTTTCAACTCTGGTCAGCTATGGTCATATTGATTAGCTCAGGATGAAAAGAGCTTTCCTGGAGCATTTCAGGCCCTGGTAGTGTAACTGAAGCAAACAATCAACTATTGGTGGCAAGAGATCTCTGGGATAAAGATGTGGATAAGCACAAGTTAAGAGATGGATACAAAAAAATTTCAAAGGCTTTATTAATGCCTACAAGCACGATGAAGTCTGTGATAAGAAAGTGGAAGGTATTTGGTACAACACAGACCCTCCCTGGATCAGAAGGTCATTTCAAACTGGATGAAAGAGCCAGGAGGTAACTGGTCAGAGAGGCTACCAAGAGGCTTACAGCAACTCTGAAGCAGTTGCAGGAATTCAAGACAAAGAGTGGTCATTGTGTGCATGTGACAACAATATCATAAATTCTCCACAAATGTGGCATTTATGGGAGGGTTACAAGAAAAAAAGCCACTCCTAAAGAAAGGCCACATGCAGTCCCGACCGAGTTTTGCCAAAATGTATCTTGAAGATTCAAAGTACACATGGAAAAAGGTGTTCTGGTCAAATGAGACTAACATTTAATTATTTGGCCTTAACTCCAACTGATAAGTCTAGTGGAAATCCAATACAGCTCACCATCCAAAAAAACACCATTCCCACAGAAAAGCATGGAGTTGGTAATATCCTGTTATGGAGGAATTTCTCTACAGCAGGTGACTGAAGCACTTGTTGGGATAGAAGGAAAAATGGATGGGGCAAAATATCGTTGAGTTCTTGAGGAACATCTGCTGCCTTCTGCCAGAAAGTTTTCAATGGAAAGAAGTTTTAACTTCCAACATGAAAATGGCCCAAAGCACACAACAAAAATAACACAGTGGAGAAAAAGGTGAAAGTCCTTGCATGGCCTAGTCAGAGCCCAGACTTAAACCCCATTAAAAATCTGTGGAATGATTTGAAGACTGCGGTCCACATACGAGCACCACCAAATTTAACTGAACTTGAGCAGTTCTGCAAAGAAGAGTGGGCAAATATTGCAAATTCTAGATGTGCAAAGTTAATAGTGACATATCCCAAGAGACTAAAGGCTGTAATTAAATCAAAAGGTGGTTCAACAAAATAATGACAAAAAGGGGGTGATCCTTTTTCCAACTCAGTGATTCTTTTTTTTTATTTTTTTTTTATTTTCTTCTGACATGTTAGTATTATATCTTTCACTTGGATGCTATAAGTTGCACTGAGTAAATATAGCTGGATAAAACAAAAATGGTGTCTGTCTTCATTTCAGGCTGCAAAGCAAAAACATGTGATTATTTTAAAGGGGGTGATTCTTTTATATACCCACTGTATATTGTTTGTCATAACTCATATTGATAATCGATTGTTGTGTGAAACATAATGCCAGACCACACAATTTCTGTTATAAAGCTAGAGCTATCTGATTTTTGTTCATTCCAGTAAACTGTTACATTTCAGCACACTGAACAGGTATGGTACAAACATATTGTCACAATGTCGCATTATACAGTACAAGTCCCAGAAGACTTTTGCGGGCTTAGAATAGCCTTGACTATCCTTCAGGCTTTTTCTAGGAATATCATTTTACAAGTTACACCTGCTAGGAGGTCAGTGAAGTGCAATATCTGAATCCAGAAATAGTGTCCCTATAGTATAATTTTATGTCTTCATGAATGATTGTCAATACAATACATGTTTGTGGTGTACCATTTCTGTTGCTCCTTGCTTTTCTTGTGTCTGTGTTCTGGTTCACTATGATGGACAATTCATGACTGACTATCTAGCAGTAAAGAGTTCTGTTTACAATAAAGCTGATTAGAGAAATCCATTAGAGATTAGAGAAATCCATTCACAAAATAATTTTCATCAATGGCCAATTTTATCAATGCGCTGTTTTCTAAACACAGCCCACTGAATAAACTGTGAGGAGGTAAAACTTGGACCATGGTGTTCACCAAGCTGCCATTTTACACTAATTACAGTAAATAGATTTGCTGATAAATACATAAATAAATAAAAGCAAGTATACAATTAAGAAGTAAAAAATACCACAATTTTATACTGTTTCCCCTTCATTGTTTGGTTTATTTTGCTGTTTTTTAGACAATGTGAAGGAAAAAAAAGACAGCACACATAAATAAGTTTTTTGGTATATTTTATTATCCTATTTTAGAAAATGTCAAATAATTGTAAAATACACAAAAACAAAGACAACAAAGACTTTTCAATTCTTTTCTGTTGTCTTCAAGAACCTCAAAATAAATACGGTAAATGAATTAATAAATAAAAAACAATGAAATACACCAAAAAATGCTCAAAACAATAAAAAAAAAAAAGCAAAAGCTCATCAAAGTCTTAAACATTGGCAAATCTATTTTAAGACAGAACTGCAATCAAAAATAAAAATAAAATGAAAGCGGCCACTTTTTCTGAAATACTCACCTTAAACCTGGAGCTGTCCCCAGCACTACTTCTCTGTTACAAAACTCCCTCAGTCTTTGCATTGAATGATGACAAACATCATTCGATCCACTTCCCGTGAATCCAGGCTGTCATGAACAGTGAAAGGAAAGCAGCATGTCCTTCTTTTTTTCTCAGCTTTCTCCTCCCATCAGCATGCTTTTTTGTAAGCTGATTTGCTCTTTGTGTTGCTTCTTCTACTCCCACTCTGAGATCTGCTGTAGAGGGACTGCAAGAAGCTAATACCAGGTCAAATTCAGGTACCTACGCTGCTATAAATTTCATTATGTACTGCAGAAATCTGTCTAATTTATATTTGCCTAGTGCTAGCTATAATTTTGCCTTCACAACTGTCTTTAGGGCTGATTCACATGCAGTCCAGTGTGTTTTTATTCTGCATCAAAAACACATGGGCAACATTTTTCGTCTATTCCAATTACCCTAGTTCCCATCAGTGTAGTGTGTTCCAGTGCAGTCAACAAAAGTAGAACATGTTGCATTTTTTCTGCATTGAACTCATCTGGAACGTGGCAAAGTGCATCAAAAAGGCATTGGAACACACATGTTTTCAATTGAGATGAAGAAAAAAAAGGAGGGGAAAAAATGCACTGGAACGCATCAAAAACACATCAAAAACATGCATGCAAAAAAAAATAAAAATTGCATCCAGGAATTTAGAAATTGTGGTATGAATCAACCCTTAAGGCAGTTTAATTTTGCTAAAAATCCCTGCTAATTAAGGGAATCTCTTGGGAACCCCCTAGATTTATCTGAGTTTGACAGCTCCCATAATCCGTTGCTTTAGGTGCAGTGAATAAATTACTGACATCAGTAGTTTATTCACTGCACTTGAGCAGTGTATTGTGGGACGGCTTGTGACGTCAGGTCACTATAAAAGAGCTGTCAAAATCAAAACAGCTCATTCGGCGGGAAGCCTCTGGAGAATCAGGAGCTTCTTCTCTTTTTTTTTTCTCTATTTTTCGTGTGGCCAGCGACTGATCATAGGGGGACAGTATTTTTTTATTTTTTTAATAAAAGACTTTTCCAAAACTGGCTTTTGTCATTTTTTTGTACACTTTTTTGGTGAATGGGCACCCGATATCCATTCACATAGAGGGGGGCCAGGATCTGGGGTTCCCCTTGTTAAAGGGGGCTTCCAGATTCTGATAAGCCTCCCCTGCAGACCCCCACAACCACAGCCCAGGGTTGTGGGGAAGAGACCCCTGTCCCCATCAACATGTGAGCAAGGTGCTTTGGGGTGGGGGGCAGAGCACCCACCCCCCTATGTTAAGGGCATGTAGTCTGGTATGGTTAAGGAGGGGGGGGGGGCGCTCGCTCGCCCCCATCCTGGCAAGCCAGGCTGTGTGCTTGGATAAGGGTCTGGTATGGATTCTAGGGGGAACCCCACACAATTTTTTTTTTATAAATTTTGGCATGGGGTTCCCCTTAAAATCCATACCAGACCCAAGGGGCCAGGTACGCAGTTTTTTTTTCCCAGCAATACTGACATAAGCTAATATAAACTGAAGTGCCTATATATATATATCTATATATATCTATATATATAGATATATATAGATAGATATATATATATAAATAACGTTGATCTCAAGGTTGAATACACTTTCCCGGCCTAACTACATCCTATCTCACCCTAAACACAGTGGATGAGATAAAAGTTAGGGAGAGTAGGTTTGGCTTCAGCAGGCTTGGTGGTGTAGGTGGTAGAATACCAGACTTGTCATGATAAGAGTTGTGAGTTCAAATCTGCCAGCCAGTGATTTATTTATTGGAATTCAGAAGTCAGAGAGTCCATGATAATGCAGCAACTCAAAGTTCCTGCGAAGATGCCCATTTGTTCGTCATTCAACGAACAAGCGAAAAGCCAATGTTTGATTTGAACTCGAAGCTCATCCCTAGTGTCATCATTGGAAGATTCCCCCTGCATTACTTTTCTCGGTACAACCCAAAAATTTGGGATTTTTCTTTTAGTTTCACTTTCAATGATAATGTTGAACAGGACAAAAAGACAGGACAAATAGAGAGGGTGAATCTCCCGTACAGCAATAAAAACTGACAGAAGTTTTAATCCCCCATCCAAAACTAAAAACAAAATGTATGTCTTTAGTTATACTTTAAGCAGGCCAGACTCTGCAGTGTTTTGGCTAGCATGGTAAAGAAGACCATTAGGGAATGTATTGGTTTGACCTCAAGGCATGTCAGGGCTCTAAGGATCCATGATATGTTTTAGGCATGAGACCAATGATGGTGGTGGGATAAAAAGGAAATGATTTTTAAGATAAATAAATCAATGTATGTATTGCTCAGAACTTTACAGCCAATGCCACCGTATGTATTAGCATACAGCTTTGAATGAGTTTCCATACATCGGATGTTTGGGGATATAGTCAAGTGGTTAGATAGTTTTAGAAGCTCTTACTGTAAAATAATTGTACATACAGTAGTAATGTTAAATTTTATTAAAAAGAGGAAGACTTGAAGCGGTCACAATCCTATGGAATCATTTAATGCCCTTTGAGGAGCCTTTGTTTCCCTTTCTCCAAAGAAAGGGGATGAAAATGGGAAATATGAATGAAAGGAATACAAGGGGCGCTGGATAATTCCTGAGGTAAAAAATAAAAAGGTTAGCTATCTTAATGTACATGTAGCTGGTTTATCTTGTCTGTAATAATATAGTTCTTGAAGCTAAGAAGCAGCTGTTAGACATTACCAGTAATTGCTGTATGCTGTCATCACATTTGCGTACAAGAGTAGAGCAGCAACAAACTATCAATCAGTAACGTGGATATTTCCACTGGCTCAGATCATTGAAAGTGCTTCTTCTCATTGTCATGGCAACAACCTCAGCAACCACACAGTTTGATGCTTGATTGCTTTACTCGCTATTCCGGAAAGCAGTTGTATTGCTACATTAATTTTATTTTTCTAAACCTCATTTATTTTAGATAGTAAATAACCTGGAACTAATTTTGAACCATGAAATGAAACCAGGACTTAGAACCACAACATGAAAAGAATTCATATTAAAATAATTCTTGATGTACACTACATAAATTTCCTAAAGGACCTGTGAGAAGCTATCTATTATAATAACCATCATATATCTCAGAAAAGACCAAACAACTATATGCTTAGATATTGTTCATTACATTACTGGATGTACAGTTTTCAAAAAATAGTTACATATTGCTAACAAGAAGGAAAGCAGGACAGAAGGATTTGACGCCCAAGGTACAGTGGTCAACGTATTAATTTACTCAAACATATATTTATAAGCCTACCTATATATTGACAATTCCTACTATCTCCAGTGCCACATGCAAAGGGATTTGGTTTGGAATTCAGTGATTATTTTAACTGGTGACAGAATTGTTAGTGGGCATCTTTAGAAAATAATTCACAGATACACTATGTTAAGCTGGCTATACATGTCCCTGATAAACCAAATAAAATGCGAGCCATTGGTGGCCCTGTTGGCATTCTGAAGCCGAACATCCTTTTGAAAATGAATTAGCCAGACAGAAAATTTGTGGGCAAACCGCGGTTACATCCAATCAGATGCAGGTGTTGTGGTTCTGGCTTTAAAATACAAAAGCCAGAAGGGAAGATTGATCCATCCATGCTAGTGTGGCTATGTGGATCAACACATATCTTACAGTGTATGGCCACCTTAAGGCTCTGTTCCAATTTTTGTGTTTCAGGAATGCATGTGTATTGCAGCATACGCACTACCATGTAGTTAAGTGTGCTGCGCAAGAAAAAAATACATACACTTTTATGGTGTGATTTGATGCGGTATGCAGCCCATTCCAATAAAAGCTTAAAAAAATGCACATCAAAGTGTGTGCATTACTGCAGTTCATAGATGTGAACCTAGCCAAAAGGTTGCTAATATACTTGGCTATTTCTCATTAATCAGGTGATAAATTCTGCTCATGCAAAGCAAAACTTGGTAACTATAATAGGCTGAAATCAACTGGATACTCCATCTAGGATTGAGTTTTTGCTTTAAAGGGTTAACATGGCTTTAACACTAGAGAAAAAAGAAGAATAAAATCTCATCCACTCTGCCACCATGACCTGATACAAGTTCAGATATGATGAAGGTTACAAAGCTCCTCAATGAATGGTCTATTGATGGTGTGGCAACTGGGGTGTGGTCATTGGCAAAACATTCCAGGCTTAAGGGGTAACTCCACTTTCGTGGGGGGGGATAGTAAATAAAAAAAAACAATATAGCGTATACAATTGCGACACAAAACACAAAACATAATGCAATTAAATGTTATTAAAAATCGCCTTTCCTTTTCAATCTGCAGCTGTTGCAATTTTCTGAAATTGCAATGCAATATGGCTACCTGGAGCTGTTCTGTACACAAAATGTGTACTGACCACACCCCAGAAACATAATTTCCTGCTTGTGTGATTGGCTCACCAATTTTCCCAGAAGTCTGCCTAAGATACAAGTCAGATTTCTGGCATCCCCTGCAACAAAAATGTCATTTTTGGTGAGATAATCCCAATAGGAACAGGTCTAAAGGGATGCAGGCCCAACAGCTTCCCTCATTAGAGCTCTACAGCTGCCACAGCTGATAGATAATTATGAAACCACTCCCATTAGACCCACTAAATCCTTGTAATGTACATAGATCACCCAGGGGGAATGTTACGCTTTAAGTACTACAATGAATCTCTATGAAATTGTATCATGCTGGGGCTGGATGGTAGGAAAGAAATAAAAACGCACGGGAGCTTTACTACTTCAAAGTGAACCCTAGACTTGAATTTTCAAAGTAAGGAGGACTAAACTCTGTATAAAGAACGCACCCTTATGAATTATTTTAACCAATTAGGGGGTGTACTAGCAGTTTCCTTGTTATGGCCATACCAGTGGGCTTTTATCATTTAGTAAAGGTGGTACCCAGAATAGTTTTTAAAGTATAAACAGAGCACATATACACTGCAAAATCACCACTGACCTGGAACAGAAGAACCTTCTGTCCAAATGTCTGACAAAAAGGAAGCACTAGCAATGAACTGCAATAGACAAAATCCGCACTTCATCTCCAAGTGTTGGGGCACTGACTGAAGGAAACTCTTGGGTACTGTAGAGCAATGTTTCTCAACTCCAGTTCTAAAGTACCCCCAACAGGTCATATTTTCAGGCTTTACATTATTTTGCACAAGTGATTTGATCAGTTTCACTGCCTTAGTAATTACCACAGCCTTTTCATCTGAGGAAATCCTGAAAACATGACCTGCTGGGTGTACTTGAGGACTGGGGTTGAGAAACATTGCTGTAGAGAAGCAATAGGCACCTATACACCCTGGTAAAATTCTGGTGGAGGAAAGGAGAGGGATTTTACTGGTCTCATAGGGAAAGAAAGCAAAAGTTTTCCCCACCTTGATGTCTAGGAACCAGTCTTTGTGTGAAGTTTTTTTTAAGACAAACCTGTCGAGTTTTTCTCTGCAGCAGGTAATGCTCTGCATACTCCAGTACTCCAGCTCAAAGGTACACTTAGCCTCTAAATGTTACAAAAAAAAAAAAAACCTGTTGGGCAGTGAATGAAGATTCGCTAATGTTAGTGGGTGAGAACAGACCAGATCGAGGTCACGTTTTAGGGTTTACCTACACAGGGTTTGCCTTGTAGCATGCACAAGCACAATTCCACACACCCCGACACCCCCACTCCCTCACATTGTTTTGGGCCCCAAAATGCTTCCTGCATTTACATTGTTGCTACCTGTGTAGGCAAAAAATGGATCTAATCTGCTCCAGTTTTTGAATTCCATGCTTGGGCATGTTTAGCAATCACAAGGATGTGTACCAAGCCTATTTTCACCCGATTTTCCTCCTTTCAGTTCTGTTCCGTTTTTACAAATGGAACAGAACCCCATTTTTTCTTCCGTGTAAAAAAAGGAAAGGAAGGAAAATCGGATGTCAGCGGTGTCATCCGCTGACATCCGCAATGCCATATACTTACATTATGTCCGCATATCATCCGCAAACGGATGGGATGATATGCGGGCACACGGAGCGGATGACAGAAATGTCATCCGCTCCGTGGAAAAAAAAAAAAAAAAAAGTCCCGCAGCGGACCTTTCACACGGAGCGGCCACAGGTTGAGCACCCATGAAGTACACCATTAAACCCAACAGATCATTTTACTCATCTCTAATTAACAGTTTGTGAACCCTTGCTAAACTGCACAATAAAGCTCACTCTTGTATTTTTTCATATTATCCTGCTTATTGTATCTCTTATAAAGCACATATTCAATAACACGGAACAAGAGAAGAGACTTCATGGAACTTATTCTGGACAGGGGCTTTTGGGGTACATCTTTCTAATAACTTTAGAAGAGCTTTGTGGAAAGGGTCATAGCATCAGAATCATTCGGTGCCTGAGCAGTTTCTCTATCAGTGGTGGGATCTATAATTAATATCTTGTATGTGGTACATGTTTTGCAAAAACCTAATAAAAATCATTTACAAAAAAAAAAATATATATATATCTTGTATGTGGTTTATCATAGATTTTGAACAGTTAATAAAAAAGTTATGCATTCAAAACTGAACAAACAATTGATGGAATAAATATAACATTAAATATAAGCTGGACAAACTGCATACAATAGTTAAATGTGCTAAACTGTTAAAAAACAACAGGGTATCCCAGAGCAACAAGTAATACCAAGTAGCTAGTGCTAATCAGAAATAATTTGCAACTGCAGAAGGTCCACTAAATTTACCTTTATTTAGGGCTCTTTCACACGGAGTGGACCGCATTGCGGTCCATTCCGGCACTTTTTTTTTTTTTTTTTCACGGAGCGGATGACACTTGTGTCATCTGCTCCGTATGTCCGCATATCATCCCATCCGTTTGCGGATGATATACGGACATAATATATGTTTATGGGCATTGTGGATGTCAGCGGATGACACCGCTGACATCCGATTTTGCATCAGTTCCGTCTTTTAAACGGAACAAAAATAAGGTTCTGTTCCGGTGGTCATCCGCTGAATGGATGGTCATCCGCTGACATCCGCAATGCCATTGACATACATTATGTCCGTAAATCACCCGCAAAAAAATAGGATGTTTTACGGACATGCGGAACGCCCGTGTGAAAGGGCCCTTACAAGTGTTCTATATTAAACAAACTATTTACATTGTTACTATGTAGGACTGCATACTTTTTTTCCCAAAATGATTTGCTTTGCATTTCTTTCATATTTCAAGGTGTGTGAGTGCAATTTCAGTTGGCTAAGAGAAAGAATGGTTTTAGGTCCAAGAAAAACACTAGCTTGCATCTCGCTAGGGTTGGATTAAAGCTGAACCAAAGACAAATTTACAGCACAGTTCTGTCTGACAGGACAGGCTGCCTGATTTTTATCTGCTGTGGTTCAGTAACACTTACAGGACTTGTTTCTCCACCAGCCTGTGACTGGACAGGGAGAAGAGAAGCAGCAAGCTGAAGAGCTAATTTCTCTGTTCTCTCTCCTCCTGTGAGAATGTCACTTGTTACCACATGAGCACTGCAGCACAAATGATTGGCTTCTTGTACTGCTTTCCCCTCTCCTAGCCTAAACTCTGCTGTACAGGGACTGCATGAGGCTGAAACCAAGTTACATTTGGGTACTTACACTGTTTGTATTGGAAAAAAATGTAATGATTTATTAAAAAAATACAGGGCTAAAATAAGTTGTGCCTTTAATATCTGCCTGAAGTTGAGCTTTAAGGAGCAAACAGAAGGCGAGAAGACCAGATTACAGGAATTAACCAACAGCAGGCCAGCCAGGGGGAGAAGATGAATGCCAGCATGAACATCAGGGGCACTCGAGTGCATTTGTGCCTGACTAAAGTAAAAGAGAGAATATGGATTTCTGTATTTTGTGATAAATGTTTGGAATATATACTGGCAGGTTTTCATATGACCACAGGCAGAGGAAAGGGAGACTGCATATACCAACAAACTTTAACAAAAAGGCAGTTAACTTTATTTTCTTTTAAAGCGTCAGTTGACCTTCACAGAATTTTTTTTAATGTGAACTAACACTGGACACCCTCCCCACCCCCCACTTTACTTACCTTTAGGGGTCCCAAGCTGTCAGCATTCCCACAGCAGCTCCATCAGTTTAGGGATTCTGAATTCCTGCTCTTTTTCATCAGACCAATCAGAATCCATGGCTGACCAATCAGAATTCATTTGGTCTGTCCTGGAAGCGCTAAGGGAGAAGAGCTGGGGTTTCATATCCCCAGACTGATAGAGCTGCTACAACTCCAGAGGTAAAAACTGCGGGTACCATGGGGGTTGGGGGGGTGTAAAGATGAACTAACCCTTTAGTCCCTAATCCATGGTATATAACACAAATATAACTTATCTATGTAGAGAATTGAGCTATACAGGATCTCAAGGAAGCTTTTGCAGACAAAAATACAGAGGCAGACATTGCTGAGCAATTTCTGAAAATGCTTTCCTGGCTGTCATACTAAACTTCCAACTTCAAAATTTCTGAGACATTGGCCTGTACTTGCAGGCAGCAAGTGAAGTCAGAACCCCTTATTTGCCTACTCATTCTGGGTCAGTGACTTAGCGGGTACAGAGGCCATTAGATTTGCATGCCAGCCAGGCAGCTGGAATTTTCAGAGAGAGAAGTCAGCAGTGAAATCTTCCATATTTCTCTCAGCTCAGTTTTTCTTTATACGTCTGCTTTGCCCTAGGATGAGCACCACGTCCAAGAGTTAGACAATGGCAGTCTCCAGTGCTGGAAGAGAGCCACAGCTGTAACACATACCAGCCATCCTGACCAGGTCTGTTTAAAGAACAGTCATTCTGGTTTAGGCAGTACTCAAACAATGCTAGAACAAAGAAATGTTTACCTTCAGAGCATATTCAGTACGCGGTGTCCAAGAAACCTGAACCAGTTTACAAGTGAAAGTGGATGATAGTGAAAGAACATAATAAGAACGAGAACACAAAAGGAAACAATACATGGAATGTTTACTGAGGCCAATAAAGGCTTTTAAATAGTTTGTATGTGCGCTCCTAAGTCGCAGGGTGTCTAGGCGCACAAAAAGGGGGGAGTAAAATTAAGGGTGCCACATCCTGAGTAGTAGTAGAGAGAATGGAAGGGAAGGAATTGGACTTTATTGGCACCGGTATTAAAATTGTATATTTTATTAGAAAATTCACAGAAACATAAATAACAAAAAACACAAAAGAGAGAGATAAAAAAGGCCAACATACAATGTACATATAATACAGTAAGGCAGCAAAGCCTCAAAACAGTGTGAAAATCGCATAGCCTGTCAAATACTAATGATTGTAACAACAGTCACATATAACAATCACATATATTACAGAATAACCTGTGTTCATGAGGCGGCCAAAGAGAGGGATAATGACCGTCTCTGAAGGTCGTCTGTACAGAGTGGGTACACAGATGTTAGGTTGAATCCCAGCTGCCCTACATGTTTCGCTTAACCTAGTAAGCTTCTTCTGGAGCATGTGGTGAAAACAGACATCTGCATAGGGACAAAACAATGATAGTAAATATCCTAATATATAGGCATACAAAGTAGGATTTGACATATATATGTAGAGGTTGTTGTACAGTCATCCAACTGAATAGAGCTAACAACCAACCAATACATGATTACTCTTGGGGCTACATATAATACCCTTGTCACACCAAGGGGAGGGGGGTAAAGGTAGGGAAGCAGAAAAAGAAGAGGAAAGAGGGGGGAAAAAGAAACGGGGGGGGGGGGGAAGGGAGAAGAAAAGGAGGGGGGGGAAAGGGGGGAGGGAAAGGGAAGATGAAGGGAGAGGGGGAAGGGAGAAAACAGGGAAGGAAGGGCCTGAATGCTGGGAGTGCCTACCAGGTTGGGCTAACGGTTGGGCTGCCAATCGGCGCCCCCGTTGACGTGGATAGTAGGAAGTGCTGTGGGTCGGCTGACTCACAAGGGCTCCATCCCCCAGCCATGACGTGGCCAGCCTTGTGCTGGGTCACCATGGTGACGCCTACGGCCCGCACATGTGCGGGGAATACCGGCCGGGGGTGATGACGTCACAAATGACTCATCACCAGGGACCACGGCGCTTAAATAGAGCGCGCTACTCGCTCTAAACATGGCGGTATCCCCATCCGGGGGGGGGGGGGGTATATATAGGGTCGCTGTATTGGGAGCATACTCATGCCTAACACACCTGGGTAAGTGCATTTATATATCTGTTTCTTTTGGGCTAATATGTCACCACATACCGCTGTCTGTGAATTTACTATCCATATTATCCAACAGGTCCTAGGCATATGAGGTGTACCCACCTCGCCTGCCCTTGTTTTGGCTCTATAGGTCGGGGCATTCTTTTCCTCCGGCCTCTTCATACAATCCCCTTTGTTGGGATCGGATTTCCATGACAGTGAGCCCTTGATTATGATCTGTATCTATGTGAGTGACGCCCTAATGAGATTCATTGGCTATTAAGTTGCTATTTCTGCTCTATTACACCCCGGTGTTTTGTGGGTACTGAATACAACAGGGATCTCTACATTTATTCCAGGCACTCTATCTTTATTTTTAATCTTGCTTGTGCATGTTGCTTCACTATTTGGGTCTGCTATTCCCTCTAACAGTCTAGGCATACGTTATTAACCCTTGCATGTAATTGGGGTTTCTGTATTGGTGGTTTTTTCACTTGCACTGTAGGTGAGGTTTTGGGCAATAGTCCTTACCCTAGCTCCCTTTTTATTTCATCAGTACCTGGTCGACTGTATATCCTACTCATTACATTATTCATTTCAGGTTATATGAAGTACTCTGTCTTATGTTAATTCCGGCAATTGTGTTAGGCAGTTTGCTCCAACCACAGCGTACCGACCCCCCTCGTTATTATTCCAGCTTACCAGGCTGGGTTTATTACAAGGTCTGATCACCTGAAATCTTTCTCAGGTATGTATCTTCGTTTAACACATGACTATAGTTGTGGTTCCTTCCACTAGAATATTCCCTCATACCAGATACCTGGTCCCTACTTTGGCTCCATTTGTGTCTGCGGGCCTGGTAGGCACTCCCAGCATTCAGGCCCTTCCTTCCCTGTTTTCTCCCTTCCCCCTCTCCCTTCATCTTCCCTTTCCCTCCCCCCTCCCTCCTTTTCTTCTCCCTCCCCCCCCCGTTTCTTTTTCCCCCCCTCTTTCCTCTTCTTTTTCTGCTTCCCTACCTTTACCCCCCTCCCCTTGGTGTGACAAGGGTATTATATGTAGCCCCAAGAGTAATCATGTATTGGTTGGTTGTTAGCTCTATTCAGTTGGATGACTGTACAACAACCTCTACATATATATGTCAAATCCTACTTTGTATGCCTATATATTAGGATATTTACTATCATTGTTTTGTCCCTATGCAGATGTCTGTTTTCACCACATGCTCCAGAAGAAGCTTACTAGGTTAAGCGAAACATGTAGGGCAGCTGGGATTCAACCTAACATCTGTGTACCCACTCTGTACAGACGACCTTCAGAGACGGTCATTATCCCTCTCTTTGGCCGCCTCATGAACACAGGTTATTCTGTAATATATGTGATTGTTATATGTGACTGTTGTTACAATCATTAGTATTTGACAGGCTATGCGATTTTCACACTGTTTTGAGGCTTTGCCGCCTTACTGTATTATATGTACATTGTATGTTGGCCTTTTTTATCTCTCTCTTTTGTGTTTTTTGTTATTTATGTTTCTGTGAATTTTCTAATAAAATATACAATTTTAATACCGGTGCCAATAAAGTCCAATTCCTTCCCTTCCATTCTCAATAAAGGTTTTTGTCAATAATGTGATTTAAGGGAACTCTATTCTAGCCACTTACAGGCAACCGAAGTAGCAAATATACCTAAATATACTTAAGATGAGTGCAATACATAAGTCATGCACAATGTAGACAAATATTTGAGAGCCATGCTCAATAATGGAATACAAAATGTCTCTTGCACACTTTACTAGCCAGCAAAACATCTAACTAAACTCTCTCAACTCAAATGTTCAATGATGGGAGAAATGTATGAACCGCATACCAATAAAAGCATGGAATTCAGTAGCATCTCTCACAGAACTCTTTCTGTAACCAGTCAATTCCTGTGCATAAAGCAGTTGGCTAAGTTATAGAAAACACACCATGGTAAGTATGCAGCAAGGCCAAACATATTTTAGCTTGTTTCTAGCCATCTTTACCTATGCTGCACCAATATTAGACCTGCTCATTTATAGCACCTTTTATTACAATGAAATGATATGATGATGGCTTAGTCCCACCAACAGTCATAAGAAGTCTAAAGCTAATTTCGATAGCAGCCAGTTAAACTGACAGTTAGGACTGTAAGAAAAAACAAAACCACCAGAAATGTTCACATGAAAAGCTGGTTAACAGTACCTAGGCGGCAGAATTTCCACTGAATTTTATATAATATAATATAATATAATATAATATAATATAATATAATATAATATAATATTTATTGACTACAAAGTAAGTTTTTCCATTCCAGTAAGATATCAACCAAGAAATGAGGGCTTTTATTTATCAAATATGGACCTAGAAAATATGTAATAAAATAAATACCCACAAGGGCAGGCACAATGGACTTGGTCTTTTTGTCATTTTTCTATGTTTCTTTGCTTCTGTGTAGGAATAAACAAAATCTTTCCAACAGCAAACTATTCTATGTCGCTACTTCTCCAGCATACCTAACAAAGTCCTGTAGACCTCCAAACTTTCATCTTTAAAGCAATGCCACATGGGCGGTGTCCTTTCCGATTAAATTTATGCGGAACAGACACAGACACAGGTGTCACAAAAGTAACATCCGTTCCATTGAGCTCCCATTCTGCAGGGGATCTGTGAACAGGTCCCCTGCTGAATGGGAGCTCAGTGGAACAGATCCTACTTTTGTGACACCTGTCCGTCCAGTTTTTTCCTCATGGAGCTTAATGGACCCATGTTAGGTTTATGGTTATGGGCAGGTGAATGTAAACCGAAATGCACCAGTGTACATTCTTTTCCCTCAAATCCATCACATTTATGTCCAAAATCCAGAAAAAGGCGCAAATATTTTCGTTTTTTTTTCTTTGGAGGTCCATTTACATCTGCTTACCCATAGGTTAACCTTAAACTTCTACTCAGACCTGACAGGACAAAAGACAGGCGGATCTTATCAGGACGGTTGTGTAAAAGAAGTCCAACTGAGACTTGCATTCTAAAATAATAAAACAAAAAATAAGCAAAGATATTGATTCTATAAAAAAGTGTATATATATATATATATATATATATATATATATATATATATATATATATATATATGTTAATGTACATTTTTTATTATCATTTTACAATTGCTTTGGCCCCCTGTGCTGCTGGGCCTATTGCAGTTGAATGCTACAGTTACACCCTTGTGTATGTAGTAAAATCACTTTTCTCTAACCCTGATGGAGAAATACCTTTTACTGGAATCATCTGCCCAATAAAATACTACTTAGCTAGACTAACAAACTTTTTAAAAAAAAGGAGAAATAATATTCTTTAAATAAAAATTTCCAGGATAATTCACCATGCAACTAGGTACAACCAGTAAGGACAAAGAAATGGTTATTATTCAACAACGCAGAAACCTTTAGTAAGACCTACACCACTTAGTAGGTAATTTCCTCACACCTTGTAAATTATTTAGCAATGATTCCTTTCCATCCAAGGAAATCAGTTTATGTCTTGAGCTTATTCTTTCCAGGAGCTAAATGTTCAAATAATACTATTTGCAAACCTGAAAACACATTTCTAGAAAATAGTCAAATCAATCATTTCCCTCAAGCCAATGAGGCACCTGTACATGATAATGTGTAGCCAAGTCAACACCTTGAGCATTTGGTTGGGTGGGGGTTTAAATTACTAGAATTCCTTTGACATCTCAAAATCCTGCTGGCAACGCTGAGAGGATTCTTGTGAAATATGAAAGGCAGTCAACTACAAATGACACATTAAATAGGAAAATATAATTAGGTACTTCAAAGAAAGAAAAAAAAAAGAGAGAGAGAGAGAGAGAGAGAAGGAGAAAAAGATACACAGACAGTTGGACAAGCATAAAGGAAATGCAGAAGGAGCATTTGTAGGAAGAATACATCATCAGTCATTATATGGTTTACTACAATAAACTCCACCAAGCATTATTACACAAGAGCATCAATTTCCTTTGACATGTTTATTAGTGACTGTATTTAACTATGGCTTGACCACATAAAAGCAATTCCAGCAACACTAAGTGGCAATATACATTGACCAGTGTCAGCCAAAACTATTTAATATGGTTTAGGATAAAAGAAAAAAACATCCTAAGTCTTTTCTTTATAATATTACCGATTATTTTGTTTGCAGAGCTTGTACAATCTCATGAATATTTATGTGACTTTTATGCAAATCCCAAAATAAAAATGCATTGAGCTCAATGATTCAGTTGGGTTAAGTATGTAAGATGGAATAAGGTAATTACCATTTTATGTGCAATTTATAGGCACCCTTATTCAGATGGAGAGCAAGTTGGTGTCTAAACATGGCTTGATAATGAATCGTGTTACCATTTAAAAAAAAACAAATCCCTCAGTTCTCCAAGGCAGAAATTATAGAGTGCAGCTCTTGCAAACACATGGCCCAGTGAGAAAGCTTCCTAAGCTGCCTGCGCCGGGGTTAAGATTTTGAATACGTGAACCATCAAAAAAAATCATGGAGTAATTTTAGACCAAAGGTCCTTATAACTCAGCAATACGATGCAATGCAATCCAGATTTATATAATAAAAATTACCTTTCTCCTATTGTTTTGTTTAATGATACTTAAGAAATAAAGTGTTTTTTTAAAGTGTATGTCCAACATAATCTTTTTAAAGTTATTGGACTGGAGTGGGGAAGAGTTAGAACCCTGGTCAGTTTTGACTGCTCTCCGGTGCTCCATTGGAGAGTTTTTTTTACTGTCTAACTGACAATGGTTTTAACTACTTAAGCCCCGGAAGATTTTACCCCCTTCCTGACCAGGGGGTTTTTTGCGATTTTTTACTGCGCAAATTTAACGGACAATTGCGCGGTCGTGCGACGCTGTACCTAAACTAATTTCACTTCCTTTTTTTCCCACAAACAGAGCTTTCTTTTGGTGGTATTTGATCACCTGTGCGATATTTTGATCATGCGCTATAAACAAAAAAAGAGCGTAAATTTTGCAAAAATAAGAATATTTTTCACTTTTTTTTATATGAAATTCCCCCCCCAAAAAAATGTAAAAATCAAAATTTTTTAACATTTTCGGCCAATTTGTTTTATGCTACCTATGTTTGGTAAAAAAAAATCGTATTTTGATTGGTTTGCGCAAAAGTTATCACGTTTACTAACAAAGGGAAAGATTTTTGTCATTTTTGGTGTTTTTTTTTTTAACGAGTAATGGCGGCGATCTGCGATTTTTTTGCGGTACTGCGACATTGCGGCGGACAGATCGGACCCTTGACTGACATTTTTGACACTTTTGGGGGTACCAGTGACATTACTGCAGTAATCAGTGCTATACATATGCACTGTTACTGTAAAAATGACACTGGCAGGGAAGGGGTTAACTGTATTGGACAGGGAGGGGTTAAGTGTGTCCTAGGGGTGTGTTTCTAACTGTAGTGGGACAGGTCTCCTATTGTAAAAACAGAGATCAACGGTTCTACATAGTAGAACCGTCTGATCTCCATTTTTACACAGGGGAGAATGACAGGCAGCTTGTTTACATAAGCCGTCCGCCTTTCTCCCGCTCTACCGACGATCGTAGTGTGACCCGATGTCCGCCGGTCACACGGCCGGACTTCTCTGTGAACGAGCCGAGGCACGCGCGCGCCTCAGCGGGCGTGGGCTCGCCCGCTATTGGCTCAAAACCCGGTGACAGGCTAGCGACGTAGATCTACGTCACTCTGCCTGGCCGGGGCTGACTGCCGCAGTAAATATACTGTGCGCAGTCGGCAACCGGCTAACAGACAAGAAATTAGAGGAAATCTCCAACAGCAACCCAAATAGTAAGCTAAACACTTTTTTTTTTTAAAGAGCAGAAAAATCTTGTATTGCAAAATCTTACATGCAGTCTTTTTCTTTCCATAAATATGTTTTATTCATGTGCGTCTTTTCTGGAAGTGTCTAATACTGTCTGTGCTGGTCCAGCCCCTCTGCCCCTAAGTAAACTTTTTTGTAGCTGTCTGGAGAGGAGCAAAGGGGAGTAGCAAAGGGGAATACTATAGAGCAGCCTTTCTCAACCTTTTCAACACAGAGGAACCCTTGAAATAAATGTATGGGCTCAGGGAACCCCTGCTAAAAATTAAAATTCTACAACTCGTGACACATTAGTGTGACAGTCAGTGGGAAGAATGCTCCTTACTCTTGTCATCATTGGAAAGAATTATCCCCTTACAGATAGCTAAAAGGAACAATGGTGTCATTGGGAACTTATCTGAGAGGCAGAAATTTCCCATTTCTCAAGGAGCCCCTAGCAACCTCAGGAGGAACCCTGGTTGAGAAACCCTGCTATAGAGTGTCACTTGAGAGACAGTTCTGAGTCTGCTGACATCATTTTGTAGATGACAGCAACCAAGCGGCAGTCTCAGGCCTTTGGATTTCACACATAAAAAAGTAAAATGAGCAAGTATTATTATAGGAAGATTTTTAGTAAAATGAATGGTCTAGTGACAGGGTCTCTTTAAGTAGGGTAAAGCTAAAACCCCTGTCAGCATTTTATCGCTGTTTGTATCCCTGTAGCAGATACTGCTTCCTATTTGCTAAAACCATTGTCACCATAACAGTAAGTGAGGGTACATCTCTCTAAGGGAAGCCTGGCAGATGTTCTTATCCTTTGGTAAATGACAAAAAGGAAATTTACAGTTATGCAGTCCACTAGATCTGGCCAGATCCCTTCTGTGTTTGACTCTGCAGGCAGGACTCAGACAGTCTCAGAACAGCAGTGTATTAAAAGAGAAAGTTTTTTTGGCCATACTTCTTTTGTGGGTCACAGAAGTACACTTAATTTTGCTCTTCTGTGACCCAGATTCAGCTAATAGCAGGCTATTGCCTGCTATTTGCTGACATGGCAGAGCCGCACCAGACCCTGAAATGAGCCCGACAATATTATTTTGATTTACCTGGCTGCCTGATTGACAGCTGGAGCCGAGACGCAGACCGACAACTGAGTGATCAGTGGTCATGTAATCGCTCAGTTCTTGGCCTTAGAGCAAATGTAGGACAGCTGCAGCATCACACAGATGCTGCAGCATGAAGGTGAGTATATAGGTTTATTGTTTTCATAAGCCTTTCTTTAGGTATGCGCTATCATACGTCTTTTTAAAAATTGCACATTTTATAATTCATCTGATTAGAACTTGGAAGTCCACAATCATCATCTGGCTTGGATTTGTTTAGAACTGTTTCTTTTAAGAGATGAACACAGCAACTGTCAAACTGGAGTGGTGCTGAATCATGAAAACTTGGGCAAAGAAATATAAAGCTACTGTTTCAAGCAACCAACTTTTAAGCTTGATTTCTCAGTGCAATTAGTCAATGAAAGCTAAAATCTGGTTGTTGGTAATCAGCCCTAGCCTTATGTTTCATTCATACTGTGACTGAAGTCATGCAAAATGCAGCTACACGTAGAGATCTCACTTTGTGGTCATATCATCTTAAAATATCATTCCACCTGCACTCGGTGCATATGTCATCTCTGTACTTGAGATTCTAATCCTGCGCACTTTCTGGAAGGATGTGCTATGACATGCACTCCCCCCCCCCCCCCACTGGAATCCCTAAATGATATAAGAAGCCAGAGGGTGCATCAGTCCAACCAACATACTGCATCTATAACTGAAATAATATTTCTGGATTGACTGACTTTTTTTAATGGGAACCTAACATTAGAAAAACATTGGAGTTGCCATTGATATCCTTTTCCTTCTGAAGATGCTAGTTGACTACCCTTTAGCATACTTTTTAACTTTCCAAAATGATAAAGAGGTAGTATGTATGCAAAATGCACGTCCCTTTCACCTCGTGGTTTCACAGACCACAAATACCTAATATGTAGAAAATGATTGCATAAGGCACACAATTTATTTTTTGACCTATATTTTCTCTTTATATTGGCTTTTCAAAATAACATATGGAGTAATATAGAGGTTGAAAAAAATGTAGTACAGCCTAACACTTTTGGTAGTAAAATAGTACCATTTATATAGAGCTGTACACATCAGACCAAACAGAGGGAAAACTGAGGCTGCATGAGGGACAGAGGGATATGGTCTCAAAAGATGGAGAGCCCCTCCAAATGAAGAACAGTTGAGAGCTCTCGCCTTAGTACTTCGAATCACTTGCCTTGAAAAGTATGCAAACAAGCATTCTTACTTTTCTCTGACTTTCCTGATCTACCTACTTGTTCTGGATCAATGACTAAGAAAGTAAGCCAGAGTCAAGGACAACAACTGCCAAGCTACTAGCAGTTTTATAAAGAGGCCAACATTGACAGCTCCCCCATATTTAAAAAATGACAGGTTCACTATATAGTATATGTTTTTATTGGTTTAAGTAGCTCTGCTTGTGTCAGTTTGCATATCCATTGGTTTTGCAAACCCCATCTTTCACTTGTAATATTTGACCTAGGAAAGGTCCACTGTGTCAACTTCCATCACACTTTATCAATTGAGAACCAAGATAGTGACAGGCATGTCTATGGTATTCATTATGTACTCCCAGTCCTCCTACCCATGAAATTGCAGCCTTACACATTCAGATCTTAGTGACAGTCACAATGTGTGAACTGCCATGAACATAAAGATAAGCTGATGACAGTTAGATGAAACATAATGATTGATTACAGTGTTTGAATGTTAAATCAGGAGCAAGCTTCTTAAAAATGATTCAGGAACTCAGTGAGCTGAAAAGACTACAATAAGACAACGTTCAAAGAAATACAATTTTTTTTCACACTCAAGCTTTGAAAAAAACAGATTGACCATATAGTGTAGGTTACAACATGGGTTCTTCCAGTTCGGCACATTTCTCTGATCTGATAAGAGACTGTAAAAGAGAAATTGACCAACTGCCCTAGGTTACAGAGAACTTATTTAATATCACCGTGACTGACAGGAGCAAACCACCATCAGTCGTGTCAGCAAAAAGAAAGAACTAGGTCAATTCCTATTAGGTAGGAATCTTCACCAGAAGCAAGAATAATTTAATGCACATGATAACAATATTAACCTAATATCTTGTCTGTTCGGGTAATTTAGCAATGTCTTGTACTCTGCAGAAGTGTAAGATCTATACATATCAAATGACAGTGTATGCAATGATGTAGCTTAGTCCTTAAAGTACATCAGCCAATATTAGCTTGGATGAAGGAGCTGTCCAATAGTCAGAGAATTTATAAAGGGGTTTTATTGGTGACAAATGATCTATAGTGTAAACAAATGATATTCTGTAACTTGTAGGAAAGCAGTATAGTGTTTGTGACAACCAGTCATTAGGTTCACATATGTGCTCTTGCATTTTTATGTGTTTCATTTTTTGTGAAGTATGTGCCAAAAACACGCATTGTCGCAAAAAAAGACGCACATGTACTTTTTTCCAAGAGGCACAGAAAAAGAAATGCACAGATGTGAATGGGCCCCATAGAAAATATGTGTTAATCAACACGCATAAAATCATATAGGTGCAAATGTGGACTAATATATTCATATATCATGTAAGCAATACAATGTAAAACCAAGGTTCCAAGGTACCAAGTTCAATAAAGATATCAAAAGTTCATCTACAATAGGCTTTTAATAGCAGAGCTACATAAAACCCTCAAATACCTTATAAAATTCTTGTTCATTTGGTCACACTGGAATACTAGTCATGCTCCTGGCTTGATCCATAAACCCTCATCAGGTTCACTCCAGTAAAAAGAATTCCAATTACTCTATGGCAAAAACCAATACTTGCTTACAGAAATAAACACAGTCACAATCACAGGTTTGTAGAAGCATTTCACGTTATTGATTTCTTGTTGTAACAATTACATTCTGTTTAAATGAAAACAGCTTCCTTTAAATTAACACTGGCAATGCATAGCGTGATTATGTGTTAGAACAACAGAAAATCCTTCCTATGCTGTTCAGTTTTCTTATCATCACACAGCACCATGTAACATCAGGCTAGTAAAATGGGATGAACAAGATGACAAAGATACAATTCTAGTTGTGTCTTAAGGTTGTATTTAGGGTACTCCTACCAAACTTCTGGCTACAAGGCAAGGGCGTTGCTAAACCCTGGCACCCAGAGCATGGGCTCCAGGTCTTCCTTTGAGTGCCCTGGGTCTTTTACTGAATGCCCCTGGTCTTTTTCCAAGTGCTTTGGGTCTTCTACTGAGCACCTTGGGTCTTCTACTGAGTGCATTGGGTCTTTTACCAAGTGCCTTGGGTCTTCTACTGAGTGTCCTAGGTCTTTTACTGAGTGCCCTGGGTCTTCCACTAAGCTTCCCAGGTCTCCTTGGAGATACGGAGATGATACAGTCTACGCATTATACAGTTTAGGAACATGGTATCATTTATCTACTCTTTAATTCTTCCGATATTTATTTTATCATCATAATTCCTATTACAGCTTTTAGACCGATTTATTTTTGTTCAGTTAAAAAAAAGAAAAGGTTATATTCTACCAGCCCTGCACCATTTTAATCTGGTGCCCTTCATCTATTAGGACACTAGAAATGCCCCTGCTACAGACCTCTGTACATCTAAGGGTCCTTTCACATAGGCCTTCCTATCAGATCTACCGATCATTTTTTTTAGGCAGACCAGATCAGATGCTCCATGTAACTCCATGGGCAGGCGAAAGTAAATGGACATATACGTGCACTTGCGTACACTTATCTGTGAGTCTGTCCATATCCAGAAAAAAAAGGAAAGCAACTCTTCTGTCCTTTTTTGTTTTTCTTAACCTAAACGTGATGGATCAGGGGTAGCCTGATGTAAACAGACGCAAGTGCATTTTCATCAGATCCAGAAAGGTCAAAAGGCAGGAAAAAACTGACACAGGCATGGATGTCACAAAAGTGACACTGTCCCGCTCTGCTGTGATTCATCAGAGATATGTTCACAGATCCCCTGCACAGCAGACCTAATAGAGATCCTTAGCCTTAGATTTGATTCAAAGTAGTCATAATGGTGTTCTAACAGCCCCTCAACATTTTAATCTGTGTGCTCAAAGGTACCCCTGGGCTTTTGGGATGTTAGAAACTCCTCTGCCACAGTGCAACTCCGTACACCTCATCCATCCATCAAGACTTTATAAACTGGAGAATGCTAGAGCTACATCACACACCTGTGCAGCATCAGGACCACTCTTACACACAGTCATTAAACCAAAATCCACTATCCTTCAGAAATAAGTATATCTTTAAAAGATAGATCATTGGATTTAAGGGAGTCTTACCTTAGCTCTCATTGGAGATAGTAGTCCTTCCATTTTGATCTAATCCTCATACCAATCCTATTCCTCCAGTTGAGTCAGCTTTGTTCCTTATTGAACCATCCCAGGAGCAAAGATACAAGCCAAGAGCCCAAGTAAATGAAGCAGCAGACGTGGAGTGAGTGTCAGCTTAGAGACTCCAGCGCTGGGCTTCCCAGTCATTAGCCTCCTGCACAGACAGCCTGCCTCTCACTCTCTGCTCCAGCTGCCTGCAGCTATGCTGCTTCTCCTGACAAACGATCCCAGCCTTACGTAATGCACAGAGAAGAAGGAAAGTGATCCCAGCACTGAGATCAGGTCACACAGGACGACAAGGGAGGAAGGTGTGCTCATTGTCCTATGCAAGGCACAGCTCAGAATAGGAAGAGCCCCACCTTCTACAGGCTTCCCTCTCATACATGCAAACCCACACTATATACAGTATACAACTACCAGTGTTTACTAACATGACACATAGAAGTGTGTAACTTGTGTATGTGTTATTATATATATATATATATATATATATATATATAAAATATATATTGTTTAATTAAAATAACTATAGTAGATGTAAACCCATCTGGACAACATTTCATTTGTTAAAGGCATTTTCCACCTTCTCAAAAGAAATAAAAAAATGCACTTTCAAAATAAAATAAAAAAAATGTTCATTTATATATTTTTTTGCATTTGAGCCTGCAAAGTATTGCAACCGTGATCAGTGGATTGTGGCTGGCTGACTGGACATACACTATTAGATTTTTGCTCAATCTGCAGGTACTCTATACAGCACTGATGGACAAATCAATATACAACCATACGACATAGCAGTACACTGTTTATCCAATGCACAGCGTACAACCATTTACTATATACGTATTCTACTGTACCAATATACTGCATATCCAATGCACAGTGTAAACCATATACCGTATATGTAAACCAGTGTACCAATATGCTGTATATCCAATGCATAGTATAAATGATATACTGTATATGTAAACCAGTGTACCACTATACCATTTATACAATGCACAGTGTACAACCATATATCATATTTGTCTACTACTGTACCAATATATCGTATATCCAATGCACAATGTACAGCCATATGCCTTATATGTATCCTTCTGTACCAATATATCATATATAAAATGCACATTGTACAACCATATATCATATTTGTATTCCACTGTACCAATACACTGTATATCCAATGCACAGTGTACAGCCATATGCCTTATATGTATCCTTCTGTACCAATATATCATATATAAAATGCACATTGTACAACCATATATCATATTTGTATTCCACTGTACCAATACACTGTATATCCAATGCACAGTGTACAACCATATACTGTATATGTATACTACTGTACCAGTATATCGTATGTCCAATGCACAGTGTACAACCATATACTGTATATGTATACTACTGTACCAATATACAGTATATCCAATGCACAGTGTACAACCATATACCATATATGTATACTACTGTACCAGTATATCGTATCCAATGCACAGTGTACAACCATATACTGTATATGTATACTACTGTACCAATATACAGTATATCCAATGCACAGTGTATACAACCATTTACCATATATGTAAAGCAGTGTACCAATATACCATATACCCAATGCACAGTGTACAACCACATACCATATACTGTATATAAAGCAGTGTGCCGTACCAATATACCATATATATCGAATGCACAGTGTACAACCATATACCATATATGTAAAACAGTGTACCAATATAACATATATACAATTACCAGTGTACAACCATATATCATATATGTAAACCATTGTACCAATGCACTGTATATCTAATTCACAGTGTACAACTATATTTGTATAGCATAAATCCAATGCACATAGTACAACAGTATATTTTATATGTATACCAGTATACCAATATACCCATACAGTATATCCATTGCACAGCATACAACCATATACCATATACTCTATGTATACCAGTGTACCAATATACCATTTATTCAATGCACAATGAACAATAATGCAGCATATTAAACAGTTAGGTACATAAACAAAGTATACATACATCCACTAAAGTATGTAGGTACAACAACAGAATTTCAGGAATGTCCCCTTACTGGGGTTTCCACCTGAGTAACAGGACATCCCTAAAATGTTGTTTCTTGAGACCTCGCTCCTCCTGCTTTTTTGTCATTTTATGAGTTGCCTGTATAATTTAATGTACTGTATGTAGTTATACTTTATTATGTACCTAACAGTGTATTGTGCTGCATTATTGTACATTGTACAAAGGGTATTCTTGCTGCTCTGTGTTAGTTACTGTGTACATATCCACTTTCATTTATGTGCATGAGACTATTGCTGTGCTAGTCATGTTTCCCCTTATGCTGAAACATCCACTTGTAGTCTCCATCGGAAGTCAACAGACCGACAATAGAGGAGAAAAATTGGGAGACAGGGAAAGAGCATTGTCACTCTATGGTTGTGGGCACCATACCTTTGTCAGTCTTCCTTATTTACTTGGTGGTATTTAGGGTCTGGTGGGTGGAGTCAGATGGATCAGTTGGTTGATTCTGCATAGAGGTAATTTAAGGAGGCACTCCACTTGTTAGAAGCACACTGATAGAGCCAGAATTAGATTACCTAAGGCAGTGGGCTGTATGCTCCCCTTTAGGGGAGCAAAAGAACTGCTCACTGATGGAGATGAACAGAATGGAAAGCATAGCCCCTTCTATGGATATATTCTGTGGAACAGTGTGAACACTGAGACTCTGCATTTGGAGTCACATTGTTACAGAATTTGCAAAGTTTTGTCTGTGAAGAAACTTTGACTTGACTATTGATGTAACCTTGCAATGTTCCTTTATTATTACAAGTAGAGTTAAAGTGGTTGTAAACCCCATTAATGAAATCTGACCTGGGCACATATAACTGTAGTGTTTACTGATCTCTCTCCAAAGCTCTGAGTGCCATGTCTTTCAGCTACTCCATTCTTCTGTTATCAGCAGGGTCACTTATGATAATTTCTCTGACACAGGAGATTAAAGCAGCTTGAAATTTGTGTAGGAGATGGAACTTAGAGAAAGATAAGCAGAGAGCTAGTCTATTTACACTGCAGCTCTGCAAGTTTCTTTGTTCCACTGCCTATGTGGAGTGGGGGTGTGTGCCTTTTCTCCAATCAGCTCACACACAGTGTATGCCAAGACTCCACACCCACTGCTGAATGAGGAAGAAAGATTTCTCACACAATCTGCACTTTCTAAAGAATGTAGAAAGGAAAAGACAGCAGATATACATGTAAAACTTATGTAGGGAGATTTGTTTAATCGTTGTGTATCATCTGAAGCTGTTCACTTCACTGGGTATATGTATGGGCTCACATCCACTTTAACCTTCTGTTCAAGGAATGACAATCCTGTCTGGACATTTGTCTGGACATTTGTTTATTTACTTGTGAACTTGTGAATGGAGGAAAGGGGACAGTTACCATTAAAGCTTTTTGTGGCTCTGTAGCGGTACTGAATAATCTGGTTCTGCCAGGCTAAATGCCACCCAGTGTTCCTAAAAGGGCAATGGTGTAGCCGATGTTCTGCATACCCACTGATACTTCTTCAAAATTTTGTGATGAGAACTTAGGGAGCCCTAGCAAGATAAAGCTTTAGTTCTCCTTTATTCTTCTGCAACTACTTTGCACAGGGCAACGCCATGTTCCAACCAATATTTAATTTTCATCGTGGTATAATAGGGATAGTGATCCATATCCACATCTTTTGATAATTGCATGCATAGAGGTAGACAAACTGGGGTTGTTTTACTAAAACTGGAGAGTTTCAAATCTGATGCAGCTCTGCATAGAAACCAATCAGCTTTCATTTTTTTTTTTTTTTTTTTGTCAAACCGTAATTGAACAAGCTGAAGTTGGAAACTGATTGACTACCATGCACAGCTGCATCAGATTTTGCACTTTTCAGTTTCAGTAAATCAAGCCCATTGTGATTTTCTATTATGAAAAACAATAGGTACGATTGCAGGTGCCGTCATCCTAAGATTGGCCATAGACAAGCAGAGATCTTCCTACAAACACTGGGCAAGGTGACTTCTGCCTATCATTCAACTAATTATCCTGTGCTTCCTCAATGAGAAGAAGGCATACAAACCTGTTTACTAATGAAACTTTTCTCAGCCTTTTTAAGGTGTGACATCTTTTAAAATTATGCAAAATTCAGAGGCACCCCAGTCTAAAATGTAAAAAAAAAATGAAAGAAACCTTAACAAATGAATGCTACTGCCTTGATGAAATTAAGCTGACATCAGAAGTCCCCTGCACATCAAAGGGCCCCCTATCATGTTGGAGGTCCTCCATCACATTAGAGAGCACCATGGCAACTCATGATGCTGATCAAGGTAAACCGGTTCCTGTACTCATGGCGCCGTGGGGTGTCAAGGCACCATGGATGAGAAACACTGCACTAAGGATTAGCCAAGTGGAGCTGGAAAGTCTCTACTGGCATATGCAACCAACTCCAGGGTTGAACCTTTTTTGAAGCCAAATAAAGCAATAGTTAGCTTGCTAAGGCCAGTGTAGTACAGAATAACTTCATCTCTTATATAATCTAAATGCATATACACATTCACAGACATACACTGTATTGGCACTGTGATTCCTTTGTCACCAGGATCTTCCTATAGCAAGTGTGTTTTCTAACAGCCCACGGGTGAGATAATGACCAAGTCATTCTCCGCTCAGACTAATAAAGCAGACCTCATTGGCCTGCCTCCAATCGATGGTAAAGGTCCCCTTTTTCCTTTTGCATTATTAACTCATTCTTCTGCCCTCCAGCACACAGCACACATCTATGTGACATGCCTCTCTTCCCCCCACATGCTCTTTTTTTCACACTCGGGAATACAGCTCCTTACAGATCTCAGTGCCATTAATATTCATCTCAAAACAGTAACAGTGCTGGCAATGATTTCATAAAGAGCATTTTTCATTAGTGTGAGTAAATAAAATAGCATAGAAATGATAAATGATTGACTTCCTAGGAGAGATAAACTGGAATATTTCAACACATTTCTAACATATTTTCCATTTTTATAACACTTCACATGAGACATTACCTGTTCTGGGTCAGATAGGCATGTATTTTCCGCAGAATCAGTGCACACACAAAAGTTCTCCTAAGGGACACATAAGGTGAATATGTGAACATAAATAAGGATATAGTACAATAACAAAAATAATAAAAAGCCATATGAAAACAAAGCCTTACACTCAGATTACATAACTGATAATTGGATTGCTAGAGCTTATTCCCTCATGAACTGATTTTTCTTATAAATGGTATTTTTTTTTATGGGAAACCTTTCTTGGGACAAACACAAAGGCTGCCATTAATGAATTCTCATTCTGTAAATGCTAGCTGCCTGGCTGTTATACCAGCCTTTTGAATTCCGGACTTTGAGCTACTACCCCAGAACAAGGATGCACAGTTCTTAATTTTTTTGATGAGTTTCTTGACCTGCATACTTCTAACATAGTGATTTAAAAAGGCCAGATTGTCAATGCAACAGCCAGGCAATTAGCATTCTCATACTTCTTCTAGGAAAGGTTAACTTTAAAGCTGAACTCCAGGTATGATTTAATTGTATACTTAAATTGGTCCAGCTTGACACAATTTAGGTATGCATATTTCATACCTGGAAAAGTGACAATCGCTGTGGCAGTTGGCTTGGCCAAGGTGGAACACAGGGACAATGACAGTCTCTACTTACTCCAATCAGAGAACAACTTACCATAATTTAATTTAAGAAATTACAAGGTAATCTTTGCAGCAGTACCAAGAGATAAAAAACCTGTGGTCAGTGTGAAATAGGGAAACTGCTTGGCACAGGACCTGGGAGTGATTATCACTGTACTAGTGCCAACTACTACAGTGATTGTCAGCTTCCCCAACGAACCCTCAGGTATTAAATATGTATGTAGCACCCTCAGTGTTAATAGGTGAGGTCAATTTAGTTTGGCTCCTCTGTAGGAAGAGGAGCAGGGGTTAATTTGTGTTTTGATTGTGCAGTGCTTCAACGGACGTGGCTCTGTTACCTCCCCGTGTTTTCTGGAACTCTGTAGATAGTTTTAGAATCTGGCGGGTGGAGGAGCAGAGACTGCAGCCTGCATATTTATGGAGCTCTCACCAATCCCTGAGGAGGCAAGGCTCAGTAGGCGGGGGGGGGGGGGGTAGCCCATAAATACTCAGAAGCCTGGCAGGGGGAGTCAGGGGAGCAAAGTCCAGGCTCCAGTTTCATGGAGGTGACCCCTGTGCTAGGGGGCTCTGTCCCTGGGCAGAAGGAAGACCAGAAGAGGGAGAGAGCAGAAGAAGCTGAAAGCCTTACACCTTTTATCAGCCTCAGCTATGCCTAGCTGAAGACATCCTGAAATAAAGACCCAGTCTGTATAGCAGCTTGCCTATACAGCAGGATCTTGGATTACAAAAACCACCTAAAGGGACTGAGTGAATAACTTCCATTTTACTTACCCCAAGCCTGTACAGAGAAGACAGTAAGGTGCAATACTTTACATGTCTGGGACAAGGGGACAGATTAGAGTCAGCGCAAAGCAGCCAGAAATGCCCATATATCTAGCTTGGGACAGTAGTAGCCAGGTGCCTTGGTATTCCTGCCAGGAGCAGCACTTCCATCTTTGGAACTGTTTATTGTCATTGCAGCTTCACCCTCACTTCCAGGGGTGGACAGCTTAGTAGGAGTCAGTTCATAGCAGCCAGAGACATTAGCAAGTCCTCAAGTGTTTATTCAAGTTCTTAAGTTCTAGGCATCCCATGCATCCCTATTCCCTATCCAAGTCCATCCTTTAAATAAACAAAACCAAAACCCCTGGACTGAAGATGTGAAGTATGAAAATGCCTGTTGCCTAGCTGTGTGAGGGGAAGACTCAAAAATTCATGTTCCAGGACTGCTTTGTCTTTTCTATCTTTTTCATCACTTAGGGCCCCTTCTACACGGGGTGGGCTTAATTGGAGTCCACCTGCTCATCAGAGAATCTGCCCACTGATCCCTGCTAAACAGATGTATGGCTGGTCTGTGTTTGCTCTGGTTATGCAGAGCAGACACAGACACAGCCTGCTCTCCTCTATGGGCGGTCAGATGTAAATAGACTGCCTGTCTGTTTAGACACATCTGCAATCCAACCTGATCCGCCAGACAGATGAGGATCAGGTCTCTGTCTGTTTTCAATGGATATAATTGGATCAAATGTCGGAGGGTGTCAACGGACACATGTCCATTGACTCCTGCTGCTTCATAGAGAAGACTGGAGGGTCCGATTGGGTCCGCCTGAAAAACTAACAGGCAGTGCTTAGTGCTGATGCAGTGCTTCTTTTTGTTATAAAATTTGCATACTTACATTGATCCAAGACAGACATAGGTAAAAACATTAAAGATCATACCTGAAGGTTAGCAATTTTAGTTATGAATGCTGTGCATCATTTATTGGCTTTAAAAAGAACAGATGGTTGATGCTGAACATTTTTTAGACAGCCTTATTTCTAAAGTCCACTTAGACTAATTGCTGGAACCCTAAAATGTCATCTTAAATGAATGTGCTCTTTCATGGAACAGCATGTGATCTCAATGAAACTTTATTTTGTATATGAATGCAACTTGAAAAGTATTTTGCCAGGTAAAACATTAGTGGACAATGCTGTATGTAGCACACCCCCTTAAGGGCCCCAAAGTAACTGGGATCCCCCACACTGCATAGCCAGGCACACCAAATTTTCACAATCACTCCAGAGTCAGAGAACAGTCCTGTACTTTGTTTTTTTCTTTTATTGAGGGACATAACCTAAATAGGGATGGGAGTTTATGGAATGCCCGCTTGATTTTAAAACAACTTCAGGGACAACTCTTCCTACATACAGTCCTATATAAAGTATTTATACACTCCACTGCTTCCTCCAGCACTCACTTGCTCGCAGAACTCAGCTCACACACTGTTAGTGGATCTGACAAGGTCAAAAGCCTGTTATAGGCAGAAACCCTAGCCCCTTAGATGTGTAGCAAAAGTCAGTGTCCAGCACTAATCACTTTTCCTGGGGCTAATGATTCTAGCACCACCTCTTCAGGCACTGCCAACCCACTGGCTGTAGCTGCCTCTTTTACTATCCCTCCAGGCTTACTTCTCCACAGTCCTCCTAGACTGACACTCACCAGCCCACCCAGGTGAATTCTCAGGAGATTTCTTAGACGTGCTGACCTGTGTCCACTGCCCTCTCTCCTTGCCCCCGTGCCTCCAGGAAGGGTTTCCTTAGTGTGTTGGGGGGGGGGGTGGGGTCCTTCCAGCACCCAAGCCCCAAACCCAAGGTCAAACCCCCCACCAGACTAGGGGGTGCCCTGCAAGGGCCTCCGACAGCCTCCTCAGTACTCCTCTTTCACCAGACTGGCCCCTGCTGGCATGACACATAACTATTTATGAGGTAAGCTGCTCCCTGCAAACCCATTGTGCTGGGGATTGGCCAGGGTCCTCATAAATATGCATGACAGCCCCTCCTAGCCTCCTCCCACTACATCTAGAACCTTCTCCAAGGTTCCAGAAAATTGGGGGAGGCACCAGAAAAGCTGTCAGATAAATCATCCTGCCTCCCTGAGTCACTCAACCCTGACCCAGATTCAGCCCAGGCCTGGCTCTCAGCCAAGCTAATTTACTTACACTAACAACTAACTATGTACACTAGCTAGAGGGTGCTACATGTAAAAGTAACTAAAGAATATGTTGAAACAGAATAGCATACAGAAAAAATTGGTGATCCTACTTTACCTGTATACAAGGAAAAATAATCAATTTATCATCCACAGCAGTCAACACTAGATCTAGTCACCAATTTATTATATTGTGGTTCCTAATTTAAATATTGTATGTACGTCATCTACCCTATTGTGTAAGTATCTTGTTTGCCTTTTTTTTGGATCGTTTGCGTCTAGCTAGCATGATGATTTTAGAACAAGTTTTTTGATGTTGATCATTTTGTGCATTGTCATTGCGCAGCATTTTAAGAAGTCAGAGGCTTTTTTTGCCCACGAGGCTATCACTTTTGGGTTGCCTGATCCTTAAAGGGTTAAGTCTATGTCTTTGCATTAAGGTTGAGACTATTAAGATGATTTTTATTTTTAGGCGCCCAAATACAATTTATATGAAAACAAGTAGTATACTGCATCATTAGTAGGGATGATCGAACAGTTCGGGTCGACCATCGGTTCGACCCGAACATTGACTGTTCGAAATTCGGCCGAATTCCGAACTTTTTTCGGAAAAAGTTCGGAATTCGGCAACCAGAACCGACCAAAATGCAATGGGACAGGAACTGGGCTTTAAAAGCCCGTGATTGGACCAGAACCATCAGTAAAAGCCAATTGAGGGGGCAGGAGAATGCTAGGAATGTGATTGGAGTGACTAGGGGGTCCAGAGGCCAATCATTAGTGAATACGCCTCCCAGTATATAAGATAGCCCCGCCAAATCTACCATTTTAATACAGGGCTGTGGAAGAGAGTGGAAGCAGTTCTGTTACTTCTGCTCTCAAAGTGTCATTTAGCAATTATTAGTGTGAGGAAAGGGATATCTAGTGTAGTTAGGGTACTATTTTCCACTATAGTTAGATTTAATAATCTAGTTTCTGTAGGGAAAGTGTTAAGTGTAGGGGGACCGTAGTGTAGTGTAGGGTTAACTGACTCTGACTGCTATGGCAGGGTGACAAAACCCTTCCATTTCAGGGTGACCGCTATAGAGAAAAGATCGTTTCTCTTAGAACACTTATAGAACCGGATAGTGGCTTCGCCCCTGTCACCCTGCATTTTGTTGCAGGCGTTTATAGGGCTTTTTTGAGGACATGTTTGGAGTCAGGCATGACATCTGAACTTTTGTGTAGGGGTATATATACACACACACATGTATGTATATATACACATACACATATGTGTATATGGGTGTTAATTATTTCATTAGCACAAGCATAGTGCTCTACTACTTTCACACCTATATATGTGTATGTGTATATATATATATATATATATATATATATATATATATATATATATATATACATACATATGTGTGTGTGTGTATATACCCCTACACAGAAGTTCTGATGTTATGCCTGCCTCCAAAGACCCCCAAAAAATGCCCAAAAGAACGCCTGCTACTAAACCGGCAAGGTATGAAAATAGCGGAGCCACTATCCTGTTCTATATTAATTTGAATACAAACTAACTTTTTTTTTTTCTGGTTCTGGACATGCTACAGAGCTGAAACTTCACAGGTACACTTTTTAGACCCCCCCCAGACACTAAATCCAAAGAAATCTCTTTTTTTTTTTTTCAATAATTTTTTCAATAATTGGCTCTCTATCAAAAATGACAATTTTTAAGAACTTTTTTTGTGTGATTCATAGTCCCTGGGGCATGACCCAGAACCCTAGGCACTTTTTAGGGGCATTTATTGGGTTTTAGGGCTTCAAAATTGTGTTTTTTGATTACCGAAGTTCGGGTCCCATTGATTTCAATGGGGTTCTGAAATCCGGGCCGAACTTTCAGGAAGTTCGGGTGTTCTGGTCAAACCGAACTTTTGAAAAGTTCGATCATCCCTAATCATTAGAGGGATTCCCCTAAAGTGTATGTGAACTCAAACAATACATTTCCCCTATTTCGTCCCTTGTGATCTTCTAAATATAACAATATACATTTTTTTTGTTATATTTCTGATATCTATTTGTTACGTGTAAAGTGATAATTTATATTGTAAGAAATCTTGTGAACCGGTAACTTTCTGTGTAAAGAACCCCCATACACAGTTTAACTGTTCTCCCCAATTTCATTAAGTGCCTGAAAGCCACTTTTCACTTCTTAGGCTCCCTGAAACTGAAAAGTTATTTCCCTATGCTAGGGTCACTATTAAGGTATATTTATATCACTATCATATCTCCTCTCAAGAATCTTTTCTCCAGTAGAATATCTTTAATCAGGGCTTTTTTTCAATTCTGCCACCTCCCGCACTAAATGTATGTAATGGCAACAGGTGCTGGAGCGTGCTGTAGAGTCTATTGATGCTCGCTGCTAGGGGATCTATTGTTGCTGGGGGGAGGCTCTATTGTTCCCCGGGGTGGTCTATTGTTTATAGCGGGGTAACTATTATTGCTAGGGGGGCCTATGTTGTTTGGGGGGTCAATTGTTGCTGGGAGGGATCTACTGTTGAGGAAATCTATCATTGATGGTGGGGGGGGGGTCTTTTTTACTCGGGGGGGGGGGGCAGTTTTAGCTGGCTTCAGGAAATCCATTGTACTGCTTGTCTTGTTATCATTTACCTTATTCCTACAAATTACAAATTACAATGATACTTGAGTCTGTATTCTCTAAAATGCGTGATACTGGGAGGTGGGTAGGGGGTAGAATCATGGGACAATGCTCAGAATGGGATAGGGGACAGGGGCAAGGGGTGACTTGGAAGGGGAGAGTACCTTAACCTATTCTCTGAGAAAAAAAAGCTCTGAGTTAAATGCTTGTAGTCGTTCCTCGTAATTAAGGTCCTCCAGTCCCCTTATTAACCTTGTTGCCCTTCTCTGGACTCTCTCTAGTTCCAGCACTTCCTTCCTGAGGACTGGAACAGAACTGGATGACATACTCAAGATGTGGCCGAACCAGAGTCTTGTAAAGTAGAATTATAGTTTTATTTCTTAGTAAATACCCTTTTTAATGCATGCTAATTTTAATGTATGCTGCAGCTTGGCATTGCATGCCGTTTCTTATCCTGTGATCTACTAGAACCTCCAGATCCTTTTCCATCCCAGATTCCCCTAAAGGTCCTCCCCCTACTGAGTAACTTTACTGAGTAACTTGCATTCATGTTTTTTAGCCCCCCCAAGTACATTACTTTACCTTTTTAAACATTAAATCTCTTTCTTTTTTTTTTTCAATCAGATTTTATTTTTGAAAATGTTATAACAAGTAAACACCAAAAAAAAAAAAAAAAAAAGAAAAATCAAGGTCAGATCATCATTCTTAATCACATCTAGTCTTCCCATAATATTCACAGATTTTCGAGAAATCAGAAATATTCAGAAATTTTTAGGAATATTCAGAAATATACAGAGATAAAAAAAAAAAAATCAGAAATACTGTGGAACAGATAGTATATAACTCTTTTACAGGTCTTTCTCCCCTAAAAAAAAGGGGAGGGGGCCCGCTCGCCCCTAATGTTTATCAAGGATTTAGATTAAAATTAGAACACGATGCATCAATCCACTTTTTCCATTTCCTTTCAAACTTCCAAAAAGTGTTACATTGAGCATAAGTATGTTTTTCAACCATTACATGCTTATCTATTTCCCGAATCCTGTCCCCCAAAGTAGGAGGATTAGGTGACACCCAGCGAGAGGCTAGCAACCTACATGCAATAAAAAGATATTTCAAAATAGCCACTATCTGATCATGATCCATGCTGTCAGGATTCACATCAGGGCCGGACTGGCCTCCCAGGATACCGGGAAATTTCCCGGTAGGCTGCCAAGTCCCCCCTGCCCTGGGGCTGCTAAGGACCTTAAAAAAAATTTCCACGGCCGACCCGAAATGCGTACTGCGCATGCACCGCCACCGCACGGGAAAGCCCGTACACGTTCGGCTATTCCCAGGCAGACGGTGCATGTGCAGTGACGTGTTGGCCCTGGGTGGCACCATTTTCAAATGTAAGGCGCCTCACCAAAAGGTAAGTGAGACTCCTCAGGAGATGCAGTGCTGCGAGCATGGTACAGGAGATTCTTTATGTTTTTTTGCCCCCAAGTGCATTACTTTACATTTTTCAATTTTAAAGTTAATTTGCCATGTAGTTGCCCACTCCTTTTTTTATACGTTTTTAGTATAAGTTTTTCTAAAGTTTCTGTATCCTGCTGTGAGATTTATCTATTTATGCTAACTTCTTTATCATTTATAAATAAAATAAACAGAATTGGTTTCAGGACAGAGACCTGGGGCACCCCACTTACCACTCTGGACCATTCTGATTTATCTATTTATCACCACCCTTTGTAAGCGCCCCTGTAGGCAATTTTCCTTCCAGGTACATACCCTATGGTCTATGCCAACAGGCCCCAACTTCTAAATTCGGTGTTTATGGGGAACAGTCTTGAATGCTTTTGCAAAATCTAGATACCACATCCACAGGCCTTTCTTTATCTAGATGGCAGCTCATTTCCTCAAAGAAAGTTAACAGATTGGTCTGGGAAGAATGATCTTTTTTATTTCTACTGTTCTTCACTTTGTGCCTCTTACACTTCTTATTGTATTCCTTGTAATATTGGAATGCTGATAATGACCCCTTAGCCTTAAATAATTTTAAAGACCTTTTTTTCTCTTTAACCACCTAGGCGGTAATCTCGAGCGTGACTCTGGGTGGATTTTTCATTGCAGGAGCAGTAACCCCGAGTCACGCTCGGGGTGGATTGCAGAGAGCGCAGCGGTGTTCTCTTACCTTATCCTGGTGATCCAGCGATGATCTCTCATTGCTGAGATCGCCAGCCGAGAGTCCCGCCGCTCCTTCCGTCCACCGTCGGTCTGATCACTTCCTAGTTCCGTTCCCTGCAGCAGCAATGCTGCATGGGAGCGGAACTAGGGAGGGAAATTCAAAAAAAAAAAAAAAGAAAAACGTTACACAAAACACAATTTATATTATATATATATATTTATATATATATGCATATATATATATATATATATATATATATGCATATATATATATATATATGCATATATATGCATATGTATATATATATATGCGCATATATATATATATATATACCGGTATATATATATATATATATATATATATATATATGTGTATATATATATATATATATATATATATATATATATATGCACACACACACACATATATCTATATATATATATATAAAATTATATTATTGATTCAATTATAATTCATGCGTTATATATTATATATATATATATATATATATATATATATATATATATATATATATATATATATATATACACACACACACATATATCTATATATAATATATAATGCATGAATTATAATCTAATCAATAATATAATTTTATTGTATATATTATATATTAAATAATAAAATAATATTATTGATTCGATTATAATTCACGCGTTTGTGTTTCAAATTTATCACATCAGGGATGTCTACTAGACTTTATTTTGGTCAGGTTTAAGTCAGTAATTACTAAGAATTGTAGGCCTATAATACATAACGCCAAATTTCCATGAAAACAATTGTACCGCTTTTGGTATGTAATTCCTGACATAATCATACCGCCAGGGAGGTTAATATGTCTTTTTATGTTAAAGTTTAGCCACCCAGATTTACCCTTTACTCTTTTATATTTGTTGCCCTTTGGAATGCACTGGCTAATACCTTTATTTAATATGTTCTTAAAGCACTCCCATTTTTTCTCAGTGTTCAATGTTTTAAGAATATGATCCCATTTAATATCTTGTAGTATGGAGCACAGCTTAGAAAAGCTGGCTCTTTTGAAATTTTGTGTTCTTGCACTACCCTTGTGCCTCCTTATTCCTGTGATTTACAATAAATGTAATTACCCCGTGCTGTTTCCTAAGCTGTCCCGTATTTCCACATCTGCGATCATATCTGTGTTATTTGTAATTATTAGATCAAGAAGATCATTATTTATAGTCGGGGCATCTATCACCTGAAACATGAAGTTGTCCTGCAAGACATTTAAGAAATGGAGAGTCTTAAAGGGTAATTCCACTTTCGTGGGGAAAAAAATAGCAAATAAAAAAAAATATTATAGCATATACAATTGCTACATAAGTCATATTGTAATTAAATTCTTAGTTAAAAATTACCTTTTATTTTCATTCTGCAGCGCTGTCATTTTCTGTAAAATCCAACTTACAATGGCTACCTGGAGGAGTTCTGTACACGCATGGTGTACAGAACGCCCCCAAAATTGTAATTTCCTGCTTGTGTGATTGGCTTACTAATTTTTGGTGAGATACTCCCAAAGGGAAGTCACCTCTAATAGGGTGCAGACCTCACCACTTTCCTCATTAGAGTTCTGCAGGTGCAGCAGCTATTTAATAATTATAAAGTCACTCCAATTCACATTCACTTTCCACATGAACACAGAGAAACAAACAGCTATTTCTTCAGAATAATAAAAGGTAGGAATCTGCAACAAAGTCTGTTAAAATAACTGCAAGGGGAACTTTTTTCATTTTAAATAAAAGTGGAATTACTCTTTAAATGAGTGAGCAGTTCCTTCTGCCCGGTCCATATTAGGATAATTGAAGTCCCCCATTATAATAACATTGCTCTGCCTCACTGCCTTTCCTAACTGTGTCAGGAGATCTAAATCTTCATCATCCTTAAAGTTAGAGAATTAATTTCCAATTTGTTTCTTTCCTTTGAAGCTCCAACCACAAGGATTCCACGTCCTCCCTTGCCCCATTAGTTATGTCGTCCCTCACGTTCACTGTTAAATTATTCTTAATATACAGAAAAACCCTTCCCCCTCTTCTACGTTCCCTGTCTCTTCGATACTCCTGGTCTCATGAGCTGTCAAAACAAGTTTCTGATATTCTGATGTTCCCACTTTGAAATCCTTGTGCATCCACAGCTCCAGTTCTTCCATTTTATTAGCTAGACTTCTAGCATTTGTGCACATTCGTTTTAGTTTTGTGTGGGAGCATATTAATTCCTCCTTAGTTGTTCTGAGGGCTGCAATTGGATTGTGCTAACCTACTCTCCTTGGGTTTCAGTATTCTGGTTGTACTACCACTAATGCCCCCAGTTGCACCCTCTGACATTTGCTCACTGCTGGCTATCACTTCCTTTGATCCCTCCCCTCACCACCTAGTTTCTAAGTCCCTCTAACTTTTTGGCGATCTTTTCTCCCAACAGAGCTGCCCCCTCCCCATTTAGGTACAGTAGCTGCTATAGGGCCAGTAAGCGACTGAAAAGGCAGCCAGTTCTCTGGGAACACAAAACCCTTCTTCCTGCACCAGTTCCTCAGTCACCTGTTAAGTTCTCTAATCTCCTACTGTCTCCCTTGTGTGGCTCGAGGTACATGAAGTATTTCTGAGAATACCACCTTGGAGCTCCTTTTCTTTAAGATAGGCCCAAAATTCCTGAAATCATGTTTTAGGACTCTCCATCTTCCTCTTACTTTGTTATTGGAACCAATATATACCATGACAGCTGGGTCCTCCCCAGCCCTACCCAACAATCTGTCTGTTCAACTAACTTTATGCCTGGTAAACAAAATACTTTCCAGTGATCAGTCTGTGTGACAGATTGCCTTATCTGTCCTTCTAACAATTAAATCCCCTACTACGAGAATATTGCTATCCTTTCCTTTAGCCTTTCCCCCATCCTTACTGGAGGAGTTGTTCCCCTGGCAGCTAGGGGAATCATTTTCCTGCAGCAATGCCACTCCTTGATTGATATCCCCAACATCACGCAACCGGGTGTGTTTAATGAGATGTGTCAGCTGAGGACTGACCTCTCTAATGCTTATCCCTCTACCCTGTCTAACTGTCCCTGGACAACTCAGCTCTGGTGCCTGCACCTCCTTATCTCCACCCACCTCTGTACTGGCCCTTGCCAGCACCTGATGGGTAAGGTTCAAACTTGTTTTTTTAGACTGGTGATGCTTTGCAGTGTTTTCAGTTGCCTCTTTATATTCAAGATCTGTGTTTCCTATGAAACAACTTACTTACATTTTGCCCAGCAGTATTTTCCTTTGAACGGATGCTCATGGAATGTATACATGGCACACGATGTGCACTGACACACAGCACCATTCCTATTGGACGTGTGACCCACAAATTTAATGGGAATAATCCAAGAAGATTAGAAATTATATTCTACCCAATTTAGTGTTAATCTTCCTTCTTGATTATTTTATACTATTCTGAGCATGGGTTATCCCCTATCTTTTTGGGATGTCCTGTGATCACTGATCATACTACCCCCAGTGTCCTCTCCTCCTGCTTCCTGAATTTACACCCCCTCTCCTATATCACACGGTCCTTGGTGTGGTGTGTCCTCTCTTTGTGCTCCAGTTTGCTAATCACACAGCCCTACTCTCAGCCCTCAGTGCTCACAGTGTTAACAGTAACTTGCAGCCCTCACTGCTTACAGTGGTCCCAGTTGCCCATTCCTCAGCACTCACAATTCTCCCAATAACTCACAGTCCTCAGCAGTTACATTGCTCCCAGTTACTCACGACCCTCAGTACCCAGAATACTCCCAATTTCTCCCAGCCCTTCATACTCAATACTCCCAATTTCTCACAGCTCAATACCTAATACTCCCAATTATTCACAGCTCCTCAGCACTCACACTGGTCGCAATTACTCTCAGCCCTGAGTACTCACACTACTCCCAACAATTATTTAAATAAAAAAACAATCCGCACAGTCAATCACCTATCTAATGTGGGTTGCAACCAACACAGAAAAAGTTATTCTACACCACTTAGGTAATAAAATAATAGATGAAATAACGTAGCACTTTCCAAACAACTAAATCATGTGCTTAAAACAAAACTACTAAGATAAATCGACTTCCCCCACACTCAAAAGAAGATGTGATAAAAGTCCAAACACATCATATAATTAAATAAAAAAAAAAAAAATAGTCCAATTAGAATCTTCAATTATTAACAGCACCAGCAATCTTCTGTGAATGTGCTCCTCTGTTCCACAAAACATGTGACATACAAACCACCCAGTGGTACGTGAGTCTGCTCACCTCTATACTGGACCTCAGAGCTTTCTTAGAGGTCAAAATAACTTTTCCATAATAGGTTTATCATTCCAATCTAGCTCTTCCGCAAGCCACAGCAAAAAAAATGGCATAAAATAACAGAAAGCAACTCACAACCCTTAGTACTCAACACTCCTAATTACTTACAGCCCCTCAGTACTCACACTGCTCCTAATTACTCTCAGGCTAGAGTACTCACACTGCTCTCACGTACTCTCAGTAATCAGTTCTCTCAATTACTCACGGCTCTCTGTACTTAATATTCCCAGTTACTCATAGCACTTAGTACTAAATACACCCAATTACTCGCAGCCCCTCAGTACTCCCACTGCTCCCAATTACTCCCAACCCCTGAGTACTCAATACTCCCAATTACTCACAATCCCTCAGTGTCCTCTCACTCCTTGTGCTCCTGGTTCAAACACTACTGATCACCACTGGTTTTACATTGTTGTTAACAGTCCCGACTTGTCACGACTTTTTGAATCCTGTCCCAACACCGCCTTGTCCTGGGCTTTGTCTCAGAAAGCAAGGCTGGTCACAGACAGTCAAGATCAGAGACATATTGAGCAAGCAGCTCTGTGTGCTCGCTGCAGTGCTGCTGGGCAGAGTCACCCTGAGCACATCCACGACTGGCACAGATCACTCCTCTCCTACAGCAGTGATGTAGGCAGAGCCTGCTGCGGGCCTTTCAGTGATTGGGCAGGACTCAGGGAGGTGGTGTGGCCAGCCACCCGTAAACACATGGCCCGCCTTGGTGAAGTGCACCTATCTTAGAGGTTTCAGCTGCAGAGAGACCAGAGCACTATGCTGTCTGTACTGGCTGTGTGTAAGGACCATGATGTCTGCTTTGATATCTGAAAGATCAAAGGAACTGATCAAAAAAACTATATAAAAATTGACTCAAACCACAGTTAGTGCATATATATCAAACATTAAAGTGCATTCCATGCATATGTGCAAATATGGTATGAATAACCCTTACATAAACTATAATTCATATGGGGTAAAGTGACACGTCATTTACGCCGGTTGGAGGGCAGGTGGAACACAATCGGCATCCCTGCTTCTCGGATAGAGCTCTACTATACTTGCAAGCATTGTAAGTTATTTTAATTGCTTCATTTTAAATAAATGTAGTACCCTACAGGTAGGCGCTAGGTAAAAGTATAGTGGGCCTTGGCTGCCTAACAGTAGGACCATGATTTCAGCTGGCTGTCATGTCTCCCAGGGGTGTTTGCTGAGAGGGGAGTCTCCCCACTGGCTCCATGAGAGGGTTCTTATTGGGCAATGGAGGAAACCCAATCAGAGACACACTCAGGCCTGTATCTATCCCAGAAGGCAGATTCTGCCACAGAGGATTCTGGGAGTGGGTATAAGTTCTGAAGGAACGCATGACACAGCGTCTTTGGCGGGAAGCAGAGTCCCAGGAGGGAGAGTATGGTTGTCTCTCCTCCTATCAGAGGAAGCGTGTGTCTTGGGTGGTGGCCAGGGAATCCAAAGAGTGCTGAGCTGAGCTGCAGAGGGGATCCGGTGTGCCGAGAACCAGGGGGTACCCGTGATTGGGCCCTGAAGAGTCAGTGTACAGTGTGTAGTGTACAGAGTTAAGAGTTGCAGCAACACAAGCAGTGACAAGGAGCTACCTCAGCCAGTGAAGGGTTGGAGGGAGCTGTTCAGTGTCTTTTGAGCTAAATCAAGTATCAGGAGTCAAGATATTAGAGTTATCAAACAAGTTAAAGTCGAGGTTCCAGTACTAATTCAGCCAAGCAGTATTTGCAAGTGTCAGGTAGTGCTGGCCGGCATATACACAATAAACAAAACAACCAAAGATCACACCTGAGTTCACAACTTAAATGTGTTGGAAGTGTTACCGGTACTGATGGCAGACCCACCTCAGGCCCAAGGCCTGGAAACATTGCTACATAAACATTACTTATTACACTATAGAAGCTTCTCTGTCTTGTTCCCCTTGATATTGCTGACATCCTGGTGGAGACACATCTGACCAGTGTTTGAGGATCCCCTCACCCTATTATGTAAAATCATTACTTACCTCTGGTGAGTAGGCAATTTTGCCACTGGTGGTGGACACAAGTTTATCACAGCAAACCCTTTGGAGAAGTTTGGAAGAGTGATTTAAAATCACAATTGCATGTTTGAACCACTCTGGTGACCAAGGACATTTTTTCATGTAGTTTTCAATTTACAGCACTTTATGTATTGTCATTGCAAATGTTCACATTTTGTTACCATTAGGCGACACCTTTTTTGCACAGAATGCACTTTATTTTATACATTGTTTTTTATTTGATTGTATTAATAGCACTTTATGAATTATAGTTTATTTAAGGGTTATTCATAACTTAATGGCACATATGCATGGAATGCACTGTTTGATATATATGCACTAACTGTGGTTTGATCCATTTTGATACAGTAGTAAGCGTGTTTTTTTTAAAGATCGATTATTTATGTATAGTTGATTGGTTCCTTTGAATTTTCATCTATCCAGACCTCTGTGGTCTTACAACCAGCAGCTTTAATTATATTTATGCACTTATGGACTATTTTGTTATAGTTTAGCCATTTATCATTAGGTTGCGCAGGTAGTGGATATATACTCTATATTCCATTTACAAACATACTGCTTTGATATCTGTCCTCAGTGGATGCTGTTTCCGGGGTGTAGTGAAAGGAAATTTGGGGTGGGAGCTTGATCTCTGGGATCATAAAGAATGTAGGAAGCTTAGCAAGTGGAATAAGACATCAGCTCTGTACAGACTGACCTCACTTGTTGTGTTATTTTTGAGGTACATGAGGGAGTTCAGTGAGTAATGATAGCACTCTGTCGCCTCACCACAGCTCTCTGTTCACAGCCACAAACCTCAACACTATATACATACTGAAATCCTCATACCAGTACCCTTATATATACTACCATCCATATCACAGTGTCCTTATCCCACTATCTGCATCCCTCTATCCATAAAGTATATATCAATATTTGTATCCCAATCTTCATATCCCACTCTCCATATACCAGTATTATTTCCCAGTATCCCTATTCCTGTGTCCATATTCCACTATTCATATATCAGTATTTATATCCTACTATCCATATATCAGTATCCACATCTCACTATCCATATCCCAGTATCTGTATCCCACTATTCATATCCTAGTATTAGTTCCCAATATATTTATTCCCATATCCATATACCAACATCCATATCCCAGTATCTGTATCCCACTATCCATGTCCCAGTATCTGTATCCCATTATCCATATTCCAGTACCCATATTCCCCTATCTGTATCCCACTATTCATATTCCACCATTCATATCTTAGTATTATTTCCCAACAATAGGTAGTTTATAGATCTCCCCATTGTCTGTCCACACAGTCACCTGTAACTGTGTCAGGAACCATGAATCAGACTAGGACAAAAAATGCAGTAAAATCACACCTTTAACGTAATGGTAAACTGATCCATGCGGTGGTCCTGCTCATCCCATCTGGAAAACAATAGTACCACTAGGTGGATTGCCTGCATCTTCTAAATTCATGGCCTTTGCCTACTGTCAGGAACCATGAATTGGACTGAGACAGAAAATGCAGTAAAATCACACCTTTTATGTAATGGTAAAAAATAGTACAGAACAGGAAACGTAGTCAAAACATAAGCCAGGGGTTGGAAGCCAATATGGGAAGTCAGACGAGCTAGTGATCAGGAAACCAGAAATTAGCATAGTCTAAGGCAGAGGAACAGGATCAGGAACCAGAAGGTACGTCAACCGGGCAAAGTCTTTTACAGGAACACAGCAGAGAAACTTCAGATATGTTGACGATTAACCGACAGCTGAGCAGCCTGAGAACAGAGAAGAGAGCTCCTGCGAGCCCAGTCCTGACAAACTGACAATGGAGTGATCATTTAAGATTCGATGTGTGTCAGTATAGTCCACATATAACTGTACACTGACATAAATAATAAATGTTTTCCAGCTGGATATTATAGAGAATTTAGCAGACATATTAGAACAGGTTCACTAATGAATTATGTTTTCAATATAGGGAAGAATGGTGGATCCGTGATTTTAGCTCTCCCTTCCAGTCTCCATACTTCATACTGCACACACCCCTTCATCTTGTCACCTCCATGTTGCATACACACACGGTCCCCTCCATCCTGCACACACACACACACTTTCACCTTCATCCTGTCATCTCCATCCCGCACACACACACAGTCATCCCCCATCCTGCACACACACAGTCATCTTCATCCTGTCACCTACATCCTGCACACACATAGTCATCTCAATCCTGCACACAGCCATCTCCATCCTCCCTCGTTCTGCACTGTACATTCCCTGTTTAACATTACCACATTCTGTACTATTTAAGTCATCTCAGACTCTATTTAACCACACCCCCTTTAAGCGACAAACAATATTTAGCGTAATTTATACCACACCCACTTTTCGCTGTGACTGGTGAAGCGTGCTGCATTTTTACCTATCTTGCTTCTTTTAGAACCACGCCCATAATAGGTGAATGTCCTGCCCTTAATTAAAGCCATGCCTCGCCCACAGAGCCTTTCTTGCCACACAGAAAAAAAGTGTCCCTAGAAGCTTTTTTAAAATTTTGGCAACTATGGTTTTACCACTCAGCTCAGCTCCTGCTTCCCACTAACACACACAGCTTTCTCTCACCTCTCAGCGCACTGCAGTTCTGTGCTCAGCCCACTCAAACAGAACCAGCATTAGCCCACTCTGTCACTCAAGCATGAGCCCACTCTCTCAGTCCAGTGTGGGCCTGCTCTGTTACTCCAGCGTGAGCCTCCTGTCTCAGTCCAATGTGTTCCCGCTCTGTCACTGCAGCATCAGCCCGCTTTCTCAAGCTCTGGTTTCCCATTTGGCATAGGTTTCCTTTAATGTGGCCACATCACCTCTCCTCTAAATGGATACACAGTGTATCAACTATACATTTAAAAAAAGGCAAAAAATAGGGAAACTTCTTTAGCCGCTTTACTCTCGTGCTACAATTCTGCAGTAACCCAGAGTGTTTCCTGTAGCCCTGTAGAGTGCATCAAACATTAGAATGTTCACAGGGAGGTGGGAAGGGCATGGCCTAGATCGTATCGGGGCTCTAAATCAATTTTTATTTGGGGTATTACTGGGGTCAGGTGTTACTTTGTTATAATTACAACTGTAACAAGGCTTTATTATGCATCTTATAAAACATTTGTTTTCAAGACCTTTAATTTAGACAACCACATTAAAAAAATATTCCCTCCGACAAATAAGAATTATAAAAAACCTATGGACGAATGTCATGTTTGGTTTTTCGGCCCCCAGCTGCTCTTGTGGGATGCAATTGATTCACTAGATACTTTTTCGAGTAATGTCCTAGTCTTTCTCAGCCTCTGATGATATCTGCATGCGCAAAAATGCATGTGGTGCTCATTCTGTAGATATCATATCATATTGGTGAGGACCCATACATAATCTCCCCCTGTTACACTTTTCTCTAAACTTCGAGGGCCAGGTGATGAGATGGGGCTCTTGATGGACCTCTGGAGCTGACATGGGCATCTTCAATTTCACAGTCCAAGACCAACACAGCCAAATAGGGAGAGGACTTAACATGAAGTTTGGTATAATACAGAAAATCCAGCATATCCAATACATCAGTTTCATCAACTTTGTTACAGATACATATAACAGTTGATACACACCTCTGGCACTTAGCATTGAAACTCTTGGTAAAGAGTGGTCCGCAGCTCTACATTTCCCTCAGATGAAGGGTACCGGACACAATCTTCCTCTTTATCTCCCTGACTCTAAAGCAAGCACTTTCCTCTCTCATTTTCCCCATCAAATGCCTTTTCCATTCAGAAATAAGTAAACCTTCTCACATATTGTGCCTTTCCTTGCAAAATTACGGTAAGTGAGAGGGACAAATACAGTAAATTTCCCTTGTATGCTTAAAAATCTAAGTGCAAGTGTCTGTATTGCTGTAGTAAACTCACATATCATTAATGTACAATAATAAGAATTGCATAAAAAACAGGAAGCGATTACATAAAAGAACTGACAATGAGAAGGCGAATGAAAGAACAAAAGGACCAAGGGTGGGAAGTGAGATCATAGAGGGGTAAATGAAATAGGAATTAACTGTAACAGAGCAATCTAATAAAAAAAGAACAAAACATAGTTTTAATAATTCAATGGGGAACACATGATTTTTTGATTTTTGTTATTTCATATAGAGAATATAACCATATGAGGAATTAGTTTACTAACTGTTTTACTAGTCCGTATTTTTCCTAAAATTCACATGACACCCATCACTCAATCAGGATTTCCAAGTTATGCTTCTCCAATAAAGTTAAGGGACCACATTTATTTGAGTTGCTGCATCCTTAGTATGTAAGTACAGTAGAAGTTAGGTCTCTTGTAGATAAACACAGATGCATGCTGCCACAGTTTCACAAGACTTTCCTCAACTTGACCTAAAAGAAATGATCTCTGGCCCCAAATAATATGTTCATTTGGTAAGCGTTTGGGATATATGTCATATGTTTATGTTTGGCTTACATTTACAGCTTCTCCTGCTCCAGTTCAAAAATAGAAAATTGAAACATTAATATTTTAATTAATTATCAACAGTAAAAATTAAATAGCAGAGTAAAATGTGATCAAAATGTGATTGTTACATTCTCATAATCATATTTACTGCACTTATGTCAATATTTATTAGTGCAATAAACTTAATACAGGCTTTAATCTCTTCTTAGGGGTTGCCACAAAGGCTGTTTAGTGCCTATTCAATGCACCTGTTTATTTCCTAAATAACACCAATAACACCACCATGGGAATGTCTGCTTTATTGGGGAATTAGGGAAATCTAAGAAGTACAAACATGTTGTTATTCTCCTTTCTACCTTTACAAGCTGTTTGTCAATCTGCTTTATTGACTGGAGGGACATTGCATAGAGAAAGCTGCAGGTAATATTTTTCTGGTTACAACATTTCTTTCAGGAAGAAAAGTTGACATACTGATATGCTCGCATAGGGGCAAATTTCCACAACATTGTGTAGCACAGTGTAAAATAAAGTTACAAAAGAGTTCCATGAGGCACATCTGTTTTTCAGGTCTTGCATGATTTGCTGCACCAGCCTGTAACCCAGCAAAAACTTTTATAGTGGTAGGTAATTTGGGTTTAGTGCAACGTCAATTAGGATTGGAGCTTGACACAAGGTTGTTGCAAATCTTTTTTTTTTTTTTTTTTTGCAAAAAAAGTCATCTTGTTGTCTTGGAAACATTTGATTTTGCCTACACTGATTCTTGGCTTAAAGTGGATGTAAACCCTTACATATATCCAGTGGAGTGAACAGCCTCAGATGATACACAGAGATGAGAAAAATCTCCCTACACACAGTATCTCACAAAATTGAGAACACCCGCACATTTTTGTAAATATTTTATCATGTTTAAAAAATAGGCATATTGCGCTTAACATGTGCCAAACAACAAAGTGGTCGTGCAAATAAATATTAAATATTAATGTGGATGTATAGGGTAAAAAAGTCTCTATAAATGCTTATTATCAATAAAAGTCCATAAAACAGCGACAATAAATATCAATAAAAGTCCATGAAGCAGCGACCATAAATATGATAAAAGCATAGACTTGATAGCAGTGTAAAAAGCCTCCACCTCCACACTTTCACCCAGTGTTCAAGCAAGGTACTTCTTACCAGAAGTATATGACCCCTTGATTATAGGGGGTCACATAGACATATTGATCCAATATTTATATGATCCTCAGCTCCAAATTCCCTTAGTCCCAGGGTCAGCTCTCAGACCAAAATCAGGATCTCAAATACAGACATGTATAAAAGCAAAAAAGGCTCTCATGGTGCAGTATGTTGAAGACATTCGACTTTTTAATAAAGTAATGCACTTACTACAACTCCATGAATTTTCGCTTTGTACAGTCAGATAAACACAATTGCGGGACATTGAGCACTGCTTGGCACCAGCGCTCCTCCAACCCGGAGCGTGAGACCGTAACAACTTCCGGGTTGGAGGAGCGCTGGCGCCAAGCAGTTTCTTTGGTTTTTCACCATTTTTTAAATATTTTAACATACGTTTTCATGTGACAACACTGAAAAAATTACACTTTACTGCAATGTAAAGTTGTGAGTGTACAGCTTGTATTATAGTATACATTTTCTGTCCCCTCAAAATAACTCAACACACAGCCATTAATGTCTAAACCGCTGGCAACAAAGGTGAGTACACCCCTAAGTGAAAATGTCACAATTGGGTCCAATTAGCCATTTTCCCTCCACAGTGCCATGTGACTCATTAGTGTTACAGGGTCTCAGGTGTGAATGGGGAGCAGGTGTGTTAAATTTGGTGTTATAGCTCTCACTCTCTCATACTGGTCACTGGAAGCTCAACATGGCACCTCATGGCAAAGAACTGTCTGAGGATCTGAAAAAAATAATTGCTCTACATAAAGATGGCCTAGGCTATAGGAAGATTGCAAAGACCTTGGAACTGAGCTGCAGCACGGTGGCCAAGACCATACAGTGGTTTAACAGTACAGGATTTCACTCAGAGCAGGCCTTACCACGGTCGACCAAAGAAGTCGAGTGCACATGCTCAGCATCATATCCAGAGGTTGTCTTTGGGAAATAGACGTATAAGTGCTGCCAGCATCACTGCAGAGGTTGAAGGGGTGGGGGATCAGCCTGTCAGTGCTTAGACCATACACCGCAGACTGTATTAAATTGGTTTGCATGGCTGTCATTCCAGAAGGAAGCCTCTTCTAAAGATGATGCACAAGAAAGCCTGCAAATAGTTTGCTGAAGACAAGCAGACTAACGACATGGATTACTGGAACCATGTCCTGTAGTCTGATGAGACCAAGATAAAAGTATTTGGTTCAGATGGTGTCAAGCGTGTGTCCGCAACCAGGTGACGAGTACAAAGACACATGTGTCTTGCCTACATTCAAGCATGGTGGTGAGAGTGTCATGGTCTGGGGCTGCATGAGTGCTGCCGGCACTGGGGAGCTACAGTTCATTGAGGGAACCATGAATGCCAACATGTACTGTGACATACTGAAGCAAAGCATGATCCCTTCCCTTCAGAGACTGGGCCGTAAAGCATTATTTCAATATGATAACGACCTCAAACACACCTCCAAGATTACCAGTGCTTTGCTAAATAAGCTGAGGGTAAAGGTGATGGACTAGCCAAGTGTGTCTCCAGACCTAAACTCTATTGAGCATCTGTGGGGCATCCTCAAATGGAAGGTGGAGGATTTCAAGGTCTCTAACATTCACCAGCTCCGTGGAGGAGTGGAAGAGGACTCCAGTGGCAACATGGGAAGCTCTGGAGAACTCCATGCCCAAGAGGGTTAAAGCAGGGCTGGAAGATAAATGTGGCCACACAAAATATTGACACTTTGGGCCTAATTTGGACATTTTAACTTAGGGGCGTACTCACTTTTGTTGCCAGCGGTTTAGACATTAAAGCGGAGTTCCGGGCACAAAAACAATTTTTTTTTGGTGCCCCTCCGCTAGGTAGACCTCACCTGAAAAGGAATTGGATAGTTATTTTTATTTTTTTTGTTTACTCACCTTTTTATTGAAGATCTTAAATACTCACCTCTGACTGCTTCCTCCCTCGGAGCCGCGGCTCACCCCGTCACTTCCTGCCTCGCTATGATTCCTGGGAGCTGAACGTCACAGCTCCCAGGAATCAATGCGACGGCACCGGCCCCGCTCGTCATTTCCAGGCGACGCCGCATTCCCCTGCTAAACAGCTTCTGGGCATGCCCAGAAGCTGTTTAGGAATGCGGCGCCGCGCCGGAAGTGACAAGAGGGGCCGGTGCGGCGCATTCTGGGACAAGAAGACGCGGAAGAAGACAGAGAAGAGGACCACGCCGGCTTCAGCTGCCCACAACAGAGATGGAAACGCTGTGGAAGAAATTTTATAAGTAAGTATTTCTTCTAAAAGGTAAGTGTGAACCGGGACAGATCAGAGGCTAGCCATTGTGGAATGTGCTAGCCCTGACTGTCCCGGGGGTATGTTCAGTAAAAAATCATTTCTGTGCCCGGAACTGCGCTTTAATGGCTGTGTGTTGAGTTATTTTGAGGGGATAGCAAACTTATACTGTTATACAAGCTGTACACTCACTACTTTACATTGTAGCAAAGTGTCATTTCTTCAGTGTTGTCACATGAAAAGATATATTAAAATATTTACAAAAATGTGAGGGGCGTACTCACTTTTGTGGGATACTATATGTTTTACATTAATATCTGCTGTCTTCAGCTTTTTACATTCCTTAAAAAGTGCACATCGTGTTGGAAATTTTTCTTTCTGTTTCAGCAGTGGGAGGGGAGTCTGGACATATACTGTGTGTAAGCTGATTGGAATAAAGGCACACACCCTTTTCACACAGGCAGAGGAAATTCATTTTAAATATATATTAATCTAAATTTCTTCATAAATGTGGGGCCAAACATGTATTCTGCTACATGTCTTGATATAAAAAAAATCTTAATAAGTGTTGATTAATTGGTTTATGCGAAAATTATAGCATCTACAAACTATGATATAAATATTGGATTTTATGCAACTGTGGATGCTATACTATAATGGCGGTGATCAGAGACTTATAGTGTTTCTGTGATAGGGCGGAAAATCTGCTGCTAATGGGAGGCTCCCCAACTGACACTAACGTCGCTAGTGACACTAATACAGTGATCAGTGAAAATACTGTACACTGACACTGTGCTAACGACACTGGCTGCAAAGGGGTTAACATCTAGGGGCAATCAAGGCAATTATAGCATCTACAAACTCTGATATATATATTGGAATTTAGGCAGCTTTAGATGCTATACTATAATGGCGGTGATCAGGGACTGATAGTGCTTATGTGAAAGGGTGGCGGGCAATATGGCACTAGCAAACACTATCTGGGAGGGCCACTAACTGACACCAATGTCGCTGGTGACACTAATACAGTGATCAGTGAAAATACTTTATACTGACACTGTACTAACAACACTGGCTGCAAAGGGATTAACATCTGGGGCAATCAAGAGGTTAACTGTGGGCCTAGCGGTGTGTAATGTGTGTAATATGTGCTACTTTTACTCCTTTTCAGGGAGAAGAAACAGCCAGATCAGAGTTCTGTGTGTTTGTAAACACAGACCTCTGTGTGTAATTAGACAAAGCCTATCATTGGCTGAAATCTGCTACCAAACTTGTGTTTAACCACAGCATGTGTTAGAAGGGGGCACCCCCCCAAACCTGAAAGGTGGCGATGTACAGGTACTTTCTCTGTGCCACCCACCCGCAGTTAATCTTCTGTAGGAGAGCAGCAAGTAGTTAGGAGAAGTTAAGGTTCTAAAGTAGGGGAGGCAATTTTCTTAAAATTGGATGTTAAACTGAGAAGTAATTTTGACTCCCAAATAATCTAGGGCAATTGGAGCCCATCAAAATAGGAAATTGGACTTGGTCTGGGTGACAGTAGGTCTAGGAAGAGTGATGTTTAGAAACACAGATTTGTTAGGGTTATTGGCGAGGCCTGAGAATGAAGCAAAATGATCCAAAGTGTGAAATAAGCTTAGTAGCAAAGTATGAGGCATAGTGATAGTCATCAGTAAATCAACTGAGAAAATAATTATTTTGTAATGTTGGCCTGCTAATTACAGGTACACTTTTTTATACAATATCTTTGTCATTGTCAGAGGGTATGTTTTTATTGTGTCTGATACAGTTGTATAATTATTATAATTATACAGGATTTATATAGGGACAATAATTTGTGCAGTGCTTTACAAAATAGAAGGCGACAGTACAGTTACAATGCAATTCAATACAAGAGGGTTAATAGGGTCCTGCTTGTAATATATATCAGTTTACTAGACTATTGAAGATAATCCCAGTAAGGATTTAGATTTACAGTAAACAATCTGAGTTTATGCATTCATTTTGTAATTGAAAGCAGCAGTATTACCTGACCTAAAAGAAAACACTTTAAGACTGTATTCGGTTTGGGGTAACAGGGTACTTTTCATACTGGATTGTATTTACTGAGCAACTAATATCTGAAATTGACAGAAATAGAGTATTATCGGAGAGAAGTCTAATTTTCTGATTCAGGTTTCCAACATTATGATGCAATATTTTTTTTTTTCTGAACAATGCATTCAACGAGACCACAAAAGAGACAAATAGCTATTCATATCATACACTAAATGCTGATTTTTTTTTTTACCTGAGTATGTGCAATACTACATTGCACAGTGCATTGAACATATACAGGTAAGCAATGTGCCTTGCTCTGTAGTAAATGAGTTATTAGCAAAAAAACATAATATAAAATTCACTAGTACCAAGCTCCATGGGCAAACAAACAGGTCATGATAAACCATTTATCAATTTACAATATGACCAGAAACAATACATTTATAAAAAGTTGGACAGCCAGTATCTATGACACTTGCGATTCAACCTTATAAAATGAGACATTTTCACTGACAACTGAATAAATACATTTTAACATCTCACAAAATCTGAACTTTTTACCTCCCTAAAATGATTTTGTAGAAAATACATGATCAGTATACTCTTAGCCCACTTTAGTAGAAACCTATAAAATGTTATTTTGAGGACAATGCACTTTTTTTTTTTTTTTTTTTTTTGTAACTTAAAATGGTAAACATCTGCAGTCAAATAGAGCTTGAGGGTGGCCTTTGAGAACTAGAATGAAGATCATCAGCTAAGCTGTCTTTTTATATTTAAAGAAGGTCATTCAAGTTGGATTTCAATTCTAACAAAAAAATACTGGAAAATGAATCATTAGCTAGCATACAGTTGACCCTAAATTCACATGCAAGCATAAATTAAAGACAAGGCTTTCTAACCTACCAGTCACTATACTGCATAAACCACCTCTGCCAGAAATCTATGCTGGCACCCCATGAATAATAAATTGTCCTGTAGACAGCTTTATATACTACACCCCATGTATGACAAAATGGATAGTATACTCTACTGTATAACTGAGCAACAATTGATCAGTTCTGTTGGATATTCTATATATTTAAAAAAAATTTAACACTGTTTAGATCCTTCACATCATTTTCAAAATTTGAAATCTATTGGATAAATAAGCCAGTAATGATCTCAATGGAAAAATTTGAAAACAATCAAAAAAAAATTACTAGTTTAGCTAATGTACATCCATCCATTAGTCTCATAAATAAAATAATAGATGTAGTCAAAAATCTGATGTACAAAGATGCTCCATACACTAGTGGTTTTGTGACTTGAAAAAGTATTCATACCCCATGAAAATGTTCACATTTTGTCATGGTACAACCAAAAATGTAATTGTATTTTATTGGGATTTTATGTGATAGACCAACACAAAGTGGCACATAATTGTGAAGTGGAAGGAAAATTAAAAATGGTTTTCAATTTTTTTTACAAATAGATATCTGATAAGTGTGGAAAATATCAAGGGGTTTGAATATTTTTTAAGCCACTGTACATAACATTTACATTGTTCCTACTACAAAATTGGTAGGAACTCCAGTGTGTCTTAGGCTATAGAATTAACGCTTCCAATTCATGTCTCAACACCGTTTTGTGTGCCAGCAGACACAAACATTATCTTTACTTGGTATTATAGCCACCATTAATATGTTGTTCTTGCCAAAACAACTTTATTTGTTTTTTTAACACCTGCAATTTAAGTACAGATAAGCCTTTGAAATAACTTTTTGCACGAAACTACAGAAAAACTACAATTTCTAGATTGGTCTTACTTGCATCTAGAAGCCAGAGAAGCCTAACCACGCTAGATATAACACATTTTATAATACCATTATATTGTGTTATTTATTTTCTGAGGCTTCTGTTTTTTTTTCCAAGTGACGGAGTGAGAAGAAAAAAATTTTTAGACATTTTAATACATGTTTTCGCTATACCATGGAGTGAAGATGGAAATTTGTAGAATCGTCAAGTCCTTCATTCTGTACTGTTTATCATACATTTCTGGAGGCAATGCAAAGAATGTTTTCAGATTACTAATCATAATTCTGTGTTGAATTCTTTCCTATTTACACCTTCACTCCTAGACAACTGAACAAATACCATGGTAAACCCTTGGAGATCCAAAGCTCTATTCTAATTAG